>NC_068285.1:3504576-3592237 GCF_025860055.1 Xyrauchen texanus
GCGCGTTTCTCCGTTCATCTGTGCGCGAATACAAATTAAAGAAAAGTTACACGATAATGTTTTTTATTAATGTATAATGTATTTTTAACACTCTCTTCATAGCAATATCAATATCAATGGGTGCACTTATTATTTTATATTTTCTTCTTTTTCCAAGTGTTGTGCATCAAGGTAAGAGTTTCTGTATATTTCCTTCATATAGATGTCTCAATGTAAATAATAATGGTGTTTTAATGTTTGTGTTTGTTATATTTGAGTCTTGATTTTTGTTTGTTAGTTTTGTGGGTGTTGATCTTATAAATGCCACTCTTGCTTTATGTTCATATATATAAAACTGGGCGTTTGAGCCGGTAGTTAGCCAAAATACTTGGGAAAGGCGTTTGGGCAGACTAGTTTACCTTTTCTTTCTTATATTGTTTGTTCCCCTAGTGCGGTAAAGTTTGTTTTACATTGGACATTCTCCTTACCTATCACATTTTCAAGCTAAACCAACTTGAACATGCATGAATAGGTTTACTTTGCCCAGCATAAATCAATTAAACAATTGAAACATTTGATATTATGACATCACAACAAATATGAAACGTTCTTAAAAATATCCCTTTCATGACTCAAGGCTCTGTTTGTGAAATTGACATTCTATATGTTTTCCAAAAATATAGTATTCTAAATGTTTGTAATAATCTAATTCCATTAAACTCAATTACTGTTTGACCTAGAGACATGAAACCAACTGTAAAACACTCTGAATATTATTGTTCGTATTGCACAAGACTTGTTTTTGGGAGTAAATATTCAGTACTTTTTATACAGATATTATAATTATATAGTCATTGAGTTTAATAGATAAGAATATCTGAATAACAAGTACTGAATAATGAACCTGAGTTGTGTTTTTGTGGGGTTTATTTAAGGATGGGGTCCTGTAACAAACTGTGTAAAGTGACAGAGGCCTTAGCAAGCATTTGGTCTTTTTACATCTGACCATCATTTTATATGTGTAGAATCTAATTATTGATCAAAAACAAGTAGTTGTAATGTAAAAGATGATTCTTTTTTCTTGTTTGTATTTTTTTTTAGTTTCCCCAGAGAAACACTCACTCCACTGTCTATTCATCGGTCTTTCCACACCGGACACATTCTCTGGATCTGTGTTCAGTGGTTTGTGTGTGTATGACGATATAAAGATCATTCACTACAGTAATGAAGAACAAGACTGGAAGATTAAAAGTCAGAATGCAGAAATCCGGGGTCATTTAAAACTTTATAAAGACTGGTTTCAGTTTTATCCTAAAAATCTTCTATTGCAGGTTAATATTCTGTCAAACTGCACAAACTACAAGTGTTCTGGTGAGTTTAATGCACAGTAAGAAATTCAATTGCATTTTATCCAGCTTATGTTTTTTAGTTTTTTTTTCACAGAAACAACGTCTTGGTTACTGTTTTAACCTTCAATCCCCGAGGGAGGGAATGAGATGTTGTGTCTAAGGAAGTGACACAAGGGGTCTTCTTTGGATGCCGAATCGTACCTCTGAACCTGAGAAAAGGCCAATGTCAAATTGGCAGACAGAATTTGCATGCCCTGCCCCGGACATACGGGTATAAAGGATTTTGCACTGATTTTGCACTGAGGAGCCGAAAGGATGAAGCACGACCATTTACAGTGTGAGGTCTAGTGCCGTGGCAAGAGGGACACAACATCTCGTTCCCTCCCTCGGGAGCGGAGGTTACAATAGTAACCAAGACGTTCCCCTTCTGTCACTCTGTCGCGGCTGACTCCAAAGGAGGAGATGGCAGGCGAGTTGTGACATATGATGAGAATGCACGCCGCCGTGGCGATTTATGTACGCTACCGTCACGGTGCTGTCTGAACGGATCAGAACGTGCTTGCCTCGGATTAGTGGAATAAACCTCCGTAGGGCAAGGATTACACCCATCAACTCAAGGCAATTGATGTGCCAACGCTGCTGGGGACCTTTCCATGTGCCGGCAGCAGCGTGCCTGTTGCACACGGCGCCCCAACCCTGTCGAGAGGCGTCCGTGGTTACTACGACACGTCTGGAAACCTGCTCCATGGGATGCGATGCTCTCGGCCGCCCGGAAAAGCATATCAGCCATCTGCGCGTCCGCCTCAGACTGGGTGGGCCATCCCGAAGGCGGCAGTCCAATCGAGTCTTCCGCGTCAGATGCCTGAACGCTCTCCGATGCAGTGGTGATGCATCCAAGCCCAGGGGCTCGAGGGAGAGCGCGGGCTGGCCATGCGGCGAGTCGCGCTCATCCCAAGCCCGGACGGAAGCAAACAAGCGTGCTGGGGGGCGGGTGGTTCGTTGGGATTTACCAGGCGAAACCGAGCCCGTCGTAATCTCCATATCGCCTTCATCGCCAGCTGGGTCGTCCTCAATCCCGTGGGAAGAAGGAACAGCCCGGGGGGCGGCTAAAGTGGCATTCACCTTCAGAAAGGAGAGCCGCAACCGCAACATTGCCATGGTCATGTTCTCGCAATGAGAACATGAACCATCCAACGAATGCTGCCTCTGTGTGATCACTGCCCAGGCACACGAGGCAGCGATTGTGGCCGTCGTTCTTGGAGAGATATCGCCCGCATCCAGGAACAACACGGGCGGAAAGGCATCTTGAAAAAGATGCGTCCTGAAAAGGACGTTCAATGCCGCTCTGACTCTTTTAGTGAGTGGAAAAAGCTCTTTTATTTTATTTTGGAAAATACACTCTTTTACACCAGGAAGAAGCGCTGTCGAAGCGCCCAGGGGCATGGACTGCACAGCGTGCAGAGAGAGAATGCCAGCTGGAAAATGCGCCATGTGGATCCAACAGCCAAGCCTCTCGGTGATAAAGGTGAGTAGAAAGGGAGTTGATTCAGCTGTTTGTAGTACAACCATTAGGCTCCGAAGAAAAATTCTGACTGGCATTCGCTGCCCGCGTCCCTTTATACCTGTATGTCTGGAGCGGGGCATGCAAATTCTGTCTGCCAACTTGACATTGGCCTTTTCTCAGGTTCAGAGGTACGATTCGGAGTCCAAAGAAGACCCCTTGTGTCACTTCATTCGACACAACGTCGAGAGAGTGACAGAAGGGGAACACCTGTTAGAGCAAAAATAGTCCCCAAATGTTGTCCCAACTAGCCTAACAGTGTTACTGATGTGTGAGTTCCCAGCATGCATTGCAACATTCATAAATTATGTGTTTAGTGTTTTAGGCTTGTTCCTTGCTCTTTGCTGACTTTATTTAAGCTTTTTGTTGTTGTTGTTTTTGGCACTGTTAGTTAATAGTTGTGTGATGTTAGAAGCTCATCTTTTAACTTAATTAGTTTTGTTGATTGTCACCATTATTGAGGTTTGTGTTAAGGATTGAGGTCTCTTGTGTGTCTACATTAAACAATTGTTTACCGCCTTGCAAGACATACCTCTCTCTTCAGAGGCAAAGATTGCTGTTAACTTAATATGAAAGTACTTTAAATGGTGACCAAACGAAAGTTTTCATATTGTGAATTGTCAGTTGGCTGAACTAGAAATTATTAGTTCTCTCAACAACAATTTTTTTCATTTAGGTGAATGAACAAATTCACATTGACTAAACAAAGCAATTTTACTGAGGACAATTATTCAAACGTCGTTGAGAGAACCCAAAAATCTTACTGCATCATGTTGCGCTGTATTTGCTGAATGATTCTTTTTTCACAGTGTGGGTTTTCTCTGATCAATCATCGGATTTGTTATGAAACTGCAATTATCTATAATTTGTGTGAGATTATAATCAATATTTGTGTTGTGATTGTAGAGCTTCATGTACTTCAGAGAAGAGCTGGATGTGATGTGGAGAAACTTAATGGAACAATCAAGTATCTGACTGTGTTTAATGAGTATCAGTATGATGGAGAAGATTTTATTGCCTTTAATTTTAACACAACACAGTGGATCAATACAAATCCCAAAGCCAAAGAAACAAAACTGAAGTGGGACAGTCAAACAACACGAAACCATGTCATCAAGGATCAACTCAAGATCTGCATGAACTGGATCTCCACATTTAATAATACTCAAAGAAGTATGTTTCAATCAGTTTTAGTAGTAATAGTAGTTCTAGCAGTATTTTTTAACTATTTATGTAAATACTAATTAAAGAGGAAATGTATGAAATCAAATAAAAGTATGAAAACTTGAATGTGTTCATGTTGTCATAAAACTCTGGAATTTGATGTAAATATACAGAATTATTCTTTATGATGAATTATAACAGTATTTATTGTTGGTTCTTTTGGCTCCAGCTCGTCCAGATGTTGAGGTGTTTGCTGTTGAATCTCCTCAAGACCAAAACAAGTTGATTCTGACCTGTCTGGCCACTGGTTTCTACCCCAAACACCTGGAGATGAATATGATGTTGAACGGCATTAAACTGGATCATGTAAACTCTTCTGGAATCAGACCAAACGGTGATGAAACCTTTCAGCTGAGAATCAGTGTGGAGATCCACAGAAATGAGACAGAGGGTTTTGAGTGTCATGTCAATCACATCAGTGTAAAAGAGCCAGTTATATCAGAATGGGGTAAATATGATCATCAGTATTGAGTGAATATGTGGCCATTTGTTGTATTTGTGTCGCTTCTTGACCTGAACACACATTTGTAAAAGAGGCTAAGCTTTCTTTAAAGTGTACATCTGGAAATAATTGTTGAATGTAATTATAAATTTCTGTGTTTGTAATGTGTTTATATTTTTGTCTTTTTTAATTCTGCAGATGGAAAATGCAGAAACTGCAGTGAAGCATCTAGAACAAATATTATAACAATCATAATAGCAGCAGTCACATTTACAGTGTTCATGATCGTGATTTGTGTTTATATCTACATAAGAAAAAGGTCTAATGGTGAGTTCAAATTATTTAATATGGAAATTATTACTTTAACTATTTTAAACAACAGAACATTTATTTTATTAATTTTCAAGAATTGTATGTCAGATTTCTTGGTTTGATGTCTGAGGTGTCTTTCTAAATCTCACAGGATAAAAATTATTATTCAACATTAATTTCACAAGAACTTGATTATTGAATGTCTTGGAATATTAATGTTAAATTAACTCTTCAATAGATTATAAAAAGATTTTTAATAAACATTTTGTTTATTTTATGCCATGGGTCCATTAAACACAGCAGGACGTGACGCTCAAGACGTCGGTCTAGTGCAAAAACACTTTCGTTGTGAATGGCCCCTTTAACTTCTTTATACTATAGAAATATTTTTGAATGTAAAATATAAGAATATTTAAATATATCAAGACAATCACAAGTCATTCTTGCAATCTCATCTTTGCTAGAACACAATACCTTGATGATATCTTTGAATTAGCTGAATTCACATCAACAATTTTAATATATAATATCAAATGTTGGTAAGACATAAACGCACACATGATTAACTAACATTAGTGACAATGCAAACTGGTGTGATTGGGGCAAGTGACAGTTTCATCTACAGCTGGAGTGAGACAAAAAGTTTAGTGCTGACACATTAAATCTACATACATATATGATTGTGTTTCTCACGCTAAATATAAAGCATATTTACATGGTTACGAAATGTATATGTATTGTATAAATGTATAATCTGCTGTATCTCTTCTAGTCCAGTTAAACTGTAATGAGTCTGACAGAAGAGAGAAAAGTGACTCTGAGAAGACTGAACAACTCAATGCTGCTGATTCACCTGAGAATGATTCATCAAACACACTGTAAGAGATCATTCAGGTATCTCCACGTCAGATTCATGGACTTTCTGCAAGCAGAGATAGAAAATAATTTTTATGAAAAGCTGACTGGACTGTGTTTTTAACTATTTTACGGTTTTATTTGGATCATTTCAACAATAATTAACAACAAGTCTCATTCACTATCAGTGTACATGCATATATTTGTGTGTAAAATCTCTGGACAAAACATTTTAAAAAATACTTCTCGATCCATCAATACATTCACAGTAAAATGTTTTCTAAAATTGTGATAAAATTTACAACCAACTAAACTACAAATACAGTGTGCACAATGATAGGCCCTGTTTCCTTCTGGTTCTGTCATGCATTTCCAATAATTCACAGATCAAATATACAGGATATATTTGCTTTTTAAATTTTCCAATCTGACGGTTATTTTCACTTAAAGTCGAACATAACCAGCAAAGTTTAAACTTGTTTTAGCACAGCGGTTGATTGACAGGTGAGTGTTGGCGCTTCACTGCTGTCCGGGACGACACACTCAAATAGTGTTTCACATTCAAATGTGATGTTTGTTTTGACTTCCTCCATATGTGGATCTATTGATCTGATCACAAAATGTTTTCGACCACGTTTACACCTGTATTTATTTTTGACCACGTGTGATCAGTTCAAATACTCCCGGTGTCCTTATAAACATGGAAAAAGCAAAAATGAATCTGTTAATTATTAAATATTATCTTATATAAATGACTAACACACTCCTTCATTTTGAATAATCCAGATTCATTAACATCTGCATGAGGGTAAGAATAAATTGGCGTGTACATCTGTCATGAATCCGGCTGAAATTAGCATGAGAACTTTTTCTGCTCTCATAATTACTCAAAATCCACATAATTATTAGTGAATGAGACCCAAAGTTTGTTTGATCAGTCCAGATTATAAGCTATCATGAGTTATTTCATACTTTACATTCAAATGTTCAAACTGCTTCAAACTTTATTTCTCACAACAATTTTAAGTAGGGATGTCCCGAGACCAATACAGAGTCTGATACAGTCTCTCCATATCAACAGTTTATTTCAATTTCACCATAAAAATTGTGTGTATTATTATATTATATTAATATTACATATCTTTACAGTAGTGATATATTGTTATACGTGTCATTTTGTTCTTATAAATGTGGGTTTTATTTTAACAGTGTTTTTATTTTGAAGTGTTTCTGTTGGTTTAATTTAGAAGCTCTGATGTTAAGACGGCAGATTTACACTCTGGAAAAGTCGGTCGCTACGTGACTCAAAGTGATTATTAAACCACAAAAGACTGCTATTTAATTAAATAAGTGTGTAGCCTCCACTCTCCGCTGGGCAAGCTTTGTCTTGACAGCGCGTCAGCTATCACATTGAGGTTGCCGGGGATGTGAGTGGTGCGCAGTGACTTGAGTCGCTGCTGGCTTCAAAGGAGGAGATTTATGTAGGCTCCCACTGTGGTGCTGTCTGACCTGACTAGGACATGTTTGTCTCGAATTAACGGGAGAAACGCAAAGAAAACAGCCAGCAGCTCTAGGCAGTTGATGTGCCAATGCAGCGGGGCCTGGTTCCGACGGCCTGCGGATGCGTGCCCGTTGCACACAGTGCCCTAACCCGGTTTGGAGGCATCAGTTGTGACCAGGATGCGTCGGGACACCTGCTGCAAGGGTACTCCTGCCCGTGGAAAGCAGAGGTCTGTCCAAGTGTTTGAAGATTTGGCGGCAAGTGGTGGTGATTCTCACACAGTGCATGCTGCGGCGCCATGCTTGTCTCGGGTTTCGAGTCTGAGGCCAGTGCTGAGGTGGTCTCATATGCATCTACCCCAGCGGTGCGGCTGCCGTGGAGGATGCCATATGCCCCAGGAGCCTTTGTTGAAACGTAAAAGGGACCCCAGTGCCTGGCTTGAGGGAAACGAGGCATTTCAGCACAGACTGTGCATGCTCGTTGAAGAGATGTGCTGACATTGAGACTGAGTCTAACTCCATGCTGAGAAAAGAGATGCTCTGAACCGGGGCAAGCTCACTCTTTTCCCAGTTGACCTGAAGCCCCAAACGGCTGAGGTGCCTAAGCACCCGGTCTCTGTGTGCGCATAGTAGCTCTTGCGAGGAGGCCAGGATGAGGGAACAGAGACAGGCCGAAGGGGAGGACTTTCGTACTGATACGCCCGACCGTCGAACGGGTCGGTGCCGTGGCAGTATCGAGACGTGAAAGTACGTGTCCTTCAGGTCTACCGCTGCGAACCAATCTCGATGCCGGACAGCATTTTGTTTCTGTGTGAGTATTTTGAACGGGAGTTTGGACAGAGCCCGGTTGAAAATTCGCAGGTCCAAGATCGGTCGTAAGACGCCGACTTTATTGGGTACAACGAAGTAAGGGCTGTAGAGACCCTTCTTCGTTTCGGTTGGAGGGACAGGCACTATCGCGTCCTTGATTAGAAGAGAGGCGATTTCTTTGTGCAGGGACTGGGCATGTTCGCCGTGTACTGCGGGAAAATGGACGCCCACGAAGGGGGGTGGAGGCCTGGAAAACTGAATTGTGTAACCGAGTCGAATGGTCCGGTGCAGCCAGCGTGACTGGTTGGGCAGTGAGAGCCACGCCTCCAAACTCCGTGCGAGGGGCACCAAGGGGACAAGTATTTTGGATGTACCCGGCGGGGCTTCGCAGCGGTGCGGAACAGGTAATGCGGAGTCGGGAGGCAGTGAAGCGGCCCGAGGCTCTGGTGCTGAGAATAGACTCAAAGCACTTACCTTGCTCCGCGCACCCGGCAGGGGGTGGGTTCGTGACTGAGGAGGAAGTCTGGTGTTGGCGTCCTCTGGACTCGTTTGAACCGGCTGGCCGGGGAACAGTCGTGGGGCTGAGGGCGGGGACACCATGTTCAGGAAGTCGGGACTGTTGAGACCTGGAAGCAAAGTGCCGTGAGAATGGCATTTGCGGGCCAGGTGACCCAGAGACAAAAGGAAATAGCTCTATAGAATGTAATGAATTTAACAAAAGATTCTCCTCCCGGCCCTCCACCGGGGAACGGAGTGGTCTTACCAGATCCGGAGCTACCGTTTCGGTCTCTGGGTCGGTCATCTCAGGAGCGCCTGGGAGCCTTCCGGGTCCCCGAGGGGGTCCGTGAGACGAGGGGCGTCCAACTTCTGCGGGGAGTTCGAGCATACAGGGCATGGCCCCTGGCGGCAGATTTGCGGCAGGGCAAGATGTGTGAAATAGCCTCCGTCTGTTTCTTCACCACTGAGGACTGCTGGGCGGAGTCGTCAAGTGGTGTCGCCGAATGGACGGAGCTGGGAGACGTGGGGGTTTTTGAGAAAGCGTGCTTTGTCTGCCTCCTGTACTGCGACCAGGTCCTGTCCATGCGTTGCTTTTCTGGACCACGGGGGGTGGCCATCGCCTGTTTGAGTGCAGTTCCTGCAGCACGTCAAGAACAGGACTACCCAAGTGCAGATTTTGAAGTGCCTTGACCCGGTGGACTTGCAGGAGGGGGCCATGGCGTGCAGGGGGGAGCGGTCTGGGACTGTTCTACCACCGAGGGTAGTGAGAGCGGAGGAGTGAGGAAGCTGGGCGCTGTGGCGGCGCAAATGCCCGCGGAACCAATTAAGCCCGGGGAAGCATAGCGGACCTCCGTGCGTCAGGCTCAGACTGGGCGGCAGACCCGAAGGTGGCAGCCCAGGCGAGTTATCTGCATCCGACGTCGCTGTTACGCTCTCCGATGCAGCGGTGATGTCATCATTCAATGCCGGGGAGCTCGAGGGACTGGCCGGTAGGCCGTTAAGCGGACCGCACTAATCCCGTGCTCGGGAGAAGCAGGCAAGTGTGCCGGGGAGGCGGGAGGTTTCGAGGGGATTTACCCGCCGAAAGCATCCCGTTATTCTCCCCAGATCGTCTCTTTCATCGCCCGCGGCGCCTGCCTCAATCCCGTAGGTAGGAGGCGAGGCGCGGGGGGGCGGCTGAAATGGCTCTCTCTCACTACAAGAGAAAGCAGAGATCGCACCGCTGCCGATGTAATAGATTAAAGCTATGTGTGACGGTCTTGCCAGAGTGGTCCATTTACTGCATAATGGAGATACAAAAATGGAAATAATGGTTTCGTGGCACAGAGAATGAATCAGTCCTAAATGAAACACAAGAAAATACACGGAGGAATTACGATCAAGCCTCGTGAAACGAAGTCAGAAGAACTCGATATAAAAGAACACATTCGACACCAAACACGTGTCAACAGATCCCTAACATGTTCATTACAAGATCAATTCACAATAGAGCAGTTATTTATGTGTTTTTAGTACTTTTAAATGATAATTCTCTAGACACTCAAAATGTGCCACTTACCCACAGCATGTCTCATTAGCTCTGCTGTGGGAGTTCCCTATTCCACTCATCATATACCATCATTCACGTTTAGATGGCGCTGTCCCCGTTTATGCAGTAATTTAACAAGGAAGAACTGGCGCGCACGTTTTAAACCCTGGCGCCCATTATTGACAATTGCAAGCAGTAGTTCATTGCCGCATGAGGAAATGGGAAGATCCTGCGCGTGCCATACAAGATCTCGCATGCAGGACATGCCTGACAGCACGCACAAGACAATTCCTCAATGTCTCCCGCTCTATCTAATCTCATCTGCTGCTTTTGCTTGCTCAAACCATAGACTGTAAAAAAAGATGGACGACGCCCCTTCGCTCTTTTCCATTGGTGAGAACTGAAGCCTGTGTATCGATATGGCGCTGACATCTTGGGACTTGAGTCTACGCAGTTGCGATTTCGGGACCAGACCTGCGCAGTAGTGAGCAGGAAGTAAAGCCGCGAAATCAAGTCCCCACCCTCACTCTCGCTGAACAACCCATTATGACGGTGTGAAATAATTTATTATAGAAATATAGATGTTCAATTTAAAGCTCCAATCTCCTCAGTCCTCCGAAGGTCCCGAAAAAAAGTCCTTCTACTTCACTCAGAGAACCTGTCAATCACAGCTGTCAATCATGATGTCACAGCACCGTTTTTATAGCATCAAATAACTAACTAAAACTTATTTTGAAAACAAACACTTGAAATGACATCAACGTGACAGAAATGACAGTAAATGACAGAAACTATCTTTGGAAAAAAGATATGTGAGTGTAATTGAATTGTTTAGTTGGTCTCACGTCCCGTTGAATAACATGGGGAGGCGGGGCTTATGACCTATACTAGGACCAGCCACCGGGGGGGGCGATCGAGACGTTTTGGCTTCACTTTTGAGTGCTTGTGCGGCACGCTTGGCTCAAACAGTGACTCACATGCAGCTGGTCTGTTGGTGAAGCCATGTCTAAAGGTGAAGTTGAGCTTGTTATGAATCCTCTTATAACAGGTATCGAATCACAACAGACTTCCGGAAATGGGCAACAAATCTGGCGTTAATTTAGAAGGGAATCAATTTATTGTCAGTCAGTTTGCTGATGACACTACTCTTTAAAAAATAAATAAATAAAAGTAAAAAAAATAACAGCAAATACCCCACTTCAGTTCATTAAGATTTTCTCAAAAGCTTCATTTCTCAAAATGTGAGTTATTGGCCACCTATATTCATCCTAATAGAACATTGTATAATATCCTAGTTAAAAACGATATTAAATATTTAGGTATCTGGATATCTAAGTCGGTGGATTATTTAGAAATATTTTGTTTTGATAAAAATGTAGAAAAATGTAAATTAATTATGAATACTTGGCTGCAGAGAGACATAATGATATTCAGAAGAACTCTATTGACGAGAGTCTTTCTAGCAGCTTCTGCTAAAAAGATAAAAGCAATGAATAAAATGAATTAAAAAAATAATTGAATAATAAATAATAAATTAAAATAAATTTAGATTTTATAAGGAAAAGGAAAAGTCATTATATACGTAAAAGTGATTAAAGATTATGAAGACGGAGGTCTTAAGATGATTGACTTTGACATTATGAATGGGGCTATCAAGCTTAAATGGTTTTTAATAATGAGTCTTTCTGGTTTGAGATTCCTTCAGCTGTATTTATAAAATGTGGTGGCATAAGTTTTCTGTTACAGTGTAACTTTGAAATGTCTAAACACCCTGCAAAACTTTCTGCTTTTCACCAACAACCACTATTTTATTGAAAGTTTATTTTCGAACATAATTTTATCCCACATAACATGTCAATGTGGAATAACAGACATATAACAGTGAGCAGAACATCTTTGTTTATTGATGAGTGCTGGCAGAAAGGCTTATGGTCAAATGTGATGGATAATTTTAGGAATATAACGAGTCTCAATACAATATAAGTTGCTCACCTAAAGTGCATGATCAAATTATTAAAAGTATCCCGTTGTCGATGATTAAATTAGTTAAGGAACGTTTAAAATTTTCAGTGGTAAAACCTAAATCAAATGATCTCATGAAAGAAAATATAAAGTTTGCAGATAACAGATTTTTGAGAGATGGATTACTACAACAATGTTTTCCAGGTCCTGTAAAGAGATCTTACATTTTTCATCATTTGGAGAAGAAAGAAATGAGTGAAATTAGAACCAATTTCTTTCAATTTCCCGTTGCCCCTTAATGTAAAGAGGTGCACTTTAAAATTATGAATCATATTTATCCAACTAAAGATTTTTAAGAATAAGATTTAATGTTGGGGACTCAAATCTGTGTCAAATATACAAGTCAGAGATAGAAACAGCTGAACATTTGTTTTTTCAATGTAATTTGGTGTATTCATTCTTGAAGGATGCAACAAAAAATACCTACTAGACTGATAATTTCATGGGAAAATGTTACATTTGGTTTATTAATTAAGGATAAAAATGTTTCTTATGTTATTCATAATTCATTGCTTTTGTTGAAAATTTACATGAAAACAATTTTCATTTTTTTAAATTCCTCCCCGATTACTTGCTTTTAAAGAGAAATGTTCTATGTATTTAGAGACATTGAGTGGGATGAAAAGTCCCAAATCAAAATATGTTTATTCTTTGTTGAAGGATTGGTTTTATAATGCCTTCATACCCTCTTGAAAACCTGTTTGGCAACTGTGGCAGGGCGGGGGATTATTTATATTGACAAGTCGGTACTCGACTCCTCCCTGCCAGTCTAAATCACGTTACAGCAACTTTTGGGTGGAGGGAGGCCCTTGGAGATAATTGGCCCCAGGGCCTTTGCACGTCATAATCTGTCCCTGGTCAGATGGAGTGAGGAAGGGTAACGAAAGGGATAAAACCTATTTCGCGTTGCTCTCGATTTACAGTCTCTTGAAATCAGCATCAGCAACTGCCAGTAGCGAATAAAACTTGCCGGTGTGAGACGAGGAACTCTTGACAGGGTAACTCACATTGCAATTTTGCAGGCAAATGCTCATAATATCGAGTGAACATAATGAAAACAAGCTTGAAGAATATTATTAGCTTTCCATGTTTTACAGTTGTTGTACATTACATTTACATTTATGCATTTGGCAGATGCTTTTATCCAAAGTGACTTACAGAGCCTTTATTACAGGGACAATCCCCCTTGAGCAACCTGGAGTTAAGTGCCTTACTCAAGGACACAATGGTGGTGGCTCGAACCAGCAACCTTCTGATTACCAGTTATGTGCTTTAGTCCACTACACCACCACTCCATAGAGTGTAAAAAGAGTTGTTAAAAGAGAAGAAAGCGAAGCGTTGGTCACTGAGATGATGCAACATTTCTCTGAGTTTTCCTTTGTATCTAAGATACAACAGCAGTAATACTATTTGGGACTTATTTTCTAAGCTGTTTAAGAGTTATCGTACGGAAGCTCAAAGATACGGAAGCTCAAAGAGGCCTTGCATTATTATTATTTTTCTGTCTCGTTTTCTCGTGATCTCGACATAACTAAAAGTTGTTTTCTCGTGATCTCGACATAACTAAAAGTTGTTTTCTCGTGATCTCAACATAACAAAAAGTTGTTTTCTCGTGATCTCAACATAACAAAAAGTTGTTTTCTCGTGATCTCAACATAACAAAAAGTTGTTTTCTCGTGATCTCAACATAACTAAAAGTTGTTTTCTCGTGATCTCAACATAACAAAAAGTTGTTTTCTCGTGATCTCGACATAACTAAAAGTTGTTTTCTCGTGATCTCAACATAACAAAAAGTTGTTTTCTCGTGATCTCAACATAACAAAAAGTTGTTTTCTCGTGATCTCAACATAACTAAAAGTTGTTTTCTCGTGATCTCGACATAACAAAAAGTTGTTTTCTCATGATCTCGACATAACTAAAAGTTGTTTTCTCGTGATCTCAACATAACTAAAAGTTGTTTTCTCGTGATCTCAACATAACAAAAAGTTGTTTTCTCGTGATCTCGACATAACTAAAAGTTGTTTTCTCGTGATCTCGACATAACAAAAAGTTGTTTTCTCGTGATCTCAACATAACAAAAAGTTGTTTTCTCGTGATCTCAACATAACTAAAAGTTGTTTTCTCGTGATCTCGACATAACAAAAAGTTGTTTTCTCATGATCTCGACATAACTAAAAGTTGTTTTTGCCTTTAATTTTCTATACAGTTTTTAATTGACCTACAGGATTTACAATTAAAAGTGTATTACAAGGTATGAAGGACAATGAGAGATCCTTGGCAGAAAAGTACAATTTATGTAAATGTAAAGTTATGTTAATTCATTACACTTTGGCTATAAAATATTCACCTGCCCTGTCCAAGAGTATTCTAACCAGTCACCTTTCACATAGGCTAAATCAAACATATTAATAAACACCAGGCAGCACGTCACAAACACTTAAAAAGACGTTTATTCTTCATGACCATAGGTGAGGGTAGGAACAAAAATTGACCGGTAGATCGAGAGCTTTGCCTTCCGGCTCAACTCTCTTTTCGTGACTCGGATAGAGCGAGTGCAACACCGCCCCGCTGCCCCGATTCTCCAGACAACCTGCCGCTCCATTGTCCCCTCACTTGTGAATAGTACTCCATTTTAGTAAACTTATAAAAGTTATTATATTCTGCATGGACAGGATCTGTTTGTCTGTCTTTGTTCTTTCTTTTTGGAGGAGGTTTGACACAGGGGTTACAAGGAAAATTTAAAATGTCACTTCATGCCAAAAATGTTGCAGACCCCTGTTGTACACCCTGCTGAAAAGACAAGCTAAACCGGCCTAAGCTTGTTGATAGCCAGGCTGGTCAGTTAGCTGGTTTCAGAGGAGTTCTGAATCCACCATGACCAGCTAAAGAAAAGTGTTCAAAACTCCACTAAAACCAGCATGACCAGCTATGACCAGGCTGGGCGACCAGCTTATGCTGGTTTTAGCTGGTCTTTTCAGTAGGGCAGTATTTAATGACTATTTCAATGGCTTTGCGATGTAAACATCACAAAGTATGTACATACAGTAATATAGTAGCCAACCATACACATTTTTATAGGCATAAAACAAAACATTTAATTTTATACAATATGTAATGGGGGTCCCTGTTCCGTCTCTCTATTAACCAAGGGTTGCTTGGCCTGAAAATGGTAATAGACCCCTGTCTAATAATATAAATATCTAATAGCCTGCATGGGGGGCCTTGGAGTCAAAAAAGGTTGAGAAGCACTGATTTACAGGACAGAGAGAGAACCGAATTCAATCCCAGACAGCACACGTACATCTCTGAGATGTCTGTTTTAGCTCTTTTCATCTGGAAAGCATCATAATTTAATTAACATCTGCTAAACATCTTAAAAACATCAGATTTACAGTCATTCTTAATCATAAACTTCTCAAAGACATCTGCTAAACGTCTTATTGACTTCTGAGAGGAAACGTCTTATAGACGTATTGCAGATGAACGAACAACTTTCTGTTGGAGAAGTGAGATTTCATCGATCTGCACAAGTATACTGGCTTCAGCTTGCAGAACGGGGCGGGGCAACACGGGGCGGGGCTACACGTGTCACTCCGCCCATATCCTACTCTCATTTGTTCGGTCATCTTTTATAGGTGTACATGATAGGAACTGTTTTAAAATAATTTTGTCTGTTAATTTTGATTAAAGTCTGTGCCTCGATATGAAATGTGTTGTACCTCACTGTTCATTGCAAACAAATGTAGTAGGAGTCAGACTGAGCTGTTGTTCTTTCAGTCCTGTTGAAAACATGAGCGGAGGGAAAAATTAAGATTCAAGCCTAATATTAATGCGGTCATAGTGTTAAAATAATTTAGCAAGATAATTTTGTTCTTTTTACGCTTCACTATTGACACTTTTCCACTGCACGTTACGGTTCGACTCAACTCGACTCTACTCGCTTTGCTATTCTGAGCTTGCTCAAAAGCTGAGACACTTCCTGAAATACTTTTTTGTTATGCGTCGCCCTATCCAGCTCTCGTTGGATCCTCTGCTCTGATACTAATGAGAGGAATGTCTGCACCTCATTTACTGACCACCTCAGTGTGCACCACCATTTCTTTTTAGAATTCGAAAGACAAATGATACTGCTATTTCTGTTGTTAACTTTAAAACTAGCGGGTTGATGTCCCGTGTCAGAAATCCAGTGACGCTGATACTGACGATTCTCTCTGACCAATCATTATAAAGTGATGCATGTAGACTTTTTTCTTTATTTTGCAAAAATATTCTATGCAAATACAATGCAAATGTTTTTTTTTTTTAAAGATGTTTTTTTACTGTAAGTATATTGTTGTAATGTAAATAAGTGTAACTTCACACCGGAGATGTTCATCTTTTGTATTGTTGACTTTATTGTTGCTGTTGGTTTGCCTTCAGTATAGCAGCTGGATTGTGTGTGCGGCAATGTCTTCACTCTCATTGGTATTTGCTGCATTATTTTGCTGCCCATTTGCATAAGGTTTGACTTTGTTACATTGCTGGACACACCCACATCACATCGCCAGTGTTACATGTGGGAGCTGAGGAAAATTTGGGGAAAGATTTTGCCGCCCCGACATCATTTGTTTCTTCCACATGAACCAGTTGTTCATGTTTACTATGTTTGGACTGATGTGAACCAGATACCTCCCGACCCAAATAATCATTCTTGCACTGTGCCGTGAACTCTGATCACCAGAATACGAGAGAGAAGACAGTGAGTTAGAAAACTTTTGCTTACAAAATAAAAAAGTTTACAGTATATTCCACTGAATCATTGGAAGTGTTGCAATATCAGCAAATAATATCTTTCAAATTAGAGTTGGGCAGTTTCAGGGGGGTGAACTAAATGACTATATAAATTAGACCAAAACTTACTGTTTCATACTGAAAAAATAAATGGATAAACGTTTCATCCTCAAATCCACAAAATGAGCAGGAGCTGTCAACATCTGCATATTTAGACAGTAAGATTTACAGGATACATCTTATCTTCTAAGTGAACTTTGGTCTTGTTGGGAATACAGTACTTATGAGGCAACAACAACGCTTTTAGTCTATATTCCTCATAAGAGCTGCCCAATGAATTTACTGCTAGGAACGATTTGGTTTTACG
This sequence comes from Xyrauchen texanus, assembly GCF_025860055.1. Classification (NCBI taxonomy): domain Eukaryota; kingdom Metazoa; phylum Chordata; class Actinopteri; order Cypriniformes; family Catostomidae; genus Xyrauchen; species Xyrauchen texanus. The sequence goes on from NC_068285.1 coordinate 3,521,794, forward strand.
TGCTTATTATTATTATTATTATCACACTTCTTATTATTATGCTTACTGTTCTTGTTCTTGACTTCTTGTCAAATATAATAATTCTCTCTAAGATCAAAGCGGACTCTTTCAGTCACCCTTTCCAAACATTAAGTGACTCTTGACCAGTTGAATCAGGACAACAGGAATGGCTCTGAGCGCAGCATTATATTCTTTAAAAGGTAAAGGGAAGTCATAAATGCTCATAAGACATTATCGATTTTATAAAAACAATTTACATTTCTATTGAATGTTGTAAAATGTGGTGATCAATTTTAGGTGTAACATCTTCCAGGCAAGAAGAGCCGCTGATGACATTTAGATAACGCAACTGGCAGCTTTTAGGCTAAATAATTGCATTTTAAGACAAAAGGGGGATGCAAAATAACCAATATGGAGTTAGGATTTGTTAAACATCTTTTAAGCCAATTAATTGAAAAGGGGTTTACATCTTTTCTGCTATTGGAAGCACTGCTTTTATAACTTTGAGTGTTTAGTGTTTTTAATTCTGCTTAAGTTAATTGCTGCTAAATTTCTTGTTAAATAAATACCCAAATACTTTACAGTTGTCTTTCACTAAAATACCTCCAATTAATGGATCACAACACTTAAACACTTATGAATAATGTGTATTTTGGGCTGTCACCACTATGTGCCAGTATGTGCTTAAACATCACCACCATCATCATCATCATCATCATTACTGCTGAATTACTACTGAAAGTTTTCAGTTTTGTTTTAAACTCAAGTGATAGTAAAAGTTGAATAACCCTGAGTTGCAGTATTACTCTTGGGGTAAATAGAAGGGGTTTCAACTTGTTTTGCGCAGTCTATCCCTCCTTTCAACATCTATTGAACTGTATTTAGTGCCATTATACAAGTCAACACAATTCTTCTAAACACTGACAATGCAAATATTGTGTACTGAAGAGATGTAGCATGTGCGTTAGGATACCCAGAAGGTTTCCAGCTTGTTTTAGAGTAACTGGTTCAGCCATTCAGAAAGTATTAAACCCTTATTAGTACATCCTTAAATAACTCTGTGGTGACCAGTAGACATTAATTACCAAACTATAGTGAGTGTCCTGTAGACAGAGGGTCCTTATGATTGTTCAATTGGTTTTGAAGAACTGTGTCCAACTATTGAAATATATTGACATTTTGGGGTGATTGGTGCAAAATAAAAGTTCTAGTATCCGATGCTCTTAAGGAAACATTAATCATTTGTTAATTATTTTTTATTATTAAACATGTATTGATCATTCTCTAGTCAAATACACAAAATGTCATTATATCTTAACAGACACAGTTGACAAAACCTTTAAAATGTGTTTCATAATGTATTCAGACTTTTTCAACACTGTCCGATGTTAAAACACTTAAAGCTGTTAACAAATGTACTGTTTTCTTAATATTGTGTTTTTTGTTCTATTTTAATTAATTTCTGTATTGTTATTTTATTAATGACAGTTTAGTATTTTTCAATATATACTCGAGTACAATTCTTACATAATAAATTAGTCTGTGTTATTATTTGTTGTGATAAGCTGGTATCAATAATAGTCCATTTTCAATAATAACTACAGAAATATTGGTGTTGTAACAATGTACAGAAATGTTAAATGATGGAGATGGAGGATTGTCTTTATCTGACTACTGTATAAATACCATATGACAATTTCCTCTTTACCCAGCAGAGCCGGAACTATAGATCACAACCCACAAACAACTTCTCAAAATCTCAACTGTGATGTGAGCTGACACAAACAACTTCTCAAAAAATCTCTCTGTCTAGAGACCACAAGCTGATGTGTCGCTCAGTTACCAGAGACCGAATACAAGAGAAAGCAGTAACATAAATCATCTTCAGTGGATTATTTACTCACAACTGGACAGAGAGATGATCTCCATTATTATTATTATACTGTTTTACTCAGTATGTGCACTCCAAATCAAGTGTGGTAAGAAACCTTTTGTGTATGTGTGTTAATAATACTGAACAGAGACAGCTCGAAAGATTTCAAGCTGTAAATGAATGTACACAAGTAAATACACATTCATTAGAAAACAATTCTTAAAAACATATAGAAATTACATTTCTGAATGTTGTGTATTCAGTAAAAGTCCTGTACAGAAACCGCTGTGCAAATGGCCTGATTGGCAAGTTTCATATCCATAATGCTCTAAATGAAACCCAATATTCAACAGTCACATGAGAATGAGTGACAGTGAAAACTACATAAGGACAGTGAAATAAGGCGATCAGAATGGATGAGATAAACTGCTTATTTTAAATGCTTATTTTCTTCTGATATTAATTTTGTCTGCATTTGGAAGTAAATCAGCATATTGATGACCTTAAATATAATAAATATATACTAAATATATACTGAATAAATGTAGACACAATTTGTCAACCTAGAGTGGGACCCAAGGCAGAAAACCGGGGTCTGAACCACATAGAAAGGGAACGAAGCCTGAGGCGCGTAACCCTTTTTAGCCAAGGGGGTTTGGCCCTTAGAAGAAATCCCCTGGCTTTTGGCCACAACAAAAATGGTCTCATGAGCAGAAGGTCCAGAGGGATCACCGTGGACGCGTTCGCCCTGAGACCTGGAAATCATTGATACTGATAACAGTGCAACCTTGACCTAGCCTGACTTTGCTCAGGGTGATCTGAATGGACTCAATCCTAGCGGGAGACAGTTGTGCCCGCATTGTGATTGAACTCCATACGATGCCCCGATAGACAGTGTTCTGTGTGGGAGAGAGGACGCTTTTCTTGGTGTCGAACCTCAACCCCAGAGAAACAGATGAGCTAAGACGATGTCCCGGTGCTAAACTGCCAGTTCCTGGAACTGCGCTAGGATCAGCCAGTCGTCTACATAATTCAGAATGCAGATGCCCCGGAGTCGCAAGGAGCCAGCGCTACATCATGCATTGTGAATGTGCGGGTAAAAAGGGCTAGAACCTGACCCTGGAAGACTTCGCCCCCGGAAGTGAACCTCAGGAACTATCCATGTTGTGGCAGAACTTCTAAATGAAGTATAGAAGTGCGTCATAAGATCAATGGTGACCAGCCAAACGAGTTGTAGGGCTTGAGACACGACCGTCTTGACAGGCATCATCATGGACTTGAACACCCACGGGTAGTTCAAGTTTTAAGATCTAAGCCAGACGCCACCACTCACCCTCCATGGGAAACGGGAAGTATTTAGTGTAATAACCTAATTCTCTCTCTGGAAGGGGAACACATACCATGGCCCCTTTAACCAGGAGATTGAGTTGGTTTTTTTTTACATAAAAAGAAATCCGGTTTACGGTAGTGAGAACACGCCGCTGAAACACGGAAAAGCGGCGAGTGAATTAAATCCTGACACCCTTATAAGACCCACAGAAAAGAATATATCCGGCAGAAGTTTCCACGCTGCCAGGATCTCTGAGATGGGTATTATGTTTTAACACTTCCTGTTGAGGGGTTTTCGAGTGTTTCGCGTCCTGAATAAAATGCAGGAACAGCGAAAACACTCAATTTTGACGGAAGCCTCTGCAACTCGAAACACCAAGAGGTGGCGGGAATGGAGGGGCTTCGAGGGGGTACCGGGAGGGGTGAAGTGAAGCACGCGCCCGTCCCGAGGGAGCTACCCCTAATCTAGGCGCAAGACCGTCAGGGTTTTCTCTTACTAGAATTTATAGTCCTGAGGTCTTGCTTCGGGGCTGGCGAGGGCGGCGAGACTGTCCCCAATCCCTGGGAGGAGGAGCACGACTCGCCACGCTTTGCTTTTGAGCCTCCCTTCAGTCAGGACCGAGGTGGGTCTGAGGCTTGCTCGTCAAGCGCAGAACCCACACTCAGGTCGTCCAGGAGGTCAGCCTGGTACGCCTGTAAAACAGCATAGTGTGCAGAGCAGCACCAGCCTGACCTGCTGCTTGATAAGCCCTTCCCACTAAAGTGGAGGTTGTCCTACAAGGCTTTGAGGGGAGAGAGGGCTTCTTAAGTGACGATGCCGAGCCCGGCGAGAGATAGCCCGCAAGCATCTCTTCGACCGGCGGCATTACTGAATACCCCCGTGCCTCAGCACCCAAGATAGTCGAATATAATGACGTCGAGGGTATGTGAACACGGGAAGAATATATATATATATATTATTATTATTATTATTATTATTTTTTAGGGGTTCTCCATGAGCGAAAAAGCTCTTCATGGAGGTTATCAAAGAAGGGAAGGGACCCATGAGGCGTTCCCTTTCTTAGACTGGAAGATAAAATCTATCCCCTAATTTGGAGCGTTTGGGGGTCTCTTTTTCGCGTGACCAGTCCAATCCGGCAACCGCACGAGTAACAACATCGAGCAATTCCTCCATAGATTTTTTATCTCGGACGGAAAGCTCGGAGGCGGGAAGAGAATCGCGATCCTCCTCATGATCCGAAGAAGCGTCGGAACGCGCTTCGAGATCTTGTGAAGGACCAGCTGGGTTTGGGGAGAGAGTGAGAGAAAGGGATCAACCCGTCTCTTGCTCCTCAGCCAAATCCATGCAATGCCCCACGAACGATCTTTATTTTTTTGTGAGTGCTGACTCCCGGACGCAAGCGAGACGAGCACGAAGCACTTTGCCTGTTAAAGCAAATCGCAGTGCTCGCACCCGCCCTGCTGCAACGCGAGAGCAGCGTGCTCTTACCCCCAAACAAACAGAGCAGATGCAGTGTTTGCGGCTTTCAGTCATTCTCTTTTCTTTTTATTTTCTTTTTTTAGAAATATATATATATTTGTAATATTTTCTAAACAGAAGAGAAAAGAGAAAAATATTCACTGCACACTGTCTAACCAATTCTAACTCCTAACAGAGGAATGAAAGTTTTGACAGGGCTTGTAAAACACACAGAAACAGAATCGCTCTGAAAAAAAGAGTTTCTGACGACACCTGGTGACGTATCCATTTATAGCCTGGCCGCAGGTGCATCTAATGATTACATCAGCCGAGGCTATAAATTCCGGTCAATGTTCATTGACGTGTTGCACACATTATTCAGCTCGGTCACAACTAGGGTTGTTCCCCGTAGCGCTTAGCAGCGCAGCATCATAGTGAAGCTTTTTGTAAAGGGAACCACCATTTTTTAATACCATAGCTTATCTTTATGTTTAATCAAATGTTTAATCCAATTCATCTTGAAAATTATATTAGAAGAGTGAAAATCAAGCACATTGACTGTATGAATAACAGAAGATATTTCAATTTAAATAGTGAGGTTTGTTTTTACATATAAAGTAGAGTCCATTCTTTTTGTTTAAATAAACGATTTTGGGACATCTAATACTTTTGTAAAGCCTCTGAGTGACAAATCTCTCATGAGCCACATGTCAGATTTATTTGTAATTTTTGGGATGAGAGGTTGGAAACTGGATTTTACTACAATGATTTTTACAGATATTGATTCCTAGGTATGTTACTTCCTTCTTAACTGGAATACTTTAAAAATCAGTTGTATGAGTACTCTCATCTTTGCGATAGCGGAAAAAGGGTAAATTTCTTTTTATATTTAGAGATAGTTCTGATGCTTTAGAGAATTGAGACAATCTATAATTTGTTAACCTGCATTTCATCCTTCAAAAAACAGCTACAGCTGATAGCTGACAACATTTGATTTCTTTTTCAGAGAATTATTATAAATGATATATGTACTGTATAAGGCCAGCGCTTGCATGACTAAAAGAAACAGAAAGGGCGCCGCATGCAGGATCTTCCTGTTTTATACCTCAGGAAATGCTAAATCCAGAGTAGTTCCACTTGGAATTTTAACTGAACTATTGCAGTCACTATATAAAGTTTGCATCGACCTTTTGAAGTATTGACCAAAGCCAAAAAATCCAATAATACATTGTGTTTTACAGTGTCTGGTATGTAATTCTTACAGTCAATCAAATCTAAAATAAGTCGAATATTATTGCTAATGTCTCTCTCTTGCATAGAACCAGACTGATTATCATCTATGATTGTATCTAAGCATAACTTCATTCTCTGTGCAAAAATGTGTGCCAGTCATTATTAATGAAGTTTATTGGCCTCCAATTGTCAAGCAGCAAACGCTCCTTATTGGGTTTAGATATCAAATGAAACCTTGACACATAGTTGAGGGAAGCTTACAGGTTTCTATAGCCTCTTTAAAAACCGACAATACAAATTCAGAAATGTAATCTTGAAATGCCTTATAAATTTATTCCACAAAGTTGGAGATTTAAGTTAATGTATACTATTAACATTGCCATTTATTTTTTCTAAATTATGAAAATATGTTGTGTTACATACACTATGTTCCATCCATTTCTATTTAGATCGAATAAAAGCACCACAAGCCAAATTTTGATAGATATTGTCCAACTCAGATTGTAATTTAAAAACTTTATTGAAATCAGTTTGAGATTGCATGCTATTTTCACAAATAGAAATTATATCCTTGAGAATTCAATCTTGTCTCAGTTTTCATCAGTTTAGGCCATTCCACTTTTAATTGCCATATTACAAATCTAAAAAGTGTATAATTTAATTTCCAGTAATTTGGATTAGGCCTATATTTAATTGATTCCCTGTATGGAACACTAAAGAACGTCTAGGTTATTGAGGAGCCACTACAGTGGCTCGGCTCAGCAACATGGCCGGGAGGACACAACGTCACGTTCCCTGTCTGTCGCTCTCTCGACGTTGTCTCGGAGAAGCGACACTAGGGGTCCAATTTAAATCACGCCATGCGCTGAGCCATGTACGTGTTCTGCTGACAAAGGAGAGGGCAGGTATTTTTCTTGCACAGGCGACCAGCTGTGTCAGACTGCACGTACCCTTCCCCAATGCCCCAAAAAAGTCGTCGGAATCCTTCTGGTTATTCAGCGGAACAAGGCGACGCTTGCCAACCTGGGAATGGGCCGAGCCTGGCTGGGCCTCTTTTCTCTCTATGTTTCTCCACATCAAGGGCGCAGATGGCACTAGGGACAGGGACATGACCCCCCCAGATTCATAGTGACCCGATTCGTCCCCCGCCCTCACTATCCCTACGAAAGGCGACAAAAATCGCAACACATTGTCACACCCAACCCGTCACATATGGACGCGTGGCGAGGACCCCTTGGCGTCACTTATTGACGCACTGGGTATACCTTTGGCGTCATTTTTCAACGTGCAGGGTAGTCCAATAGAACCGGAGCCTGTAGCGTTGAAATTTGACGTCTTGGGCTGCGAATGGGTCGAGAGTCGAGACTGCAATAAATAAAAATAAAAAGGAATAGGCTACAATAAATGATCTATGCCAGGGCTAGTATAATGGTGGCCCCCAGATCATCTTTATCTGGCCCTCCAACTGTTTTTTTATGTTTAAAAACCCTCACAATCTGATATCAAAGTGCCCTCTCAGCAAAGGTTTAGCGCGTTCATAGGCAACCGCATTCATCAGTGAGTTTAACCGCATTCATCGGTGAGTTTAACATTATAGAAGTCTATCGGACTACCCTGCACGTTGAAAAATGACGCCAAAGCTATACCCAGTGCGTCAATAAGTGACGCCAAGGGGTCCTGGCGAAGCATCCATATGTGATGAGTTGGGTGTGAGAATGTGTTGGTAAAACAGAGGATTACGGCCCGCCGCTGCTTCAGAATCGGGTCGGGACAGACGCAGGCTGACACACAATAATAATCTACACCGGTCGGCGGTCACCATTACTTTATACCCACATTCTCACTACATGCTGTTCTGTTGTCAATAAACACACGATGCCATCATGCCACCGACGTTTACACTCTCTCTGTGTGTGTGTGTGTGTGCTACGACTCCTGAGTGACGTTGCCGGGGTCCTATGAGGAGGTAGCTGCCTCAATCGTGCCTGTAGGAGCGGACCGGTAACCATAGTGATCATATACCATCTATGAATGAGCTGAGTCGGTGATTTTCTGAACTGAGAAAAATCGACTGTAAATGCCACATAAAGGCAATGAAGAGACAAAAAACAATCACCTCGTTTTTTCAAAAACCAAACAATGTAAGTATCCTATGGCTGTTGACTTTCCCAGATGTGGCAGATTAGATTTGTTAAGGGGAATAGCTAGTCTGACAACAATGGCAAAAGGCTTTTGCACTTAGCAAACACAGCAAAATGTGGAGACCATAACTATGCATTTAGGTGAGTGGACAGAGGCAAATAATGAATGAACATAAAAAGAATGGTTGGATAAATCAAACAATTTATCGTCGTCAGGAAATAATATTTTATCTTATCATTTAACCCATTGTACTGTATAAATTGACTGAGGTATGTTCACTGTCGTGTGTAAGCCACTATAAAAATAATTATAATAAGTAAATTTGTGTGGTGCAAGGTTTATGCAAACAACAAATAAAGGCCTACATAAACTTTTGACATCCTCTTATAGCAGGAAATCATGTTTTTTTTTTTATTGTACAGAGCAACGGAGGATATAGATTCTTAAATTATGGGCTATGAAAAACGTTTCTTAATATGTCATACATCATTTGAAAGATATTTCTAATCTATAAATTGCAAAAACTTGTAATTAACACTTAAATTTAAAATTTTGAGTTATTCTTAGACATTTGAAATAGTAGTTTTAGCCATTAAGTCTCAGGAATATGTTATATTTCACATTGTTGTGAAATTCTATAGCGGTATAGAGGGTTAACTGAAATTATAAGATTTAAAATGTTATCCTCCTGGCCTGCAGGCAATTTCTGATGACAGTGAGGCAGACCCTAGTCAGTCAAGTGAGGATCTGCAGGAGGGCAGCCACAGTAGAAAAAGACAGCATGAGGAAGGAGAGACAGTAGAATTACAGACAGAAGAAGCAGGGACAGAACAACAAGGAGGGACAGGAGGCAACACAGAGGGAGAGGATGTTGACATGATAATGACATATACAAAGCCAAATCAACCTGACCCTAAAGTTTTGCAAAAGCAAGTGATGAAAGACCGGACACTGACATTCCAAAAATCATGGTATGAGAAGTTTTGGTAGGTGATTGGCATACTAGTCAAATAACAGTCTGATCATGCATTGCTAGTGGTGATCAGGTAGGCCTTCGTTTACCTTTGTTCATTGTTGTTTATCCATGATTTCAAATAAGAATCCCCCAATGGCTTTTTAGTGCAAATCATTAGCCCAAATTAGGCAAAGTAACTACTTGAGCACTAGTTAAAGCCCAAATTACGCAAAATAACGAATTGAGTTTAAATCATTTGCTGACAGCTTGGTCCCCCCCAGTTAAAAAATCCTATCTGCGCCATTGCTCCACATAGAGCAATAAACGGCCGGTGCCCTTACATGCATCAAGGGAAGGGGGTCTTACTCAATTTCCTATTCTTTCAGGGGGAAAAGACCCTGCAGAGACCACACCTGCCCAGAAGGGGAGGTAAGAGTGGTGAATACGTCACATGGGTTTTTAGGCCACATGTGGAAAGTGGAGCAGTGGTAGATCCAGCCTCAAGGAGGGGGGAGTTGCTACAACACGGCGAATGGAGGGCAGCCTGGACTGCCTAAGAGAGAGACACGGGTCCACTTTTGTAAGGGGATCGTACCGTGGATAATACACACAGGGGGAGTCCGCGTAGTAGTCCTTGACCTGTGGAGCACCTATTCCAGTACAGGGTAGATTAAGTACCCATAGTGGACAGGGTCGGCGAGTTCCTCCGCTGAACTGCAGACCCAAAAGGGCTAGGGAGGTATCATCCAGGGATCCTAATGAGAGGGATCCCCTTTTAGAAAAGCGCACAATTTTACCTCTGCCAAGGGAAAGGGCGCTGGGAGCAAGCGATCCACCCGGCCACTTCGTCAGCGTGTCACCGAGTTCTACTGGCTCGGACCTGAGAAGACACGGGACGATACTGACTCAACCCGGAGCTTGTAAAATTAGCAAAGTTTTAGGTGTTGCCCAACCCGCAGCTCTGTATATGTCCACCAGGGAGGTACCCCTGGCCAGTGCCCACGAGGACGCAACACTTCTTGTTGAGGGGGCATGGCCTGGGTGTGATAGGCCAATAAAATTGCGTCCACGACCCAGTGGGAAAGCCTCTGGTTGGAGAAAGCGTTCCCTTTCCGCTGTCCACCAAAGAAGACAAAGAGCTGCTCAGAGCATCTAAAGCTCCGTGTGCAGTCCAAATAGGTGCGCAAAGCATGTACCGGACACAGCAACGAAAGGGTTGGGTCTGCCTCCTCCCGGGGCAATGCTTGCAGGTTCACTACCTGGTGTCTATAGGTAGGAACCTTGGGCACATAGCCCTGTCAAGGTCTTAGGATCACGTATGTGTCTGCCGGACTGAACTCCAGGCAAGTGTCGCTGACAGAGAACGCTTGCAGGTCCCCGACCCTCTTGATGGAGGCGAGCGCGATCAGCAGGGCCGTCTATAGAGTCCGGCTGATTCTAGTGGCTCAAAGGGGGATCTCTGAAGACCGGCGAGGACCACCGAGAGATCCCAGGAGGGGAACAGGCTTGGCCGGGAGGGATTTAACCTCCGGGTGCCTCTTAGCAACCTGATGACTAAGTCGTGCTTACCCAGAGATTTGCCATCTACAGGGTCATGGTGAGCTGCGACAGCGGCAACATACACCTTCAAGGGTGACCAACTCAGCACTGACTGCACACACTCGTTGGTGAGGCTTGCTGACATTGAGACTGAGTCTAACTCCATCCCGAGTAAAGAGATGCTCTGAACCGTGTCGAGCTTGCTCTTTTCCCAGTTGACCTGAAGCCCCAAGCGGCTGAGGTGCCTGAGCCTCTCAGCTCTCTGTGAGCGCATAGTAACTCTCGTGAGTGGGCCAGAATGAGCCAGTTGTCGAGGTAATTGAGTATGCGGATGCCGGAGTAAGCTGCGACTTTCGTGAAGACGCGAGGGGACAGAGACATGCCGAAGGGGTGGACTTTGTACTGATATGCCTGGCCGTCAAACGCGAACTGTAGAAAAGGTCAGTGTCGAGGCAGAATTGAGACATGGAAGTACGCGTCCTTCAGGTCTACCACTGCGAACCAATCTAGATGCCGGACACAAGTTAAGATGTGTTTTTGCGTAAGCATTTTGAACGGGAGTTTGAGCAAAGCCCGGTTGAAAACTTGCAAGTCCAAGATAGGTCGAAAGCCGCCGACTTTCTTGGGTACAATGAAGTAAGGGCTATAGAAACCCTTCTTCATTTCGGTTGGAGGGACAGGCTCTATCGTGTCTTTGAGTAAAAGAGCAGGGATTTGGCATGTTTGCTGTGTACTGCAATAAAGCGGACACCCGCGGAGGGGGACGGGGGCCTGGCAAACTGAATTGCGTAACCTAGTCGGATGGTCCGGGCCAGCCAGCGTGATGGGTTGGGAAGTGAAAGCCACGCATCCAATCTCCGTGCTAGGGGCACCAATGGGACGAGTATTTTTGACATACCCAGCGGGGCGGAGCAGCGGGGCGGAGCAGGTAGTATAGCGTCGGAGGCAAGGGTGCATCCCGAGGCTCTAGTGCTGAGAAAAGACTCAAAGCACGTACCTTGCGCCGCACACCCGGCAGGGAGTGGGTTAGTGACTGAGGAGGAGGTCCAGTGTAGGCGTCCTCTGAACTCGTCGGAACCAGCTAGCTGGGGAACAGTCGTGGGGCTGATGGCGGCGGGTCCAGCATGCCGGGACTGTTGAGATCTGGTGGCAGAGTGCCGTGAGAACGGCATTTGTGGGCCAGGTGACCCAGAGACAAAGGAAATAGCTCTGTTATTGAGAATTTGGGTACCGCAGCCCCATCTGGGGGGGGCGGCAAATGAAATGAATTCAACTAAAGATTCTCCTCCCAGCCCTCCACCGGTGGACGGAGCGGTCTTGCCACCTCCGGAGCTAACATCTCAGGAGTGCATGGGAGCCTTCCGGGTCCTCGAGGGGAGGGGAGATGGTTGGCGTCTGCTTCCTGCAGGGCGCTCGATGCGTGGGCTGAGAGCTGGGAACAGGTTGAGGTGGAGCAGCCTGGTGTTTCTTCTGGGAGACTGGGGTGTCGAGTTACCAAGAGCTGGATGTGAGGTGGAGAAACTTCCTGATGGAGCAATCAAGTATCAGAAGGGGTTTTATGAGTTTGGATATGATGGAGAAGATTTTATTGCCTTTAATTTTAACACAACACAGTGGATCAATAAAAATCGCAAAGCCAAAGAAACAAAACTGATGTGGTACCTTCTAACAGATCGAAACCAAATCATCAAGATTTCCCTCAAGAACTGCATGAACTGGATCACCACATTTAATAATACTCAAAGAAGTATGTTTCAATAAGTTTTAGTAGTAATAGTAGTTCTAGCAGTATTTTTAAACAATTTCTGTCCTGTATAAAAACGAATTAAAGAAACTGAGTAAATGAATCAAATAAAAGTATGAAAATGTGAATGTGTTCATGTTGTCATGAGACTTTGATGAATTTGATACATATATCCTGAATTATTATTTATGATGAATTATATCAGTATTTATTGTTGGTTCTTTTCACTCCAGCTCTTCCAGATGTTGAGGTGTTTGCTGTTGAATCTCCTCAAGACCAAAACAAGTTGATTCTGATCTGTCTGGCCACTGGTTTCTACCCCAAACACCTGGAGATGAATTTGATGTTGAACGGCATTAAACTGGATCATGTAAACTCTTCTGGAATCAGACCAAACGGTGATGAAACCTTTCAGCTGAGAATCAGTGTGGAGATCCGCAGAAATGAGACAGAGGGTTTTGAGTGCCATGTCAATCACATCAGTGTAAAAGAGCCAGTTATATCAGAATGGGGTAAATATGATCAAATCTTCAGTATTGAGAGAATATGTGGCCATTTGTTGTATTTGTGTCGCTTCTTGACCTGAACACACATTTGTAAAAGAGGCTAAGCTTTCTTTAAAGTGTACATCTGTTAATAGTTGTTGAATGTAATTATACATTTCGGTGTTTGTAATGTGTTTATATTGTTGTCTTTTGTAATTCTGCAGATGGAAAATGCAGAAACTGCAGTGAAGCATCTAGAACAAATATTATAACAATCATAGTTGCAGCGGTCGCAGTTACAGTCGCAGTTACAGTGTTCATGATCGTGATTTGTGTTTGTATCCACAAAAGAAAAAGGTCTAATGGTGAGTTCAAATGAGTTCATGCAGAAATTATTACTTTAAATGTTCTGTTGTTTAAAATAGTTCTTGAATCCATTTTCAATAATTGTATGTCAGATTTCTTGGTTTGATGTCTGATGTGTCTTTCTAAATCTCACAGGATGAAAATTAATATTCAACATTAATTGCACAAGAACTTAATCAGTGAATAACTTGGAATAATAATATGAATTTAACACTTCAATAAATTTTTCATTTATTTCAGCTACCTGACACGGGTCATAAAAATGCAGCTCTATGCCATTCACAACACATATGTTGTGAATGGCTCCTTTAACTACAATATAATTTAATATTTTTGAATTTAATATATAACAATATTTAAATATCCCAAGACAATCACAAGTCATTCTTGCAATTTTTACAAAATCTCATCTTTGCTAGAACACAATACCTTGATGATATCTTTAAATTAGCTGAATTCACTACAACAATTTGAATACACAAAACAGAAAACCAAATGTCATTAAGACATAAACACACATAAAACAATTACATAAAAGAACCATTAAAACACAATTAAAGTTGTTCAAATGATTCGTGCATTTTATTCAGCCACTTGAAGATGTGTAATAGCTCTGTGAATTACAAAAGGCTGTATTTTATAAGTAAATATATAAAATGCATGCACAGCTCCAGCACGTCAGTGAATGGCGCTGCGCTGTTTACACAGCCGCAGCTATTTTTAGCCTTCACGCAGTGCACAATATATCATGAACCACTTCTCAGATGTAGATGCTCAATAGTTCGGTTCACTTATAATATGCATTTAGAACGTCACAGTAGGTGAATTTTATCAGAATAATGTCATTTTCCACACACATTGCAAAAGGCGTGGGCATTGTCGATATGGCTTCGATATATGAATTCAATTCTTAAATTCTTCCATCCAGCTGTTGTTACATTTACATGTATATTTAGTTTTTTTCATCGGAGCACCACCTGAGTCTTCAACTCCCATCTACCAGTGATGCTTGATTCAACTTCCCGCGTCTAGTACCTGCGCAGAAATCAACAGCACAACTGGGTTGTAGGTTGCCAGGTTGAGGTCACAAATGGGTTGAAATGTATATGATGTGTCGATTGTGTGAGTAGGATGAGTTTCATACAAGATCTGGCAACTGGACAACCTTGGAATAATATATTGATGTGATTATTCATATTACGAGGTTTGGGCCATACAAATTACGGAAGTTTCCCGGGAGAAATAACAAAACGGGAGATGGGTGTAAAATATGGGAGACTCCCAGGAAAAATGGGAGTGTTGACAGGTATGATAGTGATATGCAGGTGCGTGTAATCAGGACTCAGGGGAGAGTGAGCTCTGACGGCAGTGAGGAAGAAAGAGAGAGAGGTGCACGATTGAGATATATTAATATTATAATATATTATTATTGTTATCATTTGTTTACAAATTATAATATTTAAGTTGAATGGGTTGCAAAAAATAACTGTTTGAATGAAAAGTGAGCTGATATCGTACAACTAAATTGAACAAAAAAAGAGATCTGAAGTCCAGATACAAGTTGAAAAATAAAATTACTGTTCGCTGCTACATTATCCAGTATACTAGTTAATAAAGTTTTTCTTAATAAGTGATACATTTATATTGAAATAATTTGTAGTTAGAGGTTTGTGTTTCTTTACATATTAAATAGTACTTCCAATTTGTTCCACACAATAATGTAAAGATGTTCTAAACTGATTAAGCAAAGAAAACAACACTGGTATCGGATCGGGTTCGGCCGATACTGAGATTTCCAATATCGGAAGAGAAAGTGGTATCGGTGCATCCCTAATGCAAACTGGTGTGATTGGGGAAAGTGACAGTTTCATCTACAGCTGGAGTGAGACATAAAGTTTAGTGCTGCTGACACATTAAAGATCAGTAACTTTTATTTGTGTCATCTTGTACTTACAGTTACAGACACTTACAATGAAAGTCAATGGGGTATTTCTGGAGGGTTTAAAGGCAGAAATGTGAAACTGAAAATTTTATAAAAGCACTTACATTAATTCTTCTGTTAAAACTTATGTGTTATTGAGCTTTAAAGTTATTTTAGGGATTACTTTCTCATGGTAATGAAGTAATAAAATTGTTATAACTTTACACGGATGCGGTTAGTAAGTGATTTTATCACCATAAAATCATGTTAACACACATATTGTTTAAGTCTTGTGTACTTTTGAAACAGTGAATATCTTCAATATGACTTCCATTGTAAGAGTCTCACTGGAACACACATTTATGCTTTTTTAAAGAAAAGACAAGTCAAAATTAAATTTTTGTTTATTTATATTATGCCACAAATGCTGTCGATTGAGCTTAACTTGTATTGAACCCAGAACATTCCTTTAATCTGAACTTGTTTAGGCTCACAATAAATAAACCAACAGATTCACATCAAGTAATTTTAATGTACAGCATTTAATTAACCTCGCGCGACCCCGCGTCGACACATGGACGTTGTATTTTGGCTTTGCTATAACGCATGATTTAAATGAAATAAAACTGACTGAAAACTGTTCACAAGACTCTACGCTGTCATTTAAGTGTTAAACTTCCGGTGCACTGAGTCACGTGACAAAACAGCATGACGTCAATTGTGCAGCGCTTATATGGGCGAAAATTCATAAATGTTTATTTTGTCAGCTCACTGATAAACATAATGTCCATGTATGTTGAAATCAGGACCATGTTTCCTAAAAAGTTACTTATTTTGAATATTTCTTTTATTTCATTTTGTTATCACTCTACAATACGGTTCTATTAACATTAATAAATGCATTCCTATATTTACTGTGCATCACATTGAGAATAATTGAGAATTCATGTAAAAGCTGATAAATGTGTCTTTCAGAGGCTTTATATGGAGTGAGGATGAAAATAAGTTGCATTTCTAACTGTTCTGAGACCAGTGCAGACAGACAGAACACTTGAGGTTAAGTCATGCACTAAATAGGGAGCAAGGGAGCATCCTATAGCTCTCTATAACTGTTCTGAGACCAGTGCAGACAGACAGCAAACTTGAGGTTAAGTCATGCACTAAATAGGGAGCAAGGGTGCATCCTATATCTCTCCTATAACTGTTCTGAGACCAGTGCAGACAGACAGCACACTGGAGGTTAAGTCATGCACTAAATAGGGAGCAAGGGAGCATCCTATAGCTCTCTATAACTGTTCTGAGACCAGTGCAGACAGACAGCACACTGGAGGTTAAGTCATGCACTAAATAGGGAGCAAGGGAGCATCCTATAGCTCTCTATGCAGTTAAGTGCATTCACTCCTAAAATCTGATCAAAAGTTCAGTTTCAGGCTGCAGATGATGTTTGGATCACTCAACATGTTTGACACACATGGGACAATGATCATCAGTACATAGATTCAACATTTATAATGGATCATTTTATTTCAACATGATTGACAGTGATTGGATGATGCTGGTCATTCATTATAATCAGAATTAATTCAGCTTTATAGAAAATCAGCTGTAATGTCTGTAATGTCTCAATAATCAACACTTCTGGACACATAAATCTGATTTCCTAATAAACTTTTCATAATGAATCCTACTGTCCACATGTGGACATACATTTTTAGGAAAATTATTTGCTCCTGTTTATTAGGTGCTACTAGTTACAAATCAAAAAAAGAAAGTCACACTCGGGTCTCAGTTAATGTATATGGTGTATTTTCCATCTATTTAATTTAATACTTCATTCTGTCTTCCATACTTTCACCCACAATGCTTACATGTTCTTTAATGTGTTTTTTCTTTTAGAAATCCTTTGGAGTTTTCAGTGAGTTTAGATCTAATAAATGCACATTGATGTAATTGTGATTAAGTGTGTTTATCAAGGTCAGATGTGTGAAGTATTTTAAATGTCATTAAACAGACAATAAAACTTGACTAGACTAGATTTAATCTTCACACGACTCATTCTGGTGATAAACTGTGTGACTGAAGAATTCCTGTTTGTGGTGATTTTTTATTATTACAGAGAAGGAGTGGTCAAGGAGTTTAGAGTTCAATCTGAAATCACAGAATCAAAACGAAGAATTTTTGTGTGGATGTGAGTCTGAATCCTCCAAAAATGACCTTTAACTAAATTAAATTAAATAAAAACTGTGTATAAATATGTTTGGTTTACTGACACTGTACTGTAATGATACTCAACAGGCAGCGGCTTCAGTGAAATGTTAGAGGTTACTGGCGGTTTCTCTGGGATGATCAGGGCTACTGGCAGTTTCTCTGGGATGATCAGGGCTACTGGCGGTTTCTCTGGGATGATCAGGGCTACTGGCGGTTTCTCTGGGATGATCAGGTCTACCGGCACTTACTGCAGGAAGATGGAAGGTACTGACACTGGCTCCTTTACTTTGGCAGGCAGGGGCACTGATAACTGGCGAGCAGGGTTGGACTGGTAATCTGGCATACCGGGCATTTTCCTGGTGGGCCGACGCACTTTTGGGCCGATCAGGGGCGTAATGTCCATCGGGAGAACCGAGCGGGCCGGTGGTTCGGCCGCGAAACGTGCCGAATGTGCCGCAATAAGCAACAATGAGCCGCCGGGTGATGCAGAACGGCCCACAAACCGGCGCCACAATATGCAGAAAAGGACAGCAAACACCCCCCCCCACTCAACAGTTGGGCCGATTTCTCTTCCCAGTCCAGCCCTGCTGGCGAGGGAGGGTCTTCATGGCCCCACGTACTGATATCAGTGGGGGATCATTCAACTTGGAAGTGAGGGCAGGTAAATACGGGATAAATACCCTGGTATCCGAAGTAGGCGGCGGTGGCACGGGGTTCCCGCAATAACCCTGCCTCCATGTAACCCCTCTCTATATCTTCCTCCTAGATATGGAGAGGGGTTACATGGAGGCAGGGGCCATGGAAGGATATTGCAGGGGACTTCTAATGATAATCTTTCCAGTGGTGGATGGTTGCTTAGCAACTATCATTAGCATAATTTCCATCCATTTTTCACGCTATTTTGTTATCAACATATTTTGCGAAATTTGCCTTCTTCTGCATGTTTCCATTCAAATGGCCTTTTATCGATAAAAATGGTGTGCGTGATGACGTCATGCCTAAAAAAAAAACACTGTCGCATAAATTTTGGTTTATCGCAAAAGAAATCTCCCCTGAAGCGTTTCCATTCAGAAATGTGTGTTTATCTCGAATTCGCATCCCAGATGTCCCTAATCTTTTTCCTCTAATGTTTGGGTAAAATGGGGAGATTATTGAGACTATTGAAATTAGGTCATTTTAATTTAAAAAATAAATGCAATCAGAAGAGGAATTGCGATCAAAAGAGAGCAGTTGCACTTCTGATAGGCCTATAACTGTAGTATTGGTCCTGATGTTGCACCTATCGCAGGTTGCCACCGGTTCTGACCTGAAAGCGAATCATGGTTCAAGCTGGCATTGAAAAAAAGTCTAGAACATTCTGAGAACGTCATTCAGACGACTTTATTCATCTACAGAACAGAGTACGGCTAATTTAAGTGTGTGTGTAAAGAAAAGGCATATATAGGTCTAAAAATTAAAAACATTTTGTTTGGAAATAATTTTTTAATTTAATACTGGGAATTTTGCCGTATTTTTTTCAAAAGTAAAACTAAACAATAATTTAATAGAATTGGGCTGTAAGTGTTCCAAAATATATATATAAAAGCACATCGAAGCTTTTTTCCTGATATTGTGTATTTATTTTTTTAATTTAAATCATCTTTGTGCACATAAATTATGTTTTTTTCTAATTCCATGACTGCTGTCTATTCTGAATAGTGCGTAAAAGCAACTTTAATATATAAACGGATGGATACTGCGATTAATTTCATCACAAAGAGTGGCCATTCATTTGTTCTCCTTGCACATGTCGATGTGCATGATATGAGATATATGTGTTGCACTTCTGGAAGTGTCCTGTTTGCAGTATCGGCTCTATATGCAATAAAGATCTATCCATAATCTATCACATTCAATAATGATTAACACAGGCTAACGATTGGGGTAAAGTCTGTCATGTGACACTACATTTTGCATTGATGATTTGTTTCCAAATCAGTTTTTCATGAATTAAGTATCGACATGTTTATGCAAGTTAGAGTTAAATCTGAAAAATATTGTCGACACTTGTGTAAGTTTAGTGATAAAGTGTGTTTCCATCAGCTTTATTTTAATGCGTTAAAACTTTTTCACAAAAATACTTGGCTGGAAACATATTTTCCATTGTTATGCTGAGCCCTAAGGTTAGCTAGCAAACACAACCCCTGCACAAACCTGTAGCCATAACTCGGTCTCTGCTGCTACACTTTGAGTTTCTGGCATCCTCACAAACTCATCCACTGCTTGTTTCTTTCTAAGTTAGTTACGAATGTCTATTTTTATCCCACTTTGTCTTATGCTACTCTTGACAAACGTTATGCTGAGCGATATCGGGGCATTCACAACTTCATCTGGACTGGCAGGTGCTTAGGCTGTGTGTTTGCGTGTGTGTGCGCATGCGTGGGTGCAAGGGGGGTGTTGGTCATGCAAAGTAAGCGGTGCACTCGTATGATTGCAAGACAAGCAAATAAATGTCGGAATATAATCGTGCTGCAATGCCAGTATGGTAAATAATCAGAGTACAAATATATAATTGGAATTGGATCAAAAAATCTTAAGCCACAGAAGCCCAGGCCTAACAATCTTAAGCCACTACAATCCTCCAGAGAACCAGAGTAAGGAGCGGGATCGGCCATGGGGCTATCATAAGGAGACAGAGTGGGCTCTGGTACTACAGGTGCTGGAGGTGTGGTTTGATGTGAAAGTTCGGCAGTGCGGAGGAGAGCTGCTCTTTGCTGACGCCCCAGTTCCGCAAACAGATCCACCTCCTGAATCCCTGCTGGGTTCATTATCCTTTGGTCTAGCCTTTCTGTAATGATACTCCAGCACAGATGAGTGAGATAAAACCCAGATATGGGAGTTTATTAAACTGGTAACAGAATAACAGGAGCTTCAACATCCAACAGGATAACAGGAATTCAGCTGGTGAACAGAATGATAACTGAAATATCACAACAGGGTCACAGGTAATTCAAGTCTTAGTTCAAACTGGTAATTTCAATGTCGAACAGAGTCAAAAGGGAATCCACATCTTGTGCTCAATGGGTAACTTCGACATCACAGAATCAAAGGAGAGTCAGGTGCATAAACAATAGAGATGGGAAGTATTTCCAGACCTTTTCAGCGTGAACAACATCCTGTTCACAGAGCATTAGTGAGTGCTCAAAGTTCAGAAATAAGTTTCAAACAGGGGAGAAGGAATATGGCAAACTGAATAACTGAGTCACATATCTTATGAGTTTGTAGAAGAATGTGAGCAGACTGGTGTGAAAGAACCGTGGAAGTAGATCAAGTATCACTTGCAAAACTAGTAGAGTAAATCCAATAGTGATGATTTAAACATGGATTTAAACTGCAGCAGATCGAGAGCGAAGTCCAGAGTACCTTGCAACAAGGCTAGACCCCAACAGAGTGTGAGAGTGATGTTTAAATGCAGTTCTGAACGAGCTGATCATGAGTAGCAGTGAGATGTTCAGCATCACTGTCATACATGAGAACATGCATGAACATGTTTAATAACCATATTATATCCATATTTAAATAAAATATATAGTAGTGATCTTCTTTTCCATCCATTCTCCAAGAATGCTGACATGTTCTTTAATGTGTTTTTAGATCGTGTCCGACCTGTGTTGGGTGAGTTTAAATCAAGCTATCTAATGTAAAATTTTGGTCAGGTTAATTTTAGTTTTATAACTTTATTAATCCCTGATGGGCTACAGCTGCACTTCAGAAAACACAGAATATTAAAAATACAAAAAACAAAGTGAAAACAATGACAGAAATTCACTGAAGAATAAGAGTAATAAATAAGTTGTATTTACATTGTAAAAGTTATATAATTACATTAATGCATTAGATATCATGAACAATGATCATCAATATTTGTATTCATCTTTGTTCATGTTAGTTAATAAAAATGCAATTGTTCATTATTAGTTCATGTGTGTTAATAGTGCATTAACTAATGTTTACTAATACAACTTTTGATTTTAAAAATGGATTCGTATAGAGTATGTTGAAATGAACATTAACAGAGATGAATGAATTCTGTAAAATATTGTTCATTGTAAGTTCATGTTAACTAATGTTGGTAACTAATGTTAACAAACTGAATCTTATTGTAAAGTGTTTCCAATGATCTTAAACTGATTTCTATTAAGTGTTTTATTATTATTATTAACAGATGCTGGTTCAGTTGATGAAATCTCCAAACATCAAAGTATGGACAATATAACAAGTATGTTCTGTTTCTTTATTACTGTCAATCATGTAGTGAATCACATGATGAATCTGAATCATTAAACTCTCGTTTCTGTGTTCAGATGTTCATGAGACTCAAAGCCTTTATGACATCAGACTGAATCCAGCAGAAGATCTCACAGCAGCAAGAGGTGAAAACATCTACATTTATAATTTATATTCACTAATTACTGTAATCACAATATTGAACGTGTCTTTTAATATCTTTTACAGGTATTATGGGTTCAAATAACTCTCTTCCGAACTTTGGTGAGTTAAGATACACTTTAATGAGTTTTTATAGATTTAATGAAGTAGAGACAGGATGTTATTTTTATTTTGTTCAGCCATGAAGAAAGACTCCAGTGACCCCCATCAGAACACCGTTACCCAGAAGTAAGGTGTAACTGAGGTGGAGGACTCGAGTTACATGCCTTGACTTGCAAATTTAAGGACATGATCGACTAAATGAAGAAAATGACTTGACTTGAGAACCAGCGACTCCAGACTTCACTTGAACTGAATGACTCTTGAATGTTTTTTTATTATTATTATTTTCATTAACTTATTATAAACAGTAATGAAATGTGTTTTAAAAACATATGCAAAATATGTAATCCCGCCTGCATCACTGATCTGCATCTGCGCGGTTAACGCTGCGCTCACAATGCGCCAAAATGACAGATGATTGTCCTTTTCCCAAAATAATCTCCTTTTGGATATAAAGATTTCGAATTGGATTGTGTGAATAAAAAGGATGAAAATATGCAACGCAAAATGATCCGATACAACCACCACAACCTCCAATTTCATCAGACATTTCAAAAACCACAAGGAAAGGAAAGTGAATAATTTCATTATTATTTCATTATCCAGAAAGATTCATATGTAAAATTACTGTTCAAATGTTTGAGGGTTGTCAGTAATTAAAATTATTCAGGATTAATCTCGTGTTTTGTAGCGCGACAAGTTTGAAATGATCCGACATTGCCTATAAATGTGTGTGCGCCTTTTCTAAACCTTCTCAACAATATACCTTAAACATGTGTCGGCAATATAAAAACATTTATTTAAAACGTGACGAGTATAAAATATACAGAATGACTCGTGATGAAATCCAAGTGCTCTCATAGTGATTGTGACTGAAGAATTTAACTAAAGTGCTTGAATGCAAAACCTTTATGACTGTTTTATATAAATGAATCTCTGAAGGGAACTGACTGTCTTCAGAAATGTTTCGATGACATTTTCTTTTCATCTTACCTCCATATAATGTTTAATAAAGTATTGTTTATAAGCGCAGGGCTGCTTTGTGTACAGGCGTTACCAGGGTAACAGCTGTATTTCTGCTGCATAAGTGCCCCCTACTGTCAGAGAGCCGAATTTGCATTTTCATTCAGCACGCCTACCACATTGTTACACAGCATAAACGCAGTGTTATACATTTTAACCGGTTATTTTTCGAAAAATGTAAACAATTCGGATAATGAAGTATCTAGAAATATTCACAGTATTTTTAAGTGCCCACGATGAAAATATTGAGCATGTTCAATAACGCAATTTACTATATATATATTTGTGATGCACCGATCGCCCGGCCAGGGACCGGAATTTGCCGATTTTCCGCATGCTCGTCCCAGACTGGTAACCGTCCGGTCAGCCTCACGTCTTACTGATTCCAAGCCGGTCCGTTTTGTTGCCAGCGGCACAGGCAATAACGTCACAGCTGCATGTAAACATGTCATTGGCGTGGGAGATCTTCACTGTGAGTGAAGAATACATAAAGTTCGAAATGTGTAATAATTAAACCGCGGGTGAACCACCACAATAACTTTCGGAACAACAAACCTAATTAGACATTTAAAACACCATCACCCAGCTGAAAATGCCCATTTTAAAAAAGAAGCTAAAAAGGGAATGCGGCTAAAGCTAGCCAGAGCTCAGAGCCAGTCACAAGTCAGCAGCCTCTCCTATCATTCCTTGGTATGAGCAGCGAAAAGACCAAAGCAATTACGAGGAAAATGATGGAATTCATGGCCCTGGATGACCAGCTGTTCTCCATAGTTGAGGACAGAGGGATCAGAAATCTGATAAATTTCCTCGATACAGAGTATGAGGTACTTTCCGATGTCGTGTTGCCCGAGTTGTTTAATCTCGTGTCACGTCACACACGCAGCCTGTTATCTGCCAACATTTGGGTACACAAATCCGGGAGAGGGGAAGGGGGGTGCTGGATGGCAGAGGCAGGATAAATACATACAAATTGTGCCGTTGTGGTTTAACGTAATTTTTCCCACCGTGTACGATATTAAAATCAGAGCGACACACATTGTAAAAGGCGTGGGCATTGTCGATATGGCTTCGGGATATGAAATTCAATTCTTCCATCCAGCTGTTGTTAAATGTACATGTATATTTTGTTTTTTTCACCGGAGCACCAGCTGAGTCTTCCTCTCCCATCTACCAGTGATGCTTGATTTAACATCCTGCGTCTACTGCCTGCGCAGATATCAACAGCGCAAATGGGTTGTAGGTTGCCAGATTGTGGTCATAAATGATTTGTAATGTGTATGATGTGTCGATTGTGTGAGTAGGATGCCTTTCATTCAAGATCTGGCAACTGGACCACCTTGGAATAATATATTGATGT
Organism: Xyrauchen texanus; assembly: GCF_025860055.1. Taxonomy (NCBI): domain Eukaryota; kingdom Metazoa; phylum Chordata; class Actinopteri; order Cypriniformes; family Catostomidae; genus Xyrauchen; species Xyrauchen texanus. Next base: position 3,545,958 of record NC_068285.1, read on the forward strand.
GATTATTCATATAACGTTGTTTGGGCCACACAAATTACGGGAGTTTTTTTGGGAGAAAAAACAAAACAGGAGACTCCCGGGAAAAACGGGAGTGTTGACAGGTATGCAAGCCGTTCCCGAAGCAGTGCTCAGTTTTACAACTGATATTTGTACATCTAACGTAAGTGGTATCGGCAGGTCACACTTGCAAAAAAATCGGAAATCGGCCAAGAAAATTGCAATCGGTGCATCTCTAATACATATATATATATATATAGTATAACACTTTACTGTTATACAATTCATATAAATAAATAAAAGTTCATCTTTTCAGAGGAAAAATAAATATTATTTCAAAAATGAATCTTTATTTTAGTACTGTTGCTTGACTTGCTTGATTTGTCTGAACTGCACTCGAGACTTGAACATTTGCTCCCACTGTTCACACGATTTCATTTTGTCCAAAGTTACTCAAATAATTGATATTTGCAATATTTGTGTTGATTTGAAACACATCAAATAAATCAATGCTGTTATTCTGTGTTTCAGGACACTGCAGATCCATTGAACTCCCGCCAAGACTCAGTAATGTTTCAATTCATTTCTAATATTATATAAAACTGTAATTTGATACATAAACATTTCTTATGAAAAATATTTAGAATCATGGGTCTGTAGTGCTCCAGTGTGTGGTGTTCTACCACTGAGCTAATTCCCCGATAGTTGAACCCAAGAGCAGAAAAGCAAAGAGTCTGGATACTTGTGTTTCTTCCAAAAAAAAAAAGTAGTGATTTGCAAAGTACAAATAAACTGGGTAAGCCAAGCTTCCACAAAACTTAGAAATGAAGAGAAACATGGAACTATAACGCAACTAGAGAGAAACTTAGCTGAGGGTTGGTCACGGGAGGAACAGGAGGAACAGGAGGAACAGGAGGAACAGGAGGAACAGGAGGAACAGGAGGAACAGGAGGAACAGGAGGAACAGGAGGAACAGGAGGAACAGGAGGAACAGGAGGAACAGGAGGAACAAAGGATTAAGACTGAACACCTTGGTGAAAAACAAGCAGGCTTATATAGGGCTGGTCACAGGTGAAGGGAATGAGGGATAATGAGTGGATGGTTGAATTGGGTTAGGGGTGTTAGTCCCATCTGCAGGAGGGGAGGGGAACATGGCATGGAAAGTACAGGACGAGCGCCATCTGCTGGTCTGGAGGAGAATAGCATCCCAAAAGGGAGATCCTTACACATAAAAACAAATAACTTTACATTTAATTTAATTTTTCATTTATTTTACAGTTCTTAAATGTAATTTACTGTAAATTAACTGTAATTTCTTGTTTTTTCAGCTCTAGACAGAAACGACACCTCTGACTCCAGTTGATCATCCAACGATTTAAATACAGCGATTAAGAATTATAGTTTATTTCTGTGTGTTTACATGATCTTACACAGATTGTTCTTCATAAATCAATAATGCATAAGTTTATATAAACACTATAAACTGTGTTATTATCAGGGAAAGTTCATAAACGTGCATAAAATCATTCTGACGGCGTATTGAATGTGTGCATGTTTATGTTTTAACATTAAAATGAGAGAAAACCCCAATCTCATGTAAACACAATTTTACTGTCAGATTTTTAGAATGAACTGATTTATATTTTCATGTCTTCATAATCTGCCGGTCAATATTGTTACTTTATGTGTCAATGTGTAAATACATTTGTTTGTGTCATAGGACAAACAAACATTCGTTTTCATGAGCAGTCCGTTTGATTCTCATGTACTTGCAAAACTAAAACACTTTCTACATTTACTTTCATACAATGATCATTTAAGATGTTTTGGGGATAAGAAATATACCATCCCAAAAATGTAACCTAAACATTTATGTTCATTTTCTAACAATTATTTTGCCTTTAATAATAATAAAAAAGTACTCCCAGGAAATGGTTCATTATTAGTGCATTTTTAGACATGTATTTCCATTGGAAGTTTTTCTTGTTTAAAGAGGGGGTGCCCAAAAAAATTGAGAACTACTGAACTAGACCAACATGGAAATTCATGCTGTCCAAAGATGGTCTTTTCAAGATAGAGGTCGAGATATTTCTCAAAGCTTTTATGGGCTTTTAATAGTTAATAGCGTCATGGTTACTGATGTAACCTCAGTTCCTTGATGGAGGGAATGAGACATTGTGTCGATGAGTTGACACTAGGGGTCGCTTCTTGGGAGCCCAGAAATCTCTGATCTTTGAGAAAAGGCCAATGAGAATTGGCGTGTGGAATTTTCATGCCACCTTCCCGGACATACATGTATAGAAGGAGTGTCGCTTGCAAACACACATACAGGTTTCGCACTGAGGAGCCGAGCCAAAGACCTGGTCATTTCAGCGGTTGGTTCAGTGTTGTGGCAAGAGGGACAATTCCATCAGGGAATGGAGGTTACAGCAGTAACCATGAAGGTTCCCCATCTGTCACTCGCTCAATGTTGTGTTGAGGATTTGACACTAGGGGTCCCAATGGAAAATGCCACAAGAGCTGAACTTGGTTATGCAGACTGGTGGTGCGAGACGGGCAGACCTCTATGTGCCTCGTTGACAACACAGCATGCCATCGCACAACTACCCCCAACACACTGGCAGGCATGAAGCGGTCCCCTACACCTTGGGGAATGGCTAACTGCTCAGAAGTACAAGGACTGGCTGGCCCAGCCATAGCCTTCTCTCTATTGTTCTCCCCAAAAAGGAACAAAATCGTTCAGCTGGGGGCCATATATAAGGTCGAAGTTGGGGGGTGCCCCTCCAAAGAGAGCACACCTGGTGGAATACAACACACGGTCTTACCGGGCAGGAGCAGAAGCACATCATGTGGAACGGCACCATGGTAGGTCCAACCCGAGGGTGGGAGGAGTTACTACAAACATGGTTACCAAGGACAGAGGGCCCTCTGCCCAAGGAAGACACGGTTTAGCTATGGAGAAAACATTTTGCGGAATATACTTCCCATGGGGTTGCCTAAGGAGACAATCAGTACATGTGGAGCACTTACCTCAGTACGGGTCCTAGGTGACGCCCGTACTGGGGTGGCGTCCTTCAGGTCTACCAACGTAAAGCAATCTTGATGCCGGACTAAAATGCATTTCTGCATGAACATCTTGAATGGAAGTCTGTGCAGAGCCCGGTTTAGAACTCTCAGGTCCAGGATTGGCCACAACCCGCCGCCTTATTTGGGTACGATGAAGTAGGGGCTGTAAAACCCCTTCACCTCGGGGGACTCTATCATGTCCTTCCTTAGAAGGGAGGCGATCTCCATGCACAAGGCAGCGGCATTCTTGCCTCTCACCGCAGTGGAGCGGCCTTGCGACGGGGCGGAGCCCGAGGTGCTGAGTATAGAGACATCAAAGCATTTATCTGGCTCCTTGTGACCGCTCCCAGAACAGCCTGGAATGGGGGAGGAAGATTTTCGTCCTTGTAGCAAATGGAGACCATCAGCTCGGGGGTGGGTTTGTGCCGCGGTTGGGCGCGCGGAAGCGGGAGGTCCGGTTCCTGGGTGCCGTACCTGCTAAAGAGAGCTGGTGTCTGGTGGTTGTGATAATGATGGCCGGGGAGACCAGAAAGAGGACCCAGGGGCTGAGGAAACTGCTTTTTTTTTAAAAAATGTGGGTACCGCTGTCTGTTGAGCGTACGCGAAATATAATTTAAGAAAAAACAAGGATTCTCCACCCGACCCTCCAGCAGGGGAGGGAGTGGTCTGCTTACCAGCTCCCGTTTGCAGTCCTGGGGCTGCCCGTCTCAGGGGCGTTTCGAAGACTTCTTGGGGTTCTTGGCAGCCGGCCATGAGGCGGGTGGCGTCGAGGTCCTGTGAGTAGCTCCACGCCATGGCTGGCCCCGAGGAGCGGGCTGTGGCGGAGCTGGTGTTGGCACCACAGGAGGATTACCTAGGCGACGGGCAGCCGGGGCAGGATGTGCTGTATGGTCTTCAACAGTGTCGCCAAACAGCCCAACCTGGAAGATGGGGGCGTCAAGGAAACAAACCTTGTAAGCCTCTCGCGACTCGACCAGGTTGAGCCAGAGGTGGCGTTCGTCGCTCGGAGGGCGAAGTCAGTCGCAAAGCGCAGCTCCTGCATTAGTCCTGGTTTTCGGTTAAAAAAATTAAAGCAATTAATCACATGCTTGTAGTACCACCTGTTTACTCCAGAGGGTAGTAAGTGAAACTTCAGGTGTATGAGCAACACACAGTTTATACAGTAAAGAAAACACTTCAGCGGACACACAGCACAGACATGCGTTACTTTCTCGCGTTCAAAACACTTGATGGAGCACAAATGCGATCCAAGGGATCTCAAGATGTGTTTAAAGATTGAGTATTAAACTATATTTAACTTGACACAGTGACATAAACATTTTATTTTTATGACGCAACACACCAGAGATGCTACGCAAGCATGTCTGACGCAGGTCGTCCGGTCTTTACCTCACAAATATTTAATTACCAACGAGGTTAAGGAGGTGTCATTTAAACTTTTATACCGTTTTTACCCAGTCAATCTTTATTTAAGAAACATGCTCCTGAAATAGATCCACTTTACTCTTTTTGTAATGCGCCCCTCACCTTTTTTGGGAATGTGTCCACGCTGTAATATTTTGGAGGAAATTTTGTTTGTTTGTACGTACCTCTATTTTAACTAGTTTTTCTTTGCTTGGTTTTCACAGTTTTGATAACTTAAGTTAATATTTTCTGATTAATCCGTTTATTTTTCTTACCAAATTTTTTATACATAAGTGTAAATTTATGTCTACAAAGCCCCTATTTGCACTTTTTTGTAAAGACTTGAAATTTTATTGAAATACCTCCAACAACTCCAAAGCATTGACAAACATTGCACTTTGTAATGAATATAATGTCTCGGCATTATTGTAAAGTATTGTGCACTATGTGTACCCCTGGCTTGTTTCTAATAAAAAAAAAAATGTCTCCAACTGATTAACAAATTCACTTGTGTAATGGATTACTGTGAACTGTTGATCAATGATTGACTTATGATCAATAATATGGTAGTAAACAATACATTGTATTCTAAAGACACTAGCATGCGATAAATTGCATTCATTTTTTTAACACGTTATTTTTTGTAAAATGAATCGCACATTAACGCGTTAAATTGACAGCCCTACCGATTACATGAAAAACGAATAATATATTTTGTCAATTTAATATTTTCATAATGTACCAAGTTAGAAGGTATAATTAACATCTGAGAGAGTTTGTGAATCAGAATTGAATTAAACTGGGAAAAGTGTATCAATATCAGCGCTATATTTAATCAGATCATTTCTGATGATACATTGAAGTGAGATATGAAGATGAGAATAACTGTGATATTATTTCAGATAGTTGGGAAGAATAAAACTCTTTCAACAGTTTCCCATTAAAGCACAAATGAAATTACTTTGATGTATTTATGTTTTGTTTGATTTATTGTATTATTATAATTTATGTGGTGTATTTACTTTATTAAAACTTCATTTTGGAAATTTTAATCGCAGGACGTGCACCTTTCGACTGCCATGAGTTTAGATCAGTATCTTGAACTACATTTAACTGTGTTTATGTGAAGTTATTCAAATATCACTAATAATTCTGCATGGAGATTCATCTTTTTGTTGTTATTTTTGTTCAATTAAGTGCATATATTATCTCGTTGAATAATTATTATTTACTGTATAGAATTAATTAATGTGGTGCATTTTTCAATTTTTATGGAAATGTTTGCTATTTTTACAATGTTTATTAAGGGCAGATATGTGAAGTATTTCATATGTTATTGAACAGACACGAATCTGTTAGTCTAAAGATGAAACCTTCACACAGATCATTCTGGTGGTAAATTGAAGTGACTGAGACATGAAGAGGAGAATAAACCCGTATCAGATGTGCTGAAGTCTACTTCCCCTTTATATAGTGTGTAAAAATCAGTGTGTCAAATGAGTAGGTGAACAATATCAGACATACATGCTGAGGCATGCAATCACCTCAGAGCTCACGGGTCGATGATTTCTGACTTCTACATTAAAATTAACTGTCCAAAATACAGAAGTAGCTGGTGTTTAGAAAACAGTTTAGGACAAAATCTATTTATTTAATTTATTTTATTTAATTATTTATTTATAGAACACAAACAACATTACAGTAACAGGCACAAAAGGTTCATAAATCCAAAGATAGGGTTAAAAAGATTATTCACATGATGACAAATACAGATTCATAGTACTTTACAATAGATGTACTTATTGCATTTTTCATAAACTTAAGTGACTGCATTAAAGAGACAAGTTCATTACAAAAAGTCTTATAGAAATTGAGCATTTAAAATGATAAAGTTGAATAATTTGTCTATACTTTTGTCTTCATGTTCGTAGTAACAAACTATTTCTTTAACAATATTATCTTTAAATGAGTTTTCGCAGTCAAAGCAGAAGAACAATCTTTCTAAAATGTCTGCACATTATGACAATCTGAAAACAAATGACATAAATACTCCTCAATACTTTTACAAAAGGAGCATTCTTTTCCTAAATCCATTAACTTAAAATGTTGGTTATATTGTGTGTAAGAGCTTTAAATGAGTTTCTCTGACTTTATTTGTAGGGCAACAGTCAGACCTTTCTCCAGTTAATGTTACTTCAAATCCAATCAAATGTTCCTAAAGACGTATCTGTGTTAATATATCTTTGCCTTTTACAAGCTAAATACAGTCTTTATCTTCTATTTTATTAAACGTCAGATGGCAACACATTAGATTATAAACCCAGAAGGATAAGATTTGATCACTGCTAGAAATTATTTATATTTTAAAGAAAAAATAAATTTGAGAGAAATTGTGTACAAAGTTTCCAGATCAATGCTTGCTCATGAAATCTAGACAATTTTATGGGTAATTTGGGAGGTAAGAAAGTTAACAGAAAATTGAGACCACCAACTTTCTTAAAAATATTACGGGGGATAAAAAACAAATCGATTCAGGGTCACCAATAAATAATTTGATGCAATTGATATTGAAAGTATTATTAATATCCACATAATCAAGCAAATCCTTCTTCACATTTCTTTCCAGCTAGAATATTGTCTTTTTAAGATGTTTATTTTAACAAAAGATATGAACCAGCAACCTGTTAATTTCTGTGCAAGTGCAATCCTGGACAAATAATGAAAGGCAGGAAAATAAATCTAGATTAGATAATAGTACTCTCCCTAAAACTGACAGATCTCTCCGTAACCAATTATCAAAACGTTTTTGATTGAAATTAAGTTGTCTAACAGACAATGTTTTTTGATATATACATATTTAATACACTCCTTTACTGGGATGCTAAAAATGATTGTTCAGAAGACCAGAATTTCACATTTTGAGTCCTGAGGCATCAGAAAAAGTTTTAATTAAATTAATTGCATTTCTAATTTGGTTTTTATGTTTCAGAAATAAATTTGTGTCATCAGCCAATTGTGAACTTTTTATTTTTCTTTCTAATAACGAGATACCACAAACATGATTGTTCTTCATTATATTCAATATATTCAATAGTTTCACTACTAACTAAAACAAAAATGGAGAATTTGGGCAATCTTGCCTCACACCTCTATTGATAATAATTCTTCTAGAGTTATTAGACTGTAATATAACTATTAATGAGCTATTAATGCCTTCATAAAACATTTGAACAGTTTGAATACATTTACTTCCAAGTCCAAATGCATTTAAACACTTTAACACAAAAATTGCTCAACTGTGTTGTGTCTTATAAAAGTGCTTCAGAGTCGACATAGTGAATATAATCTAAATTCTCCAGTACTGCCTAATATTACAGCTAATATGATGTTTAGCCCTAAAACCAGTTTGAGATTCACAGACTATATTACAGAAACCGCTTCTGCAACTTTCCTACCATTGACCCCTACACACAACATCAAACCTTGAACTGACGCTTTGAGCAATGAACCCATTTTCAGAACATCTGTATGAACACCACATTGATTCAGAAAGCTTCATTTCCCATCACTACTGAACAAATCACACTAGCTGGTGTATATATTTACTTGTGTACATTCATTTACAGCTTGAAATCTTTCGAGCTGTCTCTGTTCAGTATTATTAACACACACACACAAAAGGTTTCTTCCCACACTTGATTTGGAGTGCACATACTGAGTAAAACAGTATAATAATAATAATGGAGATCATCTCTCTGTCCAGTTGTGAGTAAATAATCCACTGAGGATGATTCATGATACTTATGATATTTGCCAACTCTCACGCATCTGGCGTGAGATTGAGGCTGAATGCGTGAGTGTCACGCCAGATGCGTGAGAGTTGGCAACCCTGTATGATATAAGTGGGGTGATATAAGGTGTGTTCGGATTGAACTGCATCTCAATCTGGGATTTAAAGTTTCTCACATGGTAAATCTGCGAATTTGATAACCGGTATAAAAGATCCCTGCCGTTACACTCTGTCCTATGATAGAGCCGCAGAGGTTGTGCATAAAAGTTCCAGGGCAAGATGATGAAGATGTGGATTGACAGTCTTTTGAATAGCACAGAAATGCAGGTGATCTTCTGTGCGTGGAATATTTGGGTCACTGAGGTACCGTTGAACCTCGACTGTGGCATCTGCGGTCGCATTTTTCAACCTTCTTGTTTCTACAACACGACTGTCCAGTAGATCCCACAGACCTTTACCAAACACTGCACTTTGTAACGATCGTTACTGTGTATTCATGTTTATCACATTATAATGCAGTGTGCCCGTTTAAGAGAGATGGTTACGTCACTCATGACGTGTACTATGCGTGATGACATAGTTGGAGATGAGATTAGGACATTGTAGATGCTAGACGTGCTCTACCCTTTTTTCTGTATATTTTATTTTATAAGTTTTGTGTTGCTAAGGAAGAGTAGCTCTCATGTATGAGAGGATTGCATTGCCTGTGCACTTGTCATTAAATGTGCGTGATACAGCCTTTCAGCCTTCAAGCTCTTTCTTCCCTCGATTTCTCTCGAGTTATCCGGTCCAAGCGTTACAACTTTTAATTGACCTACAGGATTTACAATTCAAAGTTTATTTATTACAAGGTACATATGAATGACAATGAGAGATCATTAGCAGAAAAGTCACATTTATTATATGTAATATGTAAATGTAATGTCATTTAATTCAGTAAACTTTGGTTATAAAATATTTACCTAATCTTAATGTAGGATTTTTAGATTTGGACCAAGAAAAAGCTTTTGATGGTGTAAATAAATGTTCAGGGTCCGACATGTCTTTGTGGTGAGATGAGCCCGTGCCGTGCCTTTAAATGAAGTGTCCATTCAATGTAAAATGAGGAAATCACGATTTATCAAATGTATCTGATGATGTCATCATTAAACTGATTTGGATTTTATAAAAGTTCAGATTTTATATTCATGCAATACTGTGAATAAGAATGTCTATGGTGTGAAAATCATCTATTATTAAACTGGGGTATATCGTGAAACTGTTAAACCGTTACATCCCTACTGGAGATGCTGCAACTATTACAGAATCCATCCTCAACATCATTACAGCAGAGAAATGCAGACCTGCAGACACTCTTGCATCATTTACCAGTGATGCTGCTTCTGTTATGATCCGTAAGATTTGAACATTTCACTTTTATTTGAATAGTAGTTTTGATATAGAATTGATTTTTACTGTCAAGGCAAGAAAACTGAAATAAGAGGCTAAAAGACCTTTTCCCTGAATCACTGTCACTGTCCACTGTGTTCCCCATCCAATAAAAAGGGAAAGCCTTACCAACCAAGTACTGCAAAACCATTTCAACAATATTTTGTTTATATCAAGCAAGCAGCACCTTTTTTTTGCCAATGTGAGAATGGCTTGTAACACAACTTATAAAATGAGCCCTTCACAGACTTCCTAGTTTGCCTATTAAAGCCTGTAGACTGATATTCACTTGAAGGGAGCACGACGCTTTTGCCGGGAAAATCACAAATATGTGATGTTTATGTGCGCTCCCAAGAGCCTCAGTTCTTCTCTTCCGCTATTCAACAGTGACAACAAACTGCAACACTAGATAGTGGTCAAGTGAAAACTAGAGTGAAAATTGGCAGGGCATTTCATTCCTGGATGGGCCTTCGTTTGGTTTTGTGGATCAAAACAGACCCTGAATTGTCGTTTTTCTTATTGGACAGGTAATCTTACATAACTGCAAAGCATGTGACATATTGAGCCATAAGGATTGATCTGTGTCATTTTAGCTAAACTACAATAACACATGAAATGAATGCTAGACAATGTTCAACATAATGCAAAAAGACACATTCATTAGTGTGACGTAACTTGGTTATACCGAAAATATATATCATCTATTATTATAAAACAATAGCGCATCGATATATCAAAATGTCAGTTGTGATGAATCAGATCAATACTGAATTGTGTCACATATTTATAATGTACAGTCTATTTTATAAACAGCTACTGTCATCATCCACCACATTTAGCTAACAGCTATTGATAAAGCTGACTAGCTAGCTAACACCAACATAGGCTATCATATAAATGCAGTCAATGTATCATCCAAAGAAAAGTGATTATTCAAACGACAGTCTCACATAGTCAGACTGATAGCGCGGATCTCTTTCCAACGAGAGACGAGAGATTGCTGTGTTATCTGTCTTACAGAAACCTGGATGTCTGCGGAGATTCCAAACTCGGCCATCAAAATCACGGGCTTCTCCGTGCACCGAGCGGACAGAGCGAAAGACCTCTCAGGTAAAAGCAGAGGTGGTGGTGTATGTTTTATGATCAACAAATCATGGTGTGATCAGAGGAACGTACATTTCATCAAGTCTTTCTGCTCTCCTGATCTGGAATATCTCATGCTTCTGTGTCGACCATTCTGGCTACCGAGGGACTTCACAGCAGTCATCATCACAGCTGTGTACATCCCCCCAGAAGCCGGCACAGACCGGGCACTCAAGGAACTGTATGGGAGCATAAGTGAGCAGGAAACCGCACACCCTGAGGCCGCATTCATTGTTACCGGGGACTTTAACAAAGCCAATTTTAAAACAATCGCTACAAAATACCACCAACACATAAACTTCAACACACGAGGGGACCAGGTTTTATATCATTGTTACTCTCCTTTCCGGGATGGCTACAAATCCCTTCCCCGCCCCCCATTTGGCAAATCGGACCACTCTTCCATTCTGCTTCTGCCCACTTACAGGCAGAAACTGAAACGGTAAGCACCCACCCACAGAACGATCCAGGGACCAATCAGACTCTGCGCTACAAGACTGTTTTGATCACGCGGACTGGGAGATGTTCCGGTCCACCTCTGATGACGACATCGAGGTTTACGCTGACAGCGTAACGTGTTTCATCAGGAAGTGCGTAGAGGACGTTGTTCTGACCAAAACAATACGGATATACCCCAACCAGAAACCATGGGTTAACGGCGATGTTCGCGCGGCACTCAATGCGAGGACCTTTGCTTTTAATTCTTCTAACACGGAGGAGCGTAAACAAGTCAGTTATGCCCTCCGTAACACTATCAGTGCAGCCAAACGCCAGTACAGGCACAAACTTGAAGGTCACTTCAACACCACCAACTCTAGAATTATGTGGCAGGGAATTAACACCATCAAGGTCTACAAAGGGAATAAAAACTCCGCTATGAACGAATTAACTGGCTGGTGTTTTTACGGACATTTTCAATCTGTCCCTCTCCCTGTCTGTAGTCCCCACATGCTTCAAAACATCAACCATTGTGCCTGTACCGAAGCAAGCCATAATCACTTGCTTAAATGACTGGCGTCCTGTTGCTCTGACCCCCATCATCAGCAAATGCTTCGAGAGGTTAATCAGAGATCACATCTGCTCTGTTCTGCCCACCTCTTTGGACCCATTGCAGTTTGCCTACCGCAACAACCGCTCCACTGACGATGCCATTGCATCTACAGTACACACTGCTCTCTCCCATCTGGAAAAAAGGAACACATATGTGAGAATGCTGTTTGTAGACTACAGCTCAGCATTCAACACCATAGTGCCCTCCAAGCTTGATGAGAAACTCCGGGCTCTGGGCTTAAACAGCTCGCTGTGCAGCTGGATCCTGGATTTCCTGTCAGGCAGACGTCAGGTGGTTAGAATGGGCAACAACATCTCCTCATCACTGACCCTCAACACTGGAGCCCCGCAGGGCTGTGTTCTCAGCCCACTCCTGTATTCCCTATACACACATGACTGTGTGGCAACACATAGCTCCAATGCCATCATTAAGTTTGCTGACGATACAACGGTGGTAGGTCTGATCACTGACAATGATGAAACGGCCTACAGAGAGGAGGTGCACACTCTGACACGCTGGTGTCAGGAGCACAACCTCTCCCTCAACGTCAGTAAGACCAAGGAGCTTGTGGTGGACTTCAGGAAGAAAGACGGAGAACACAGCCCCATCAACATCAATGGAGCACCGGTAGAGAGAGTCAGCAGTTTCAAGTTCCTCGGTGTCCACATTACACGGAGGCCGTTGTGAAGAAGGCTCACCAGCGCCTCTTCTTCCTGAGACGGCTGTGGAAGATTGGAATGAACCACCACATCCTCACACGGTTCTACACTAGTACTATAGAGAACATCCTGACTGGCTGCATCACCGCTTGGTACGGCAATAGCACCGCCCACAACCGCAAAGCCCTGCAAAGGGTGGTGTGAACTGCCAGAAACATCATCTGAGGTGAGCTTCCCTCCCTCCAGGACATATATACCAGGCAGTGTGTGAAAAAAGCTCGGAGGATCATCAGAGACTCCAGCCACCCGAGTCATGGTCTGTTCTCACTGCTACCATCAGGCAGGCGGTATCGCAGCATCAGGACCTGCACCAGCCGACTACATGACAGCTTCTTCCCCCAAGCAATCAGACTGTTGAACACTTGATCTATCAGGATCAATAATTAGCACTGCACATTATTAATCTATAATCTCACACTGGACTGTCAACATATTCTCCTCAATACAACCACTTGTATATATATATATTTCATATACTCTTTACTTATTGTATTGTATATTGTGTATTGTATATTGTGTGTATATTGTTTACTGTACATTGTATATAATTATTGTGTTGTGTTAGTATGTGTACATTTGATATGTAAATTGTGTTGTGTAAGTATGTTGTTTACTGTAATTGGTATATGTCTCGTCACTGTCATGACTGCTATGTTGCTTGGAACTGCACACAAGAATTTCACCTACTGTTGCACTTGTGTACACGGTAGTGTGACAATAAAGTGATTTGATTTGATATCCACACTTTGTTTTAGCCCTGTTCCAGCACTGGAGAGTCAAATATAATATACAGTTTCAAAGTTTGTAATAAAACAATTAATAAAATTTGCCCTTTGTCACCTTTTCTGTATTTAAGGGACTGTCCTCAAGTCATCTCTTGGACAACTAAAGTCCAAAAGCACTGTAAAGGACAGGTGGGAATCTTGGCTATGAGTTGGGGTTTATGATTTAGTGATTATGGCCCGAGACAGCTGGGATAGGCTCCAGCACATGTGACCCTGCACAGGACAGTTGGCTTTAGAAGATGGATGAATTTAGTGATTAGTAACCCTAATAATAATGTTCCTAATAGGGGTGATTTGTTGGGGATTATAATTTTTTGATTGCGAACACTTTTAAATAAGATTCAGGTGGGGTCCTTCAGGGATTATACTTTTGTGTTTAACATGACACTAATCTAGGAACTGAGTCTTATATTTTGTTGACATGCAGACCATTGAAAATGTGCAGAATACACTGCAAATATAATGGAAATAATGTTTAAATATGTACAAAATGCTTCAAAAAACGCCTTCATGCAGCAATATCAGACACTCAAGTGTTTTTTCTAAATCAAAACCATGAATAATTTTGTTTTTCCCTTTTCATGAGTAATTTCTGAATTCCCTTGAATGCCCCCAGAGTGAGTTATGTCCACACACAAAATATCAAAAGAATGCAAAATCTGTTAGAATGAGGTCACGTGACACTTCACAGTGTAGATGAGTAATATACTGAATTCTTGATTTGTCATTTTAAAACATTTATAGATAAAAATATATTTAAAAATACTGTATATACTAAACATATAAACAAATGGGTTTTGTCTACTGTACTGTATTGGTTTCACTTCCTCTTTTATACATAGTTATAAAAATAGTCAGAAATCATCAATACAGTCTGTCTGTACACTGTGTGTGTATTTGGTGGTTTTATTAGGTTATGCACTAGTAGTTACGAAGGTATTATGCTATAAATGTGGTTTATGAGGACATCTCTAGTGTCCTTGTAATTCAAACATACAAAATATTTTATTTTTTAAATGTAAATATCACAAATGTTTCTGTGAGGGTTAGGTTTAGGGGATATACTATATATATTATAAAAATCAATGTGTCTAAGGAGATTCCACATAGTGATAGGAGTACCAATGTTTGTGGCTGTGTGTGTTTACAGGTTTAATATACGTACATCTCTGATGTCTGTTTTAGATCTTTTCATCTGGAAAGCAACATCTACTAAACATCTTAAATATCAGATTTACAACATTCTAGATCATAAATGTCTCAAAGACATCTGCTGAATGTCTTATTGACATTCGAGACAATATTTGTCATATTATAGACATATTGCAGATGAGCAAACAATGTAAAATAGATGTTGTTAAGATGTAAACACACATCAAATAGACATTTGGTTGATGTATGTGTGCTATCAGCTAGAGTTTGTACAGTATAAAAATCATTAATTCTATGGAGAGTGTAACGATCGTTACTGTGTATTCATGTTTATCACATTATAATGCAGTGTGCCCTTTAAGAGAGATGGTTACGTCACTCATGACGTGTACTATGATGACATAGTTGGAGATGAGATGAGGACATTGTAGATGCTAGACGTGCTCTACCCTTTTTTCTGTATATTTTATAAGTTTTGTGTTGCTAAGGAAGAGTATCTCTCATGTATGAGAGGATTGCATTGCCTGTGCACTTGTCATTAAATGTGCGTGATACAGCCTTTCAGCCTTCAAGCTCTTTCTTCCCTCGATTTCTCTCGAGTTATCCGGTCCAAGCGTTACAAGAGTCCTCATTATGATAGGAGTACTAACATATATGTGTGTGTGACAAACACATTGTCACCTAATGTAAACAAAGATGGCTGCACTGGAATGATCACATTTCCCTGATGTGTTGACTGCATATTGGTGAGCTGTTGTCCGTTATTGTGATGTTTTGATACAATTTGGCTGTCTGTTTCAATGAGTGTACTGTGTGCTTGAAAAGACTATTGAGTTGCTGTTTGAGTTACTTGTGATTGACAACAGAATGATCACCTAATGTAAACAGACATGGCTGCGAGGATCAGTGATCCCAATTTTGTGTTGACTGTTTGTATACGAGCTGTAAACTTTTATAGTAGTAATTTTGTGATTTGGATGTCTATGTCATAACATAATCATACCATGTGCTTGAAAAGACTGTATGAGTATCAGTTTGTGTGAATATGAATTACAGGCACTTGGGCAGTGCAGTTTAGTGTTGGCATGAAAATCGATTTGAATCTAACAGCTCTGACTGCTGCAGAAACACAAATGTGTGACGCTACTCTAAGGGTGCCAGTCATAAACCATCACAAATATGCACCAGTAAGTGTGAAAGGGTTAAGTGACAGATGCTTAAAGATTGTTCTTTTGAATTGTTTTCCTAAAATGAGTAAAAATAATATTCTATATAAGATGTAATGATTACAAAAATGTCCTCATTCTAATGAAACATTAAAAATATATGTCTTCTGTGTGTATTTGTTAAGGATTTTAATTGTTTTAAAGGAATAAATACAGGTGCTATTTCAGTGAATTCACTGCCATTCAATAAATTCAAGACCAATTAGGGCCTGGGTTTAAGGGGTTAATATGTGTGTAAACAGGGTTTTACAGCTCAACATACTTAAGTTTGTCCAGTGTGCAGTTTGGATCGTTGAGTCTTTCAGAGAGCAGCTTCACTCCTGATTCTCCTGGATGATTGTAGCTCAGATCCAGCTCTTTCAGGCGTGAGAGCTTTGATCTCAGAGCTGATGCCACAGAACAGCAGCCTTCCTCTGTCACCATACAGCCAGGTAATCTACAAACACACATACATAACAGTCAGATAATCTAAAAACGTGCATATAACCAGTCAAATAATCTACAAATGCACATCAACAGTCAGATAACCTAAAAACACACATCAGCATTTACCAGCAGCCATATTAACCTGTAGCTCAAGACTGGTTGCCACTGAAGCTAAACAAGTTTGAGCCTGGTCAGTACCTGGATGGGAGACCTCCTGGGGAAGACTATTAATGCCCCAGTATAGTGAAGGGGACATTATACTGTAAAAAGACACTGTCCTTTGGATGAGATGTGGTTATTAAAAACAACTTTATGAGCACTTCTCATAAAGAGTAGGGCTATAACCCTAGTGTCCTAGCTAAATTCCCCCATTGGCCCTTCTCAATCATGGCCTCCTAATAATCCTCAGCCACTAATTGGCTCTATAACTCTCTCCTCTCCACCAATAGCTGGTGTGGGGTGAGCATACTGGTGCACTGTATCTGCATCATCCATGTGGATGCTGCACACTAGTGGTGGTTGAGGAGAGTCCCCTGCGCTTTGAGTGTAGTGTCAGAAAAGCGCAATATAAATTAATGTTCATTCAACAGTAAGATAATCTAAAAACACACACATCAACAGTATGAAAATCCACAAACACACATTTACATCAGTCAGATAAACTACATTTACATTTAGTCATTAAGCAGACCCTTTTATCCAAAGTGACTTACAAATGAGGAACATAAACACTTTGTCATATAAAAGTAAACTGTACCTGCAGGGTCATAATGCCAAGTTCTAAGTGTTGCTATAATAGTACAGAAACTAGCACAAAAGAAAGAGACAGATAAGGATTTCTTTAAAGATTTCTTAAATAGTAAGTGCCATTATTTAGGACAGGTTAAGTGCTCATGGAAAATATGCGTTTATAGCTTTTTCTTGAATGTTGAAATGTTTCAGCAGAACGGCAGGTGGTTGAAAGCTCATTCCACCACTAGGGGACAGAGAAAGCGAATGAATGTGAAGTGCCTCATTGTGATGGGACCACCAGGAGTAAGAGGGTGCTGTTCCACTGGCTGTGGAACAGCTTTGAAGAAAAAAAAAAGAGAGCCCTCTTTGTTTGGTTGAAAGACGTGCCACCACATTCAGGACCATCTGCAGTGGCTTGATAGCACTAGCTGGAAGGCTGGCCAACAGAGCACTGCAGAAGTCCAATCTTGAAATAACCAGAGCTTGGACCAGGGACTGCGCAGCATATTCAGACAGGAAAGGTCTGATTTTTCTGATGTAATAAAGCACAAACCTGCAAGACCAGGCAGTTGATGAGATGCGAGTACTAAAATGTAGCTGTTCATCAATTACTACTCTCAGGTTTCAGCTGTCCTGATAGGTCTCACAATAGTGGAGACAGTTGGATCATCAGGTTGGAACGATATGTAGAGCTGCGTATCATCTGCAATAATCAGTCTGATGAGTTCATTACTTGGCAAGTTGAAGTCACCTATTCACACACACCAGTATAAGAGTGCGAGCGCCCAGTCAAGAGTGTCCAGACGGTGTGCACATACTTACGGCAAGATTATAAAAAAATAATAATTCAAAGGCAAATTATGTGCGTTCGTAACATTTATATATCAGGCCTCTGGTACCTGTGAAGTACACTGAGACTGAACTCATATGATGCATCTCAATCAGCTTTAAATCATTACTCAGCACACTGGTCAGGGAGTCGTCCATTTTTAGGATTGTCCCAATCAAAAAATTGTTCCAGAGCACTAAAACAGTCACTCCCAAAAATCCCAGAATACACGATAAAAAACCAGTGAGCATCACTTATCTCTGTGTTCACATCGTGTCACATCTTCAAGAAATTAGAATATGAATGCAAGTGTAAATTTAGAGAAAGCTTAGTTTTCTGTCTTTGAAAGAATTTGTTTATAACTATCTTTTATCCATAATGTGCAGAAAAGGGAAACAATCATATAAACTTTAAAAAAAGTAGCTAAAAGTTTAAAAATACTCATAATTCCATGCAAATATCAACCATAACATATTAATGTAGGTGGAATATGTTCCTATTAACTCCAGTTTGGAGTCTGCTGCTGAATTTTGCACTATTTGGAGACTAGAAAGGGAAGCTTGACTAATACCTGTATAAAGTGAGTTACAATAATCGAGTCGAGACGTGATAAAAGCATGGATAGTCCTCTCAAAGTTCTTAAAAGACAGGAAGGTCTTCACCTTTGCTCGTGATCTTAGATGGATAAAGATGGATTTGACCACAGAGCTGACTTGTTTGTCAAATTTCAGGGCACTATCTGTATTGTTCAGTAGACAACAAATAAAGAGAAAAGGATTGCTGGTACTGGTGTCATTATTCCACGAGGAACACACATCATATACAAATTACCAGCAAATGCACCTTTATACAATCCATTACTGCCACCTGCTGGACTAACTCATCACCCATTACTAATAGACACTCATTACACTATCCACATAGACTGCCATGTATTTTACATATTGAGATAGAGGCCTAAAATCAATGTTAGAAGTTTGTTGGGACTCAGAGGGGCCAAATACCATCACCTCAGTCTTACTTTCATTTACATTTAGAAAGTTTAAGGACAGACAGGCCTTTAGATCAGATAGACAGGCCTTTAGATCAGACAGACAGGCCTTTAGATGAGATAGACAGGCCTTTAGATCAGACAGACAGGCCTTTAGATCAGATAGACAGGCCTTTAGATCAGACAGACAGGCCTTTAGATCAGACAGACAGGCCTTTAGATAAGATAGACAGGCTTTAGATCAGATAGACAGGCCTTTAGATCAGATAGACAGGCCTTTAGATCAGACAGACAGCCCTTTAGATCAGATAGACAGGCCTTTAGATAAGATAGACAGGCTTTAGATCAGATAGACAGGCCTTTAGATCAGACAGACAGGCCTTTAGATCAGACAGACAGACCTTGAGATCAAATAGACAGGCCTTTAGATCAGACAGACAGGCCTTTAGATCAGATAGACAGACCTTTAGATCAGACAGACAGGTCTTTAGATCAGATAGACAGGCCTTTAGATCAGACAGACAGGTCTTTAGATCAGATAGACAGGCCTTTAGATCAGACAGACAGGTCTTTAGATCAGATAGACAGGCCTTTAGATCAGATAAACAGGTCTTTAGATCAGACGGACAGGCCTTTAGATCAGATAGACAGGCCTTTAGATCAGACAGACAGCCCTTTAGTTCAGATAGACAGGCCTTTAGATCAGACAGCCAGCCCTTTAGATCAGATAGACAGGCCTTTAGATCAGATAGACAGGCCTTTAGATCAGATAGACAGGCCTTTATATCAGACAGACAGGCTAGGGAAGCAGTTTGTGTTTTGTTTTAGCTGAAGATAGATTTGAGTATCGTCCGTATAACAGTGGAAGGAATTGTCATATTTTTTACATCTGTGTCTAATGGGAGCATGTAAAGTGAAAATAAAATCGGGCCCAGGATAGAGCCCTGTGGAACTCCACAAGTAAATGGGGCGACACTAGATGAAAATTCAGCAATATTCACTAAGAATCTTCTGTTCTTAAAATAGGACTGGAACCACTTCAAAGCATTAGCTTGGATACACAATGTCCTAAACACGAGAGCAGAACAATGTGGTCAATTGTGTCAAAGGCAGCACTAGATCGAGGAGCACAAGCATTGAAACATGACTCGAGTCAACAGTACATCATTTAATACCTTAACCAGTGCTGGTGTCTCCTGAAGCCTGATTGAAACATTTCACATATCTCATTTTATAACTTTCTATCCTTAATAACATGACAAAAGAGCTACAATAAGAAAGAGATATAGGCCTACCGAGACTGCCTTGCCGAATTCCTCTTTCTAAAACAAATCTCTGTGTTGCACCATGTTCTAATTTCACTCCAGCATACAGAGTCTTGATAGCATTACAAAAGTACAGCCCAAAAACAGCTTTTGTGTTAAAGGAGATAGAGGCACGAAACCAACGTCATTCAATAGACGACAAAGTTATTGATGAACTTCACAAATCATGACTTAATCGTCTGGAGTCCAGTTGATTACTTTAATGATTTTTGGTGATTAATTTATCTATATTTTCTCACACATTACACCCCAAATATTACATTTTTTTTTCTTCCTCAGTGCTTCTCTCAAATGCTGTATCGTCCAGGATAATAAAAGGCTTTTAAAGGAATCATAAGAGTTGTTACAGTATTGGGAATACTCCTGTGAGCAGATCAGATTTGATCCTGTAGTGTAGAGGCTCGTATAGAAATGTTTGAATTTCATTGTGTTTTTATTGCAGATCTTCTGTTTTTCTGTGACTCCAGTTGAAGACAGAGAACTTACAGATAACCTGTGTCAACCTGGACAGACGTCTATTCCAGTCCTGCCTACAGCACACAATACTTATTTCTGCTTTTATATGGATGACTGTCCACTTGTTCTCTTCTAAATGAGATGTGTGCAAATATAACTTGAACTGAATATTGCAACTGCAAAAACACTTGATCCAGTTGCACAGAATCCTCTGGAGAGTTTAAAGGGACAGTTCACCCAAAAACTGACATCATTCATCATTTACTCACCCTCATGTCATCCCAGTTGTGTCTGTGTTTCAGTAGAATATTTCAGCTCTGTGGGTCCATACAATGCAAGTGAATGGTGGTTAGAGATTTGAACCCTCAAAAATCACATAAAGGCAGCATAAAAGGAATCTATTTAACTCCAAACAATACCAAAATAAATGCATAATATTTTCTTCCTCTTCTGAACAAAATCTACAGAAGGAATCTAACGGCACTGCAATACATTCAAAAGTTTTATAACTATATACGTAGACCACAGCAGCCAAATTCAGTTGTCAGACCTGTTTTGAGTGCTTAATACTGTTACATTCACACACAGTTCGGTTATTTACAAGAGTGACAACCGCATTCTAGAGACTATTTCATGAATGGAAACAAAAACAAAGGAATTAGAACGGTCCAGACATATTTCTGGATCCTTTCAACAAAGTGTCTTTTTCAAGGTAAGTCAGACCACTCGGCGGCCGGTTTTGGACACTCTTGGGCAGTTTTGGCAGATATTTTTCTATGTCAACAAGTGTCATGAAAGTGCAACTCCTATCTACTTGAAAGTGGAAAGACCCAAATCATTCAACAAATTCAAGCATGAAATGATTAAAGGGAATTATTAATAATATAAACAACATTACACAAACAGATCTACAAACACAAGACTGTAACCATGTGCTGTTTCAAAAACTATTGTGAGGAAATGTCAAATATATCAGGTGGGGAAAGTCCTCCTCTCTGTCCTCTTATGGGCTCCGTATGTTTCACACCTGTATGTTATTATTCTGTCAAACACAACAGAAGCTTTTGCAATATTGAATTTCAGTCAATCACTTCAATTGAAATGAAAGATGCAATGAAAGTAAATGGTGACTGAGAATGTCAGTCTCTAATGTTCTGCCGTATATTTCCTTTTGTGTTTCACAGAATAAAAATGTGTAAGGTTCAGAACAACATGAGGGTGTGTGTATGATGACAGCATTTGACTTTTATCAATGAGTGAACTCTTCAAATCTGTCAAATTTACACCAACTTTAAATGATCCTGTAATTAGTTCTTATAAATCCATTTATGAATGCAAAAGTGTGAAGTGTGAAAAATCACAAGAATTCTGTATTTGTAAATGTTTATTTAGTATAAATAAAACAATGAGTATCTGAATGTGCCGTGTGTTTAATAAAGAGTTCATATATAGACTCATTTATTCATTTAAAATCATTATTTTTATTATTGAATCTGATAGTAAATAAGTTCAATCACATCACAGTGAGACACAAAGTACTGTCATTGTATTGAATTCAATCAGTTTCATTGATGAAATGATTTCTAGAAAGAGTTTGGAGTTGTGTTGATGTGAGATACAGTGAGTATATTTCACTCATCCAGTTGTGTGTGTGTGTCTCTGATGATCAATTTCACACACACACACACACACTGAGGAATCAGAATAAACTCCAAATCCAGCATAGAGGGGTCGAGTGAATGTGGTGATGAGTGTGTGTAAGTGTGTGAGTGTGTGTGTGTCAGAGACGCTGTAGAAGGACAGAGTGCCGGCCGGACAGTCCACATACACTCCTACTCTCTTACAGTCGTGTGAAGGGGGACGTATGACAGTGTTGATATTATTGTGCCAGACAGTGAATCTGTTATTAGAGCAGTACAGACTCCAGGAGTTTATATTGAATCCAAACCAACAGTCACGACTCCCTCCTTTCCTGCTGATTTCTTTATATGACACTGATATAACAGCAGCATCTCCACTCCATTGAGTCTCCCAGTAACAGCGTCCAGTCAGACTCTCTCTACACAGAACCTGAGGACACACATCAAATCTCTCTGGATGATCAGGATATGACTGACACTCTCTCACACGTGTCACCTTCCTGTTCCCCTCAGACAGAATGAGATTAGTGTGCACTGTGTTTGAATCCAGTGTGAGATCACAGACCCCTGAACACAAGAAGAGAAAAAACACTTAAAACACAACAATCACTAAACCAGTGTGTGTGTGTGTATGTGTGTGTGTGTGAGTGAGAGTGAGAGTGTGTGTGTGAGTGAGAGAGTGTGTGTGTGAGTGAGAGTGTGTGTGTGTGTGTGTGTGTGTGTGTGAGTGAGAGTGTGTGAGTGAGAGTGTGTGTGTGTGTGTGAGTGTCTTTCTGTGAAGGAATGAACACAACGGACAGTGAGATAATGTCGTGTAACAGCAACACACTGACAGATAAACAGTTTGATCAATCAAAACAAACAAACAAAAAACAAGATGAATTATAAATTCACAGATTACAAACAAAGACAAAATCAGTCAAAACTAACAAGAGAACAAGTTATCAAAGCGAGCGTCTAAACATACGAAATATCTGAATGAGGAGCTCTCGGTGTTTCACAAACCCATTGTTGCATTACCGTCACCATCTCCCTTTGGACCATCAACACTATTTACAAATAAACTACCTACACCCCCCGATCTACCTTCACACCTAATATCCTAACCCCGTCGGGACTGCAGCTTCAGTGTTCAGCTCCTCCAGTTTACACATGCAACCCCTAAAATAAATAAATCCTTTCACCTTAAATTCACGTCAGATTACTCCGGATGATTGACAGAAAACCAACCAGAACATTAAACCTGCGAAAGTGAAAGTGAAAGCAAGACAGAAACCGGGAGGAAAACAGCGAGTGTGTGTGTGTGTGCGCATGTTTGTGTGTGTGTGCAGGGGCGAAAATTTCATCAAAATGTTGGGGGGGGGGGAATAAACATAACAATTCTCAAGAGCAATTTTTGAAGGGGACACCAAGGTTTTTTTTTTGTTGTTGCCCCGTTTGCATTTGTATTATTTTATTTCTTAAACAATTATTTTATTTTATTTCATTATATTATTTACAATACACATATTTTAATGATATTTTAGGGGGGGAAACCCTCAGATAGGGGGGGTCCTGACCCCCCCGCGATTTCCGCCTATGTGTGTGTGTGTGTGTGTGTGTGTGTGTGTGTGTGTGTGTGTGTGTGTGTGTGTGTGTGTGTAGACCTACATTTGCGTGGTCCTGCTGTAATCCTGAACTCTCCTCCATGATCCACACTATAAAAACACAAACACACACAAATGATGACATCACATTCAGCTCACCTGAAACTTACTTCAAAGTGATTTTATCTGAAATAACACAGAGAATGTCTCTCTCTCTCTCTCTCTCTCTTTATTGATTTATCTTTATTAATTTATATTTATTAGCTTTACTGGCATGATTAAAAAAAAAATATTTCAGAAAAGACTCTAATAAATGACACACAGGACTGTTATTTAGTTTTCCTGGAACTGAATGTGTTAACACTAACAACAAAACAAATATGTGATTAATCGTGATTCAATATTTCAATCCACTGACAGTCTTACAACACATGAGGGGTGTGAGGGGTCCAGGAACTGAGTTTGACACCCCTGCAATACACACACACAACATCCCACCAACAATAAACTCAAGTGCTTTCACACTGCACTTAACCCTGGGTCTTTTTACCCCGCTTTTAACCTCCAGTAAAGTAACGTTTCACACTTGTAACTCTGAAAGGTGATTAGCAACACTTTTAATCCTGGGTTATGAAACAGCTCCAGATCAGTGTTAGCGCCGCTTTTAAAAGTGCAGCAGTAAGTTTTTATCTGGCTCTTATTCGTCCCAATAGTACCAGTGGTTTTGGACTTTATACTGACACCACAGACTGATCACTGCCCGACCCCTCCTGTGAAAAATCCTGCACCACCCCTGTTAACTGCTGCTGCGCCACACAAAAATGTCTGTAAGATGGACTGCTGCGACTCGTAATCTCTCTGGCGGCTGATGAGACCGTTGTGTGCTCGCTCTTGGTGCTTGATGTCACACCGTTTATCTGTGATCATTATTGATATTATTAGTGGTAGTAACTGATCAACTGCAAGACAGTTTGTTATGTGCGGTCAACATGGCAGCATCCATGAGGGGTGACCCGCTCTATGTCAAATTAAACAGCTTTTATTGAGGTCAGTATCTGACTGGAGTCATCATCTAATGTGAGTGTACATCATTTTAAACATATTTGTGTGCTATTGTGTTTATTTGTAACACTTTTTAAATGAGCTTAATACAGTGACAGAGCACAACACAAGCAAATGTGCTACAGTATCACTGTTCATTTCCTGTATGCTAATGCACTTTATAAACCTTATTTAGTACTTTACAAATAAAACATATTATTAGTATTAAACATATTGTAGTCTTGCTGTTGTGCTGCACTTAAGCAAATAATAACTCATATAAAATGAAAATAAGCTCATCGTAACATTTCATATAAACACAATCCGTTTGCATCTAAATATATTATCCTCCACAGATTTCATGGGACGATGCAACAAACTTTCCAAACAGAATAACTGAGAAAATTAATGGTGCCAAACCCAAAATGTCCAAAATACTCTCACACTGCAGATTTCAGCAGTGAAATAAATGTACTATAAGATACTGTCCAAAGCATTAACCAACAGATTCAAACTATACATATCTAAATTAATTCACGCTGACAGTCATATTGTATTCCTAAACGCACAATATTTGATCATTTGTTTTGAATACATGATCTGATTTCTTTTGCCAGAGACAATAATCTTAATGTAGGATTTTTATATTTGGACCAAGAAAAAGCTTTTGATGGTATAAATAAATGTTCAGGGTCCGACATGTCTTTGTGGTGAGATGAGCCCATGCCGTGCCTTTAAATGAACAATTTATCAAATGTATCTGATGATGTCATCATTAAACTGATTTGGATTTTATAAAAGTTCAGATTTTATATTGAAACAGATTTTATATTCATGCAATACTGTGAATAAGAATGTCTATGGTGTGAAAATCATCTATTATTAAACTGGGGTATATCGTGAAACTGTTAAACCGTTACATCCCTACTGGAGATGCTGCCACGATTACAGAATCCATCCTCAACATCATTACAGCAGAGAAATGCAGACCTGCAGACACTCTTGCATCATTTACCAGTGATGCTGCTTCTGTTATGATCCGTAAGATTTGAACATTTCACTTTTATTTGAATAGCAGTTTTGATATAGAATTGATTTTTACTGTCAAGGAAAGAAAACTGAAGAAAGAGACTGTGGCAGCGGGGGCGTGGTCAAGCGCCCGTCCGGGAGAGAAAAGCGGTAAAGGCGCTCACACCTGAGCTAAATTATTTCTAACACCTGTCTCTAATTGCAGTAGCTTGAGGAGAGCGGCATAAAAAGCAGCAGCAACCGAGCCCAAGGGCAGAGCCCGACACGAAGGCCAAGAAGCTACTGTGTTTTACCTGTGTGTGAAAAATTATTGTTCGAAAATTAAAAAGCAACCTTACCTGAAACCTGTTGCTGTTTCCGTCCCTTCCTCAGTGGAAAAACTTTACACTGGTGCCGAAACCCGGGAATTTTTTAGGAACAGTTGTGGAACAACTAAGCTATGGAACAGAGCCGCCCAATAGAGTCCTCCCAGCTGGCGGAAGTCCTCCAGTCCCTCGCTACACTCCATCAGAGCCACCAACAGTCTCTGCTTGAGCTCCGACAGGACCAGGATCGTCGGT
This sequence comes from Xyrauchen texanus, assembly GCF_025860055.1. Lineage (NCBI taxonomy): Eukaryota > Metazoa > Chordata > Actinopteri > Cypriniformes > Catostomidae > Xyrauchen > Xyrauchen texanus. The sequence continues at coordinate 3,572,334 of NC_068285.1, forward strand.
TCTTTGAGATAATGCGGGCTCAAGCAGAGGACCGGCTTGCCATCTGGAGCCTCCTCAGCCAGGAGGCCGCCCCAGACGCAGCCGCGACCCCGGACACCCGCGCCACACTGCCCCCACCCGCACTACAGAAGATGGGGCCGGCGGATGATCCGGAGGTGTTCCTGGACCTCTTTGAGCGCACGGCGGAAATTTGGGGTTGGCCGCACGACCAGTGGGCAGCCCGCCTCGTCCCTCTCTTGTCCGGGGAAGCACAGCTCGCGGCACAACAACTTCCGGCAACAAGCCTCCTGGCTTATACCGACTTGAGGAGAGCCATCCTGCAACGGGTTGGTCGGAGCCCGGAAGAAATTCGCCAGCTCTTCCGGGCCTTGAAACTGGATAAGTCCGACCGGCCGTATGCGTTCGCCCAGCGGCTCCGTGATGCCTGTCGGAGGTGGCTGCTTGCGGGGGACCGCGATGTCGAGGAGCTTGTTGATCAGGTGGTACTGGAGCAGTTTGTCCAGGGCTTGCCCCGGAGTACGGCGGAGTGGGTCCATTGCCACCGCCCGGCGTCGCTGGAGGAAGCCGTACGACTCGCGGAGGACCACGTGGCGGCGATTCCAGGGGCGGATGAGCCCTCTCTCCCCTTCCCCTGTGTCTTCCCCTGTTTTTCTCCCCTCCCCTCTTCCCCCTCGCTCTGCTCTCTCCCCAGGGTCCGTTCCTGCCCCCCGCAGGCGTGGAGGATTCATGAGACCAACTTCCCGGCCGTGGGAGAACCCGCCTACCCCTTCCCCGTCCTTCAGCCGCTCTCCTCCTCAGGTGGGGGCGTCCGCCAGCACGGGTGCGGCCATGGCGCCTGGGCTGGTCTGCTGGAGGTGCGGAGACCCGGACCACTTCCGGGATTAGTGTCCGCTGATGGAAATAGGGACGGTGGTGCGGGTCTCCGATGTCCCGCAGGCTGCCCCCGATCGGGCTGGAGCGTACCGTATTCCAGTAAGGATCCAGGGGGGTACATACCAAGCATTGTTGGATACCGGCTGTAACCAGACCACCATCCACCAACGCTTGGTTCAACCCTGGGCTTTGGGCTCAGCTAAACAGGTGAGAGTGAGGTGTGTGCATGGGGATGTTCACAAGTATCCCATGGTGACTTTGGCGATCAAATTCCGGGGAGAAAAACATAGTGTGGAGGCAGCGGTTAGTTCCCGCCTCACCCATCCGTAAATTCATACACGAAGACGCTAGAAATTGGGATAAGTGCGCGGTTGGGCATGTGGAGGTACGGTATCTGGGGTTCCACTTGGGTCATGGCCAGGTGCGTCCCCAAATTGACAAGACCGCGGCGATTGCGACTTGCCCTAGACCCAAGACCAAAAGGGGGTGTAGAACAATCTTAATTGTTCGTAATTATAAACTTCAACTAAACTTACTTCTCTTATTATAACCACAGTGTATGAACGACATAAGACAGTTTTACGCGTTGAGTTGGCTTGGAGAGAACCAACGACGGTAAAACAACAGTGTTGCTCCGCCGTCCACACTCGTTTATTATGTATTTTCCTTACAGCTTCCTTTAAACTTCAAAATAAGAGTTCCAGTACAACTTCAAAATAAGAGTTTCAATACAGAAGTTGCACCAATATACCAAAATAAACACAAGAATGAAAGAGTAACAAATGTTATAACATAAACAAACTTGCTACTAATAAATGGCGCTTACATTCCGGCCCCTAATTGTTAATTCTGCAACATAACAATTACATCTTTAATATTAAAGCGTCATTTCTCTCAGAATTAAGGATTCATCACTTGCACAAACAAAAACTTGTACTTAACCTTAACAGTATATTTCAATCTGCATTCAATTGAACTCAAAATGCACTTTTAGCATGTATCAACATCTTGCCTTATACAAAAGTATAGTTAAAGCACTTATAACCTAAACAAAACAAAAAATGCCTTCACTTAGTTTACTCCTCCATCTCAAGCAACACACATAATTTATGTATTGGCCTTTCCAAAATACTAGATTTAGTTTTGACAAATACACGTCTCACAAATCCCTTTGAATCAGAAAGTGTCCGTTCAACCTTTCCCATCAACCAGGAACTTCTTGGTGCACTGTCATCAACTATAAGAACAACATCTCCTGGTTTCAGATTTCTCCTTGTTACTGTCCACTTCTGCCTCTCTTGCAACAGTGGCAAGTACTCTTTAGTCCATCGCTTCCAAAAGATGTCAGACAGGTACTGCACCTGTTTCCACCTCCTCTTGCCATACAAGTCCTCTCTGTCAAACAGTCCTGGTGGCAGCACAGGCTGGCGTTTAGGAGAAGCAAATGGTTAGGTGAGAGTGCCTCCAAATCATTTGGGTCACTTGACACTCGTGTTATAGGCCTGTCATTAACAATTGCCTCGACTTCACACATCAATGTATGAAGACGCCTCGTCGTCGAGGCTGCTGTTTCAGAATGTGGGTGAGGATTTTTCTCACAGAACGTATTAGTCTCTCCCAGATGCCACCAAAATGTGAGCCTGTTGGCGGGTTGAACATCCAGGTAATGCCCTTTTGTATGAACATTTCTGAGATTTTTGAGTGGTTCCATCTGTGAATTGCTTCACGCATTTCTTTCTCTGCTCCCACCAGACTCGTTCCATTGTCTGATCTCACAACAGACACTTGACCTCTCCTAGCAACAAATCTCCTGAATGCGTTTATGCACGAGTCAGTTTCAAGTGTGTTGGCAACTTCGATGTGAATTGCTCTAACAGTGAGACAGGTGAACAATACACCATACCTTTTTACTGTACTTCGCCCACGTTTCACTTCGAAGGGCCCAAAATAGTCTATGCCCACATTAGTGAAGGGTGGCTTGTCAGGCATTAGGCGATCTTGTGGCAAATTTGCCATCCTCTGTTCTCCAGGTTTTGCTGAAATTTTTTTACATGGTACACACTTCGACAATATTTTCCTAACAGCAGAGTTTGCTTGAGGGATCCAGAATCTCTCTCTCAGCCGGGATAGCATGTAATTTCTCCCACAACGTCCTGTTTCTTTGTGGATATGTCTGAGGATCAACGTGGAGACATGATGATCTTTAGGAAGTATCACAGGATGTTTAACATCTGTTGGCAGTGCAGACTGATGCAATCTTCCACCAACACGTAAAATCCCGTCTTGTACAACAGGATCAAGCTTGACAATGTGACTGCTTCCTTTGAGTTTGTCACCTCTCTGAAGAGCTTTAAGTTCATCGCTAAAGCATTGATTTTGACAAAACCTGATAATCTCAACTTCTGCCATAACAAAATCTTCAGTGGTGAGCAAAGACCCCTTGACAGTTAACTTGAACTGTTGCATTCTGTGTGCAACGATTTCAGTTTTCTTCTCATGACTTAAATGATGACTTAATTGTGACGTGATAAGCTTGCGGTGTGAGCTCAGATTTTGAAGCAGTTTTTTAACCTTCATCATCCATGAAACTGCCCTTTTCAAACAATGCCACTCTGAATAATAACAAATGAGCTTGTTAAATGGATTCTCATGCATGTTGGTGGCAGTTACACATACTACTTCTTTCACTTCAGCATCCTTTTTCTGTATGTCTTTCATGTCTGGTGAAACTGGCCAGTGTTTCCTGTCCTTTGTCAAAAACTCTGGCCCACCAATCCAGTTTTGACACATTTTGAATGTTTCTGTAATCATTCCTCGTGGCGCTATGGTCAGCGGATTCAACTCTGAATTAACATACATCCACTGACTTGGCTCTGTGTTGTCTCTAATGAGTGACACTCTGTTTGCAACAAATGTTTTAAATCTCAGATTTTCACTGGCGATGTACTTCAACACTGTAGTGCTATCACACCAAAACACAGATTCTTCAAGCTGCATGTGCAGCTCCTTTCTCATGAGTCGATCCATTTTTACAGCAACAGCAGCCGCTGTTAGCTCCAGCCTCGGAATTGTTGTTTGTTTCAATGGTGCCACTCTGGACTTGCCGATGATGAGCGAACAGTGAACTTCTCCGTCTTTATTTGTCATACGAAGGTAGGAAACAACTCCATAACCTTTCTCACTCAGCGTCTGTGAAATGATGCAACTGAGCAGATGTCACAGCTCCAAAGCCAGTGGGTTTCAGACATCTACTCACAGTAAAACCATGAAGCTTTGTTAGGTCAGAAAGCCACAACAATATCCTTTGAGCCAGTTCTGCAGGGATGTCTTCATCCCAGGTGATTTTCATGCTACACAGCTTCTGCAAGATCATCTTTGCTGGAAGAATGACAGGTGACAGAAACCCTAAAGGATCATATATCGCACTTACAAATGAGAGGATACCTCGTCTTGTCTGTGGTGTTGGTTTTGCATTTATCCTGATCTTAAATACGTCTGACTCACTACACCAGGTCACTCCTAGTACTCGCTCCTCAGGTAATGCATCATGACTAAGATCCAAGTCTTTGACCTCTTTAGCCCTTTCTGTTTCAGGAATAGAAGCAAGAACAACTCTGCTGTTACTCATCCACTTCGTTAAGTGAAATCCTCCGCTCTCACACAGTGCTGTCAAGTCCCTGACCATAGCACATGCTTGGATTTCATCTGACACTGACAACAGACAATCGTCTACATAAAAATTGTTCAACACTGCTGCAACTGCAGCAGGAGCCATGTTTTCCTTAGCATCTTCAGCCGTCTTCCTCAGCGCGAAGTATGCACAGCTGGGGGAGGATGCGGCCCCAAACAAGTGAACCACCATTTTGTATTCTTGCAGAGGTTTCGTCAAGTTTCCTTCCGGCCACCAGAGGAAGCGCAACAGGTCACTATCCTCAGATGGTACACGTACTTGATGGTACATAGCTTCTATGTCTGACATTAAAGCTACATGATTTTGCCTGAATCGTGTTAAAACCCCGATTAGTGAGTTAGTTAAGTCTGGACCCTGAAGAAGCTCTCCATTTAGTGACTTGCCTTGATATGATGCTGCACAGTCAAAAACTACACGGAGCTTTCCTTTTTGGGGATGGTAAACCCCGTGATGAGGTATATACCAGACCCTCCCATTGTCAGACTGGGTCTCTTCATCTGGTACCGGGACCGCATAGCCTTTGTTCAACAGGTCAGACATGAAGCTTTGATATTCACTGTGAAACTCTTTGTTTTTGACAAGTTTACTTTTCAGGTTTTCTGCTCTCTGCACAACTACACTGCGGTTGTTAGGCATCTTGACGTATCTGTTTTTCAGGGGAAGTCCTATGGTATGGTGACCATCAACCCTCTTTGCTGTTTCACTAACACAGTCCATAAACAGTCCATAAACAGTCCATAAATGAAGACATTAGTCTTCTCTTGACATTTCCTGTTTTTCCTCACTGGCCTTTTCAGGGAAATCATAATTAAACTGCTGTACCAACAGGTTCTCCACATTAGCAATAGAAATGCGATTCACTGAAACACTGGAAAAACTTTCAGATGCAGTGTTGCAACTGTCTCTCCTGAGAGGACCATTGATGACCCAACCCAGGATTGTTCGAACTGCATATGGACCATTATCCTCACTGTGAATTACTTCCCATGGTTCCATAGCCTTGTGTACATCACATCCTATTAAAAGTCCAATGTCTGCATCTATGTGTGGAAGCTGGATTCCTTGCAAATGTGGCCAGTTTTCCAAATCTTCAGGCACTGGAATGTTCTCTTTGGACACAGGAATATCTTTGTGGGTGTAGATCTCAGGTATGTCAATGTAAATGTTCTCTTTCAAACCACACACCTCTAGTCCTTTAATATGGTAGCTTGACTCCAACTTTTCCTGTCCCATCGTGCGAAGCAGGATTTGAGTTTTCTTGCCTTCCATGTTGAGCTGTCTCATCAAGCTCTCTGTGCAGAAAGTGGCTTGACTTCCACTATCCATGAATGCATAAGTCTGAATGATATTATTGCTCTTCTTTGATTTGACACACACAGGTACAATCGAAAGCACACAACTGTCTTTTCCGGCCCCAGTAGCTCCACAAACTCCACCTGAAGTGTGTGCTATTGCACCAGTCTCTTGTTTTCAGCAGTGTCGTTCTGCCTGCTTTCTGAAGCTACATCATCCTTTTCTTTTGAGAAGTGGAGCATACTTGGATGTTTCTTAGAACAATATTCACATGTAGCTCTTTTCTTACAGTCTTTGCTCAGATGTCCTTGTGTCAAGCATGCAAAACACAAACCCTTTCCTTTAAGAAACTCTAACCTTTCTTTGTATGGCTGATTTCTGATTTTGTGACATTCTGCTAGTGTGTGTTGTTTTTCACAATATACACAAGGCTTCTGGAAGGCACTGATATTGCAACGAAATGAGTTTCTACCATTGTCTGGTGGCCTTTCAATTTCTGTAGGTGCAACACTTGTAGCAAACGCACTCCCCTTTGGCCTTGATGATTTTGTCGCTTTCACATTTACATAATATTTTCCCTTATCTTCAACATCCTTTATGTCACCGAAAACAGGATCCACAACTATTTTAGCTTGTCTGTTTATGAACATGACTAAATCTGAAAACTTTGCTCTTGTACCACGTTTCTCTTGAATGTCAAATGCAGAAACTCTCCACATTTCTCTCATTTTGTATGGTAACTTGGAGACAATGTTTCTGAGGTTAGTGGGACTGTCCATTTCTGTAAGTTGGGTAATGTCTTGCATGGCGTTGTTACATCCAGTGAGGAACAAAGAGTAACTCTGAAGGGCCTTGCCGTCATCTGGTTTTATTGGTGGCCAGCTGAATGCTCTATTCATATAGGCAGTTGCGATTTTTAGTTCATTGCCATAGTGATAAGTTAGCAACTTCCTCGCCTCACTATAAGCTTGATACTGACTCATATGCTGGCAACTTCTGACTAAGTCCCTGGGTTCCCCTCTGGTAAACTGCTCTAGGTAATATAACCTGTCACTGTCACTATCAGCTTTGTCATGAATGGTATGATCAAAAGCTCTTATGAAAGCTTTGAACTCAAGTGCATCCCCACTGAAAAGAGGCACATCTCTCTGGGGCAAATGTGACAGTCTTTGCTGTTTGACTAACATCTCAGTGATATCATTTTGTTTCAACATTACCTCACACAGATTTACTGGACTTCTGTTAACATAAGATTGTGTGTCAGTTTCATGCTTCACTTGAAGATCATCTGCCTTTAATTGACCAATGTGCTCATCATTTACCATAGGCTGTTGGTTATATAGCTGTGGCATTCCTGGTAAGACAGTCTCAGGATGAATACCTACATCACCTTTGCAGTTGTCATACTCACTGTTTTCCAACACTTGTATTTTTGCTGTAGAAGCAGCAATAGCTATCTCAAGCTCAAGTTGTTCCTTCTTTGCCTTTAATTTGCATTCTTCGATGTCTAACGCCTGCCTCTGTTTTAGTGATGCTGCACGTGCAAGTAAGGCAGCACGTTCTGCTTGTTCTTTCTGTCGCACCGATGATATAGATGAGACTTTGGATGATCTTGAAGAGCGGCAACTAGCAGAGCTCGTTGTGCTTTTGACTGCAGACTTTCTTTCCGCTGGTGTGGCAGCCACAGACACGCTGTCATCCGGACTCACATCCTCCTGATGTTGTTGCCTTGATGTAGCTATCCACATTTTAACATCAGTCATGAAAACGCTGAACTGTTCCATTTTTGGCTTGAACCAATACATCTGATCAGCATCGTGTTCATCATCAGGTAACAGCAACAGTACATCATCATTTGAATGAGCAAACTCTTCTAGCAGTTTTGAGGATTCATTTAAATGTTCATCAACAATATCTGGATTTTCATTATCTTTCATTAGTCTTTCAATCTTGTTCCTTTTTGATGTTAACTGTGACAACTTGGATCGTCTTGCACCTATAAGCCTGCTCACTCTTTCTTCCAGACCTTTTTCGGTGTACTTTGGCGCCCTCTTGTGGCTACTCCCGCTGCAGCAGCTCTGAGCTCTTGACTTTGCATCGTGTGAATCGTCCGCCATTATGGCCGTAAACACAACTTCAAGTTCGACAAATGTTCACAAATGATGGTCTATGACATAAAGCTCACCAGGCTTTCGTAATGAATGTCATCTTCTGAAGACCAAAACATTCTAATCGTATTATTCTCACAAGAAGTTGAGCAGCACCCTCATTTTGGCACATTTCTGCGGCATAACAGCATTCTTTACTTTTTCACGACTCTTGTCCTCATGTTTAATTTTGACTTCTTTCCTGCAGCTCTTTGGGCACTTATCTGCAGCTTTACTTTTTTCCAGGTCTTCTCTGTTCTCGGGAAGTCGGTGGTGGCTCTCGCGACGCGTTGTCATCGCCGTCGTCTTCTTGTTGTTGAGCCTGGTTGTTTTACTTATGTAGTGGCTATCTTAATTGTTCGTAATTATAAACTTCAACTAAACTTACTTCTCTTATTATAACCACAGTGTATGAACGACATAAGACAGTTTTACGCGTTGAGTTGGCTTGGAGAGAACCAACGACGGTAAAACAACCGTGTTGCTCCGCCGTCCACACTCGTTTATTATTTATTTTCCTTACAGCTTCCTTTAAACTTCAAAATAAGAGTTCCAGTACAACTTCAAAATAAGAGTTTCAATACAGAAGTTGCACCAATATACCAAAATAAACACAAGAATGAAAGAGTAACAAATGTTATAACATAAACAAACTTGCTACTAATAAATGGCGCTTACAGGGGGTGAGGCAGTTCCTGGGGCTGGCTGGCTATTACAGAAGATTTGTGCCTAATTATTCGGATGTCACCAGCCCGCTGACTGACCTCACTAAAAAGGGGGCTCCAGATCCGGTCCAATGGTCGGAGCAGTGCCAACAGGCGTTTACACAGATTAAAGCTGCACTTTGTGGGGGGCCGCTTTTGCATGCACCTGACTTCTCTCTCCCTTTTGTTTTGCAGACGGACGCTTCAGACAGAGGGCTGGGGGCCGTACTGGGGGGCGCAGGTGGTGGAGGAGCGACCGGTGCTGTACATTAGCCGTAAGCTCTCCTTAAGGGAGACTAAGTACAGCACAGTAGAGAAGGAGTGTCTGGCCATCAAGTGGGCGGTCCTCACCCTTCGATACTACCTGCTGGGGCGGGCCTTCACCCTCTGCTCGGATCATGCCCCACTGCAGTGGCTCCACCGCATGAAAGATACTAACGCCCGGATCACCCGTTGGTATCTGGCCCTCCAGCCTTTTAACTTCAAGGTGGTCCACAGACCGGGGGTGCAGATGGCTGCCGCTGACTTCCTCTCCAGAAATGGGGGGGAGTGGTAGGCAGGCCGGATGACGCCCCGGCCTGAGTCGGGCGGTGGGGGTATGTGGCAGCGGGGGCGTGGTCAAGCGCTCGTCCTGGAGAGAAAAGCGGTAAAGGCGCTTACACCTCAGCTAAATTATTTCTAACACCTGTCTCTAATTGCAGTACCTTGAGGAGAGCGGCATAAAAAGCAGCAGCAACCGAGCCCAAGGGCAGAGCCCGACACGAAGGCCAAGAAGCTACTGTGTTGTACCTGTGTGTGAAAAATTATTGTTCGAAAATTAAAAAGCAACCTTACCTGAAACCTGTTGCTGTTTCCGTCCCTTCCTCAGTGGAAACACTTTACAGAGACAAAGACCTTTTCCCTGAATCACTGTCACTGTCCACTGTGTTCCCCATCCAATAAAAAGGGAAAGTCTTACCCAACCAAATACTGCAAAACCATTTCAACAATAGTTTGGTTATTTCAAGCAAGCAGCACCTTTTTTTGCCAATGTGTGAACGGCTTGTGACAAATCTTATAAAATGAGCCCTTCACAGACTTCCCAGGTTGCCTATTAAAGCCTGTAGACTGATTTTCATGTAAAGGGAGCGGGTCGCTTTTGCCGGGGAAATCACAAATATGTGCCGTTTATATGCGCTCCCGAGAGCCTCAGTGCTTCTCTTCCACTATTCAACATTGACAACAAACTGCAACACTAGATAACATTATCTTAGAGATGAATCCAGCAAACGTCCCAGCACAACACCGACTCCAACACAAACTCAGAGTAAGCCAAAAAAACATTGATCTACTGAATCCCGTCTGGCTAAGCGGGAACATGATCTAGTGAAAACTAGAGTGAATATCGGCAGGGCATTTGATTCCTGGATGGACCTTCGTTTGGTTTTGGGGATCAAAACTGACCCTGAATTGGTGTTTTTCTTATTGGACAAGTAATCTTACATAACTGCAAAGCATGTGACATATTGTGCCATAAGGATTGATCTGAGTCATTTTAGCTAAACTACAATAACACATGAAATGAATGCTAGGCAATAATCAAGATAATGCAAAAAGACACATTCATTAGCGTAACTTGGTTATACAGAAAATATATATCATCTATTATTAAAAAACAATAGTGCAGCGATATATCAAAATGAATCACATCAATACTGAATTGTGTCAACATATTTATAATGTACAGTCTATTTTATAAACAGCTACTGTCATCATCCACCAAATTTAGCTAACAGCTATTGATAAAGCTGGCTAGCTAGCTAACTCCAACAGCGGATATCATATAAATGCAGTCAATGTATCATGCAAAGAAAAGTGATTATTCAAACTACAGTCTCAAATAGTCAGACCGATATCCACACTTTGTTTTAGCCCTGTTCCAGCACTGGAGACTCAAATATAATATACAGTCTCAAAGTTTGTAAAACAATCATTACTGTGTCATTTTAATTATGCTACCTCATCTGTCAGCATGATGCCGGTGAATCACATTCAGTCTCTTTGTACCTTAGAGAGGGGGGTATAATCCCATGTTCAGGGATTATACCCCCCAAAAAAAAAAAAAGTTCAAACTTTTGTGTCTTACATGACACTAATCTAGAAACTGAGTCTCATATTTTGTTGACATGCAGACCAATGAAAGCGTGCAGAATACACTGCAAATATAATGGAAATAATGTTTAAATATGTGCAAAATGCTTCAAAAAACACCTTCATGCAGCAATATCAGACACTCAAGTGTTTTTTCTAAATCAAAAACTATGAATAATTTTGTTTTTCCCTTTTCATGAGTTCTCTTGAATTCTCTTGAATGCCCCCAAGAGTGAGTTATGTCCACACGCAAAATATCAAAAGAATGCAAAATCTGTTTTGTCTACTGTACTGTATTTGTTTCAGTTCGTTTTTTTTACATAGTGTGATGTTCAAAAGAATGGTCTATGATGATTCAATGTCTGAACTTTATTAATACCAGCTTTCTCAACACAAGGTAACACGTAACTCCCCAGTTCAACGCCTAGCGCATCTTTCCCAATAGTTAAGCACCACAGCTCCCCCCATAGGGTTACTTACTCATTACATGACACATTGCTATATAAATAAATGGTCATAAATCATCAATACCGTTTATCTGTGCACTGTGTGTGTATGTGTGTTTGTGTTTGGTGGTTTTATTAGGTTATACACTAGTAGTTATGAAGGTATTATGCTATAAATGTGGTTTATGAGGACATCTCTAGTGTCCTTGTAATGCAAACATATATAATATATTATTTTTTTTAAATGTAAATATCCCAAATGTTTCTGTGAGGGTTAGGTTTAGGGGATAGAATATATATAATAAAAATCATTGTGTCTATGGAGAGTTCACATAATGATAGGAGTAACAATGTTTGTGGCTGTGTGTGTTTACAGGTTTAATATACGTACATCTCTGATGTCTGTTTTAGATCTTTTCATCTGGAAAGCAACATCTACTAAACATCTTAAATATCAGATTTACAACATTCTAGATCATAAATGTCTCAAAGACATCTGCTGAATGTGTTACTGACATTCGAGACAATATTTGTCATATTATAGACATATTGCAGATGAGCAAACAATGAAAAATAGTAGGGATGTCCCGATACCACTTTTTCCACTTCCGATCCGATTCCGATAACGGAAATCTCAGTATTGGCCGATACCAATCCCGATCCGATACCAGTGTTGTTTTTTTGCATAATCAGATTATTTTGGAATTGCATAACTCCTGACACAAATTAAGACAAATACTGAAACTTGAGTCATATCTTTTTAATGATGTATTAGTTTGTCAAGGTAATAACATTACATCTAATAGTCCGTCAAAATGTGCAAAGCTTATTACAATCACTGCTTATGGCAGAGCTGACACCTAGCATCGCTACAGGCTATCCTCCTTGGTTTAGAAAAAAACAATTCAAGGGCTCTTCGGTAATTGCACTCTTTTACGAGTGGACCATTTATGCATATTTTCATGCAGGCTGTCAGACTGTTCCCCTGCAGTCTGTTCCGCAAGTCTGTCTGGATCTATACATGGAAAGTGAATGAAGTTTAGATTAGCGTCGAGTCGCTCTGCTAAAATTTGCGCTGTGAATATAAAGCCCGCCTACTTTGATTTGATTGGTCATCTCAAATATTCTGACATTGACGAGCAGTGACAGACCAATGAGGCTCAGATGAACACACACACACACACACACACACACACACACACACACACACACACACACACACGCTCGGCGCCACTGCGGAAGAACGCGCTGATAACAAGACTAAAGCGAACACGAAGGCTTATCACATATTTAAAGATGGAAAGGGAGAAAACAGGACAGAGTAACACGGCGAATATCGCTCATATATATATATTTATATATTTTTAAATATATAAGGCGGCAGGCGTGTGTTGCTTAGGCGGCCGCCTTAGTTTCAAAGTGCTGCGGGAAACCCTGCTTTTTATTCACAGTTTAATTCGCTTCTTATTTAAATTCTGGTTAAATGCACCTCCAAGTGCCGTTCTAAGTCCATATTATAAGTGAACTGAACTGCTGAGCATCTACATCTGAGATGTTCGTTTGTAGCGCTCAAATATTGTGCACGTGTGAAGGCTATAAATAGCCGCGCGTGTGTGTGTAAACCGAAGCACAATTCACTAACGGGCTGAAGCTGCGCGTGCATTTATATATGTTTACTTATTAAACACAGCCTATTGCAATTCACAGAGCTATCGCGTGTCTTCAAGTGGCTTTGAATAAAATGCACGAGTCATATGAACCGCTTTAATGGTGTTTTAACAGTTCTTTTATGTCATTTTTTAAGCTTGACAGTAACGAACATGACTAACACAGAGTATCGGATTTGGGTCGGGCTCGTCAGACCGATACCCGATCCGTCTAAAAACGTCAGTATCGAAGCCGATACCGATCTAGGTATCGGATCGGGACATCCCTAAAAAATAGATGTTGTTAAGATGTAAACACACATCAAATGGGAGCGGTAGTGTAGCGGTTAGCGCGCTGCGCTACGAACCTGGCAACCTGAGTTCGATTCCGCTCATGGTCAACACCGGTCCCGGGCCTCCCCTAGGTCGACTCAGCCTAAAATGAGTACCTGGTGTGGTGTGTAAACATCGCCACTGGGGAGACAAAGGCGGTCGGGCGTGGTGCTGGCCACCCACCCCCTCGTGTACCGTTCCGGCCTTCATAGGTGCTCGCTAACAGCACTTGCCCCCACAGTCTGTTAAGGCTAAATGGGGGATCTTTGTTCTTTGTGAGACAAACACATTGTCACCTAATGTAAAGAAATATGGCTGGACTGGAATAATTGCATTTCCCTGATGTGTTGACTGCATATAGGTGAACTGTTGTCTGTTATCGTGATGTTTTGTGACAATTTTGCTGTTTGAGTTACTTGTGATTGACAACAGAATGATCACCTAATGTAAACGGACATGGCTGCGAGGATCAGTGATCCCAATTTTGTGTTGACTGTTTGTATACGAGTTGTAAACTGGAGTGGTGGTGGTCTAGTGGTCTAAAGCACATAACTGGTAATCTGGTAATCAGAAGGTCGCTGGTTCAATCCCCACAGACACCACCATTGTGTCCTTGAGCAAGGCACTTAACTCCAGGTTGCTCAGGGGGGAATGGTCCCTGTAATAAGGGCTCTGTAAGTCGCTTTGGATAAAAGCGTCTGCCAAATGTAAATGTAAACTTTTATAGTAGTCATTTTGTGACCATTTGGATGTCTATGTCATAAAATAATCATACCATGTGCTTGAAAAGACTGTATGAGTATCAGTTTGTGTGAATATGAATTACAGGCACTTGGGCAGTGCAGTTTAATGTTGGCATGAAAACCGATTTGAATCTGACAGCACTGACTGTTGCAGAAACACAAATGTGTGACCCTACTCTAAGGGGGCCAGTCATAAACCATCACAAATATGCACCAGTAAATGTGAAAGAGTTAATTGACAGATGCTTAAAGATTGTTCTTTTGAATTGTTTTCCGAAAATGAGTAAAATTAATATTCTATATAAAATGTAATGATTACAAAAATGTCTTCATTCTAATGAAACATTAAAAATATATGTCTTCTGTGTGTATTTGTTAAGGATTAAAATTTTTTAACTCTTTCCCCGCCAAACACGGAATTTTCCGTGTTTTATGAAAAAACGCTTCCCCGCCAAACACGGAATTTTCCGGGTATCCGTGTTTTAGGTGTTATACGGTAAGGAAGACCCGCACGCATGTTTTGAAAGAGTACGCAACTCTTTGATCAAAGAAACAGACTGCGATCGTCTCAAACATGAAGAAGTGGAGTATGAGAAGCTCAAAATATCTGACATAAACATGCCTTTTTCTCAGCTTTTTGTCTGAAATGTTGTTTTTGACAAAAACCTACCTCTGTTCAAGTGGCAATAAAAAAAGAACAAATGAAGATAAAATAAAATCGTTTTTTTTGCCTAAAAGCAGAGGCTCAGATCTTTATTGTGATATATAGCATCTTCATATATTCATGGAAGAAAATATTCTGCGGGCCATTAAAGTTTAGTGAAAATCGTCAAAAACCCTGGCAGTGGCTGGCAACTTTTTTTTAAAAACGCTGGCGGGGAAAGAGTTAAAATGAATAAATACAGGTGCTATTTCAGTGAATTCACTGACCATTCAATAAATTCAAGACCAATTAGGGCCTGGGATTAAGGGGTTAATATGGGTATAAACAGGGTTTTACAGCTCAACATACTTAAGTTTGTCCAGTGTGCAGTTTGGATCGTTGAGTCTTTCAGAGAGCAGCCTGACTCCTGATTCTCCTGGGTGATTGTAGCTCAGATCCAGCTCTTTCAGGCGTGAGAGATTTGATCTCAGAGCTGATGCCACAGAACAACAGCCTTCCTCTGTCACCATACAGCCAGATAATCTACAAACACACATACATAACAGTAAGATAATCTAAAAACATGCATATAACCAGTCAAATAATCTACAAACGCACATCAACAGTCAGATAACCTACAAACAAACATCAGCATTTACCAGCAGCCATATTAACCTGTAGCTCAAGACTGGATGCCACTGAAGCTAAACAGGGTTGAGCCTGGTCAGTACCTGGATAGGAGACCTCCTGGGGAAAACTAAGTTTGTGACTGGACTAGATATTAGGGAGGTCAGCAGGGGTGCTCAACCTGTGGTCTGTGTGTGTCTTAATGCCCCAGTATAGTGAAGGGGACATTATACTGTAAAAAGACACTTTCCTTTGGATGAGATGTTAAAAACAGATTCTCACTCTCCGTAGTTATTAAAAACATCCTAGAGCACTTCTTGTAAAGAGTAGGGGTATAACCCTAGTGTCCTGGCTAAATTCCCCCTATTGGCCCTTCTCAATCATGGCCTGCCAATAATCCCCAGCCACTAATTGGCTCTATAACTCTCTCCTCTCCACCAATAGCTGGTGTGGGGTGAGCATACTGGTGCACTATATCTGCCATCGTATTATCCATGTGGATGCTGCACACTAGTGGTGGTTGAGGAGAGTCCCCTGTTCAATGTGTAAAGCACTTTGATTATAGTGTCAGGAAAGAGCTATATAAATTAATGTTAATTCAACAGTCAAATAATCTAAAAACACACACATCAACAGTAAGAAAATCCACAAACACACACATAAAAAGTCAGATAAACTACATTTACATTGTCATTAATTTTATCCAAAGTGACTTACAAATGAGGAACATAAACACTTTGTCATATAAAAGTAAACTGTACCTGCAGGATCACACTGCCAAGTTCTAAGTGTTGCTATAATAGTACAGAAACTAGCACAGAAGAAAGAGACAGATAAGGATTTTTTTTAATATTTCTTAAATAGTAAGTGCCCTTATTTAGGACAGGTTAAGTGCTCACAGAAAATATATGCTTTCAGCTTTTTCTTGAATGTTGAAATGGTTTCAGCAGAACGGCAGGTGGTTGAAAGCTCATTCCACCACCAGGGGACAGAGAAAGCGAATGAATGTGAAGTGCCTAATTGTGATAGGACCACCAGGTTGTTACGACCCCCGAACTTGTCTAGGGGTTCGGGAGTCCAACATTTAGATGCGACAATAAAGAGGTATATATATAAGCCATGGTTTGTACAAAAGACCCAAGAATCCAACTCAACGTGCAAAAAGCCAACACCTTTATTCAGTATAACAAGGTCAATGGCAAAAGTGAAGTGAACCAATCTATGACAAACATAGATTAATAGATATAGATAGATATATATAGGATACAGAATTTCTGTAAGATTAGTTGATCATCACCAAGAGAAAAAGATAGACGTGAACGGCACCAAAGAAAAGAAAGTAACAAAACCAAACAAAGTCTAGCTGTTAAATAACCTCTAATCCTCACTAAGAAAATAAAGAAGAAAACAAATAATCTTCAGTGTCCAAGACGCCCTACCTAATCTCCACTAACTATCAGAAAACAGAAATACAGGGAATGGCACTCGCCCCTAACCTAGTGTATGTAAACAAAACGAAAACCCCTGCGTGTTTCAGTGTATGTCACGTGACATGCTTACCTGTCTATCTCTCTCTCCGCACTAGTAACATTCAGCGGTCTGCTGTATAACAAGTTACATAAAAACCAGATAATCGAACACAGGAAGAATTCACTCATACATTAATTCAGCATCACACAGATCGAACGGGAACCACAGTCTTAACAGGGTATACAAAATCGCAAACAGAAAGCTGCGTGGTCTGAGTCTCAGCGAACTGAGCCTCCATGGAAACATCGACGTGCCCTCTTATTCCCCCAGTGGCCTGTTCCCATTGCCGACAGCGAGAAGGGATGACGTCAGCACTAACGATGATTGACAGGTCACTTGGCCAATCACGGGTACCTGCAAAGCGGGAAGAGAAACACAAAGGAACACACACACACAATACAGGAATGTAACACAGGTGTAAGAGGGTGCTGTTACACTATTTGTCCTGAGGGCCAAATTCAAAGCTTTGAATTTAATGCATAGCCAGTGGAGTAAGACCAAGAGGGGTATGATGTGAGCCCTCATTGGTGGGTTGAAAAACAGACGTGCCACCGCATTCAGGACCATCTGCAGTGGCTTGATAGCACTAGCTGGAAGGCTGGCCAACAGAGCACTGAAGTCCAATCTTGAAATAACCAGAGCTTGGAACAGGGACTGTGCAGCATTTTCAGACAGGAAAAGTCTGATTTTTCTGATGTAATAAAAGCACAAACCAGGCAGTTGATGAGATGCGAGTACTAAAAAGTAGCCGTTCATCAATTACTACTCTCAGTTTCAGCTGTCCTGATAGGTCTCATAGCAGTGGAGCACAGATGAACAGTAACAGATGGGTTTGCTAGGATCACAAGTTCCATCAACGAGTTTGGTCTTGGCCAGGTTGAGATGAAGGTGGTGTTCCTTCATTCAGGCAGAGATCTCCAAAAGGCAGGCAGAAATATGTTGATATAAAATTGAAAAATTGGTATAAAAATGACTTTTCGATTTTAAAAGTCCTCTTCATCATCTAAAATAAATGCAAATACTTATTTTTTAAATTATAGTAAGTTTTTTTATGAAACAGTGATGCCAAAGCTGTGTCCTGTTAAATCACTGATGGCCATTTGGACTTCTGTTTAGAATTATGCCACTGCAATTATTAAATTCAGCTGTTTGTTACTTCTGTGTTCATGTATGTTTCATGTTTTATTATTTTAATCTTTATTTTATTGCAGAATTTATTTGTTAGCTCTGTAAAGTGTTCCCCACAGGTTACTATTTTTGTGTGTGTACTTTACCTCACAGGCAGTGGTGCAGTGTTTCAGTCTCAAAAACACTGGTTTAGTGCATGGTTCTAATTGATGGGTAATTCAATTGTACATTTCATTATCTCTTTTATATTATAGACAATGATGTGGATGGAGAGACTGTTGCAATTGGTCTGATGGAGTCTATGGTTTCATTCCTGTTTGAGGGATCATTTAAGTAGCAGCAAAATTCCACAGATTTGTCCAACAAATGAAGGAAACGGAGACGTTAACGCTTCAACCTGTGCCTGCAGAATGCCTTTTGCAGTCTTCGGCTGGAGCAAGGTTGTTGCTATTTAATGTTTCATTTGTTTCAGGGAACTATTCTTAAAGTTAATCTTAAAGAAGCTGGGGTTTTCCTTTGCTTCCCCATATTCATTTACTGTAATTATACTTGTGCTTAATTCATTTCTTGCATCTATAACATTAAATATTAGAGATGTTTTGAAATTTCTGCCTTTTCCTTTGCCAACAATATAAACAGAAAACACTACTTAAACAGATCAGATAACAGACTATTTGACATGGTGAAAGAGCAGGTGCACAGTTTCAGCCCAGTGTGGCCAGAGTTTTTAGTACATAACTATTATTAGGGCCCAAGCCTTGAAAAGGCAAGGCCCTATTGTTTTCGTTAGGATTATTATTATTATTATTAGGGCCCAAGCCTTGAAAAGGCAAGGCCCTATTGTTTTCGTTAGGATTAATTAGGGCCCAAGCCTTGAAAAGGCAAGGCCCTATTGTTTTCGTTAGGATTATTAGGGCCCAAGCCTTGAAAAGGCAAGGCCCTATTGTTTTCGTTAGGATTATTATTATTATTAGGGCCCAAGCCTTGAAAAGGCAAGGCCCTATTGTTTTCGTTAGAATTATTATTATTATTATTATTATTATTCTTACGACTATTGGGGCACTTTTTGGGCTCTTAATGTGCTCAAAAACTCTTGAAACTTTGCACACGGGTCAGAACCCGCGGCCATTAGGGCCGGGCTGAAGCTGGTACCTGGGTGTGGCAGGGGGGCTCGACGGCGCCCCCTGGAACAGGGTCCGAAAACTTGGTCCATAAATCAAACACGCTTGCATGTAATAATATGAAACTCGGTACACCTATAGATCTCATCGCTTCATATATCCTTCATACTTTTACTTTTTACCTCAGGCCAACTGGAAATCGTCTATTTAGGGTTTTTTGGAAAACACATGCAATGGAATGTGAAATACTCCTCCTAGAGAATTCCACCAATCGCCACGAAACTCGGTCAGCAGGAAGTCAAGACATTGAGGATGAAAATTGGTCAGCGGATTTTTGATATCTCGAACGGTTTGGCCATGGCGAGGAAACGAAATGATGGCGCGAAAAGAGAAACAGGAAGTGTGTTATAACTTCTGCATACATTAATTGATCTTGATGAAACTTCAGCAGTGTGTTCGCTGTAAGAGGCCGATCGCATGGATGTGACTATTGTGAGTCAAAGTTATAGCGCCACCAACTGGCAGAATGAAGTGTGTCACTTTCAAAATGCTTTGAAATCACCCTCTTATTTTTACCCGATTTACTTAAAACTTTAGGTGTATAATGTAAACACACGGCAGATGTAGACATGTGAAAGGATTATTGATATCTTCGATACTGTTGCCGCGGCAACGCTTCAAACTTGAATATTCTTTTTGATGCTTTTGAGACTCTTAGCATACTTGAAATTGCATGAAACTCGACAGACACATCACATTTATTAGCCAGTATACATGTGCAAAGTTTCAGAAGCGGGCATGGTGCAGGGGCTCAGTAGCGCCACCTTTTGACAAAAGTGGGGGTTGCTT
>NC_068285.1:3592737-3607737 GCF_025860055.1 Xyrauchen texanus
AACATCAGGCAATATGCATTAAAAGTAACTTAAATAATTAAATTTCCAAAGAAAACAATACATTAGCCCAGCAGCACATTTCCACACGACTTACCCTCAGCAGTGTAAAACGAGACTGAGGGAGATGGAGCACTACGGAAGCTTAGGAGGTACAAAAGGGATAGCGTGCAGGTAAGGTCATTTCCACAGGCACATTCGCAAAAATAAAGATAAATAAAAATAACTCAATGAGATAAAATTCACAAATATTCAATAAAATAAGAATTATTAAAGTGCATTTTTTAACTCCGTTACACCCACCCCCACTGAATTTTATCGAACTTGGGCACCTAGTACACAACCACTGAAGAAAACACTACAAAATTACAAATTACAGAGGGTCAACATCAAGAAAACCAACACCAAATGTATCCCATAAGGATGAAGTGGTATGAGGACAGCGCTAAACCCTAAATCCAGCAACTGGCAACAGGGGTGCCTTGTACACCCCACAAGACCCTAACGCAGTGCAATGCAGGCCCATGATAGTAAAAAAAACTTTTTATAGTTTAAAAGGATACCAAACACCAATACAAAGAAACTACAGACCAAAACATAAGCTATATGGTAATGCTTTTAGTCAGTAAAAGCCTTGAACATGGACTTGCAAACAGTCTTAACATTAAACTTTTCCTGAACAACGTCCTGCCTGGACATAGTTTGTATAAGTCTGTTTACAAACCTGTGTGAGTGCACTGGAGTCACCAGAGTGCATGGGTGATGTCTGAACAGTAGTGTGTAAAGTGTCTGACAAATTGTCTGCCTGTGTCACAGTGTCATGAATGTGGTCCGGTTGTCTTAGGACGTCCACAGCAGTCACAGGTCCAGAGTCATAATTCAGGTTGTCCTCAGTCAAGACTGGGGAATCGTGAGGGTCACGCTTGTTACATAAGCAACATCCACTTCTGACTGACTAGGTGCAGACAACTGCGTGATCCATTCTATGGTTCTTTTCTCAGAGTCCACAGGCTCTGGAACGGTCATGGGGCTCTGTCCCTCTTCCACAGTCATAGCTGAGTGTCCATCACTGCCATCAACAAGGCTGTCACTAGCAGTACAAAGAGTCCTGCTCGCTCTCTCAGAAGAGGTCTCTCCTGCCTCTCTCACATCATCAGGTGTTGGGGCTGAGGATACTGCAACAGACACAGATGAAACGTGGTCAGACAGTCCAGATGAGTCACCCACAGGGAGGAAATTGACAAGCATCAGCAGGTTCCTGTGGATCGCTTTCTCCTGTCCAGTGATTGTGTCGCGGATCCTGCATGTGTGTGTCTCTGCATTCATGTCCACCACAGTGTAGATTGTTGATTCCCAGCGGTCAGCAAGTTTCTTTTTACCCCTCTCTTTCCTGTTGGCCATGAGCACCCTATCACCAATGTCAATTTTGGAGCCCTTCACTCTCTTGTTGTACAGCTGAGCATGTCTACACTGCTCTTTTGCAGCATGGTCTTGTGCAATAACCATTGGTTCTATCAGATCATCGGCGAGACATGCCACGTACTTGTCGTGGTTTGTCACAGCAGGGTCATGAAGGACACTCCGGAAGAGGACGTCAACAGGTAGGCGAGGGATACGACCAAACATGAGGTAAAAAGGGGGGTAGCCAGTCGTCTCATGGGCTGTGCAGTTGTACATAAAAGTCAGAGTCTGTAAGCGTCGCGGCCAGTCAGCTTTATCTTCAGGAGAAAGTGCGCGAATCATGCCACCCAAGGTTCTATTGAAACGTTCCACAGTGCCGTTTCCCATAGGGTGGTAAGGGGTTGTGTGTGACTTCCTCACACCTGAGACTTTTAGGAGCTCACTGATCAGCAGACTCTCAAAATTTGCACCCTGATCACTGTGGATCCTTTCTGGGAATCCAAAGACACAGAAGTACCGGTCCCAGAGAACCCTTGCCACCTGCTTAGCCGTCTGGTCTTTACATGGAAACGCCTGAGCCATCCGTGTAAAATGGTATGTTATTACCAAGACATCAACAGACTTGTTTCTGGAATTTTCTGCAGACCAAAAATCTATACAGACAAGTTCCAGTGGCCTAGTTGACATTATACTTTCCAAGGGGGCCCGTCCCTCAGGCTCAACTGTCTTGCTGACAATGCATCGCTGACAATGACGAACATAGTCTCTCACATCTCTGTCGAGGTTTGGCCAGAAAAATCTCTGTCTTGCCAAGCTGAGGCTCCTGGACTGAGCTTGATGTCCAGCTCCGTCATGAACTCCTCGCAGAACATCAGTCTTTAGTGAGTCAGGAACCACATATTGGAAACGCTTTGCCTTGGTTTTCTGGTCTCTTGAAACCCTGTACAGCACGCCATTGCTCACAGTGAGCCTGTCCCAATGCTTCAAGTACCTAGTGACATAGACTGACTCTTTGAACCTTTCTCTCCTAGAAGGCCTCCTACGTCTCTCAACATAGGACAGAACATGAGAGAGAGTTCCATCCTCCAACTGCTTATCACGGAGGTCCTTTTCAGTGTAGGCTGGTAAGCTCTCTTGTCCAGGTGGAACCAACTGAGGTAGGTGTTGCAACACTGAAACAGCACGAGCCCTCGAGCCAGCATCCCACTCAATGTGCGACTGTAGCACAGCAGACACATCCTCCACTTCAACAGATTGGGCATGCATGCGAAGTGGACTGCATGCGGACTGGGAGTTGTTACTGACTGGATAAGGTTTCCTATGACCACTGAATGACCGGAAGGAGTTTTGGACAGAAGTACTTGACATGTCTTTGACCTCGTTCAAGAGGCCAACATAAGGTTCAGCAAGCAGCCTGCAGCCAACACTCTCCTTGACAAATGACACACGGCTCAAGGCATCAGCAACGGTGTTCTGCTGACCAGGGACATACTTGATATCAAAGTCATAACTCGCCAACTTGGCAACCCAGCATTGCTCACAGCAGTCTAGCTTTGGCTTAGTCAGGATATGAGTCAGTGGGTTATTATCTGTCCAGATTGTGAATTTGTGGCCTTTTAGCCAGTGGCTGAACTTGTCACAGACTGACCATTTCAAAGCCAGAAACTCCAACCGGTGGGCTGGTTAGTTATTTTGGGGCTGAGATATCGACTTGCTGGCGAACGCGATGGGCCTGGCACGTGTTTCACCTTCTTGAACTTGACAGAACAGCACCTATTCCATCCAGAGATGCATCAGTCGACAGCATAAAGGGACGGGTGAAGTCAGGATGAGCCAAAACAACACTGTGAACCAGTGAAGCCTTCAGGTTTGCAAAAGCCTCTTCTTGCTCCTGTGTCCAGTCAGATGCACACAACTTCCTGCTTGACAGTTTGTTTTTATATTGCTTGCCTTTCCTTTTCTCACCTTTCAGCAGTTGAAACAGAGGTTGGGCGATGGCAGAATATTTGGGCACAAAGTGCTGATAGTAATTAATAATCCCCAAAAATGATTTTATCCGCTTCTGCGATGGAATAACACCATCAGTCTCCATGAGGTCAGAGCTCGTCATTTTTGTGATGTTCTCAACCTTACTAGGGTCCGTTGACACTCCATTCTCATCAATTATGTGACCGAGAAACTTAACAGACCTCCTGAGGAAAAAGCACTTCTTGGGGGCCAACTTTAAGTTGTGGCTGCGCAGTCTGTCAAATACCATCTTCAGGCGCAACAAGGCAGTCTCTTCATCAGGAGCAAACACCAACAGATCATCCAAGTATCACAGTAGACTTAGGTAGTTTTGGTCTCCAAAGATGCTGGTCATCATTCGCATGAAACTGCCAGGGCTGTTGCAAAGGCCCTGTGGCAGACGATTATACTCATACAGGCCTATGGGAGTGGTGAAGGCAGAGTATTTCCTGTCGTCCTCATGCAGTAGCATGTTGTAGAAACCAGAAGTCAAATCCATTGTGCTGAAGAAACAGTTGCCTCTCAGCGCTGCCAAACAATGTGCCTGGTGAGGGAGGGGATGAGCATCCTTGAAGGTCCTCTTGTTCAACCAGCGAAAGTCTGTACAGATGCGGAGATCTCCGTTCTTTTTCCACACAAGCACCAATGGTGCCGCATATTCACATGTCAATTTCCTGATGATTTCCTTCTCCATCTCGCTCAGTACATGGCGAAGTTTCTGGTACTGGCCAGGGGGCACTCTCCTGTATGGAAGCCTGAATGGGCTGCTGTCAGACAGGTGTATGCAGTGTATAAAGCCCTTCGCCTCCCCACAGTCCAGGTGGTGGCGTGAAAAGATGACTTCATACTGTAAAACAAGGTTCGACATCCTCCTCTTACAGTCCTCTGAAACATCACATGATTCAATGTCGACAGTACTGAGCCCAACCGACCTGAGCTTGTCCATGGCAGCGTTTCCATCAGCAGTACATGATGCAGCTGATTGGGTGCAGCTGACCAGTGGAGCCTCTGAACGCTCAGCAACGTCCATGTCTTCAATAGACACACAGGAATAGACATCTGCCAGCTTAGCATTGCGTCTCAACAGCACCGGCCTGTCAGATGTGTTTATGAGCTTCAGTGGGACCCACCTGTCTCCCCACAGGGAAGTCACAATCTTCGCAACCAAAACACCTCTTGGAGCTGAGCGGGATGACGTGAGCTCTGTTACGATGGTACTGCCTGGGGAAACAGCTGTGTTTTTGGGTAGTTTCCCCCAGATGAGATACTCACGGCCAGGCTCGAGGCATGTAGCTGAGTTACACCTAACTGTCCCGATTTTGACCGGAACATCCTCACCTCTCCAGGGGTTCAGGCCAGACAGCATAGACAGGAAATGTTCAGCTTCTGGGTCTCTGGCAGGGCAGGGGCTAGACACCGTCTCCCAATAGGACTCACATAGCTTAGACTGATACAGGATGTGCTTTATAACATTGGTTCCTAGTATCAACTCATCATGTTGTCCTGGAACTACAAGTGTGGGGACTAACACTTTACAGCCATACACTTCCATTTCCACTTCAAAAGCACACTTTGGCTTAACACGAAGTCCACCACATCCAACAAGTACAACATTCACATCCATCAGCTTTTGGTCTGTTATCACCCCGGCATCTCTCAGTTTTGTCTCAGCTGCCTCACTAATGCTGCAAGCCATTGAACCACTGTCCAACATTCCGCCCATTTTCACTGAATCACCCATTATAACAGATGTGAAAGTTCTGATAAACAACAACTTCAGATTCATTACATGAGTCTTTCACAGATGTGTAAATTATCTCAGCATCAAACATATCATCGGTATGGGAGTCTAAAGAATGACCTGTACTAACTCCCTCTGGATACAGGTCCTCTAGTTTCCCTCAGACTGGGAGGAGTTGTTAGCGGGGCAATTCTGTCTAGTATGGCCTGGAGCAAGGCATATAAAACACAGTCTCTCCGACATGCAGTGGGAAATGGTGGTGTGACTGGACCCATTACAAACTCTACAAGCAGCTTCTCCTGTCTCGTGCTGTGCGCTGAAATCTCCCACCTCGGATGGGCTGGGAAATATTGCGCTGCTGCATTTTATCCATCATCTCCTGAAATATGTCGACCATTCGAGTGAGAAGTCTATCCTCTGACTGTTGGAGGTTTTGAGCAACAACTGGGACAGAGGCATGGCTTGGAGTACGTTGGGACTCACCTTGAAATGGGACAGGTGCTGGAGAAGAACAAGGAGGGTGACACCCAGGGCGCTGAGCATGGAGAGAGGAAAGTGAGGGGCTTGAATCAGTGTGCTGATCTGGCAACGTCAGACTTGAAAGGTGGTAGAGAGGCCTGCTCAGAGGTGATGGTAGTGATGTGGCTTTTCAGCTGAGCAGTGCCAGTTGATCTGTAACTAGCCCTCAGCTCTCTCTGATAATCATCAATCCTCAGCTGAACATCACGTGAGGTCCACTCATGAATTGGCTTACACTTTAAGGTGCAGGACAGCTCTGGGTCGGGGCAGTGTTTGACAAACATGAGGGCCACAAGGGTCTGTTTCCCTTGTCTGTGTAACCCTTCAAGAGCTAGGTCTGCTGCCTTGTTCAGTCTAATCCAGTAGTCGACTGGGTTTTCCTTGTGTTTAGGTAGAGTAGCATAAAAGTCATCAAGTGACATCAGCTTTGCAACAATGGATTCACATATTTGAGCACCTAGCTGCCCTACCATATCTGTGAGATGGTGAATGACATCAGCATCACTGCCAGGTGTGGAAGTGTGGGGACCATCTCTAAAATACCCACTAACAGGAGTACATCCTGGGCTCTGACCTAGCCCTGTATCTGTATAACCAACATTTATACACTTGGAATGTCCCACATCCCTACTGATAGTACTATCATCGAGCCAAGCACCCCTACCTTTTGGCAAACTAGGACTAGCAAATGTATCCATAGTTATTATAGCATCTGCTTACAATTTATCAATATACTTGCGTTGTGTGTATTCATAAAGAAACAGAATAGTAATAGCAGATTAATCTGAAGAACAAAATGATGTATACAACAATAACAAAAGTCACCAAAAACTGATTTGGAGTACTACACCCTAACCCACAGTTTTGTCGTTTTTTTTTTGTTTGTCCGTTTTGCTTTGTCGTTTCAACCTGACCACACAGTAATCTTGATTGCAGAACAGGAGGACAGCATCCACGGCGATGAGCATCAAGCTGATCTGTAGATCCGACAGGTCACGGCACCAGTGTAACGGGGGTGTGTGATCAGGTTATGTGAAGGACGACTCATAAGATGACTTCTTTTCTTTTCACAATTTATTGGCTCCTGTAGAACACAATGCACATTAATTGCCTTCTGGCTTCCTCTTACTGCACCTCTGCTTCCCTCAGCAGTGTAAAACGAGACTGTGCTTCATGTATTTAAAATATATTACAAATACATTACTTCAACATTACATGAGGTATTTTGCTCAGAGTGCACATTACTTATAGAAAACCATTAACACAGTTCAGAAAATATTAAGCATTAAATGCAACAAATACATAAATACAGTACATAAATGTTTCCTTAAAGACAATAGCATAACAGCAACACCCGGTAGGCTGAATAAAAAGTGTGTGTAAAGTCATAGAGACAACGAAAATTACATTAATAAACAAAAAGAAAACACATACCTGTAGAACACAATGCACATGAATTGACTTCTGGCTTCCTCTTACTGCACCTCTGCTTCCTAAACATACAAAAATACAGCGCTTACACAAAAGAGGCGCTGAAATCTCTGATGAGCTACATTGTTCACATGACACGGCTGCCTGCCTTGGGTAAAATGGCGGCTAAAAAGTGAATATGAAAACACTGCTAAAACATATTTGCGCAGTCAAACTAACACAAGACTGCTACGTAGCATTATTGTATTAACATCAGACAATATGCATTAAAAGTAAATTAAATAATTACATTTCCAAAGAAAACAATACATTAGCCCAGCAGCATATTTCCACACAACTTACCCTCAGCAGCATAGACATAAATGTCTATGCTCAGCAGTGTAAAACGAGACTGAGGGAGAAGGAGCACTACGGAAGCTTAGGAGGTACAAAAGGGATAGCGTGCAGGTAAGGTCATTTCCACAGGCACATTCGCAAAAATAAAGATAAATAAAAATAACTCAATGAGATAAAATTCACAGATATTCAATAAAATAAGAAGTATTAAAGTGCATTTTTAACTCCGTTACACCTGCACATTAAACATGTAACCCTGAGGAATATATTTGTCATTTTCTATATTTACTGAAAAATTATGATAAAATGCTTTGATTTATTTTTCTTTTGTAATTTGAAATATGTTTATGTTTAATATGTATTGTTTTCTTTTCTTTCCTATATTAGAGTTTGGTTGGGGTGTAGGCTACATGTAAAAACGTGTCTAACATCATTTTGGGTTGTTAGTTGATGTGCATTGGCCAAAAAAGAGACTGACAAGTTTGTGAGCCAATCAGATTTTCCTATGGGAGGGTTTGTTTTGGGGAAGGGGAAAAAAAGTTCGAGAGAGAAGAGAGAAACTGAGATGGAGAAAAGTGGGAATTTTAGCGATGTCTTTGAGTATTTAAACGAGAATCTTTCCTGTAATCAGTTATTATTTCAGACTGTTTCATGTAAGTTGTAGTCGCTGCATGTTTGGCTCGGCCAGAGTTGAACGTTGTGCATGTTGGCATACTTTCTAGACTGAAACTGTCGTTGTTCTCTGCTTAACCCAAGCGGAGTTTCAGGATAAATACTCAGACTTTTGTTTCCTGGGATGAAAATGTCGGTGAGCATCGTCAAGTAACTTTATGAGAATTCGACGCTCCAACAACCACCGCACCTGATGTACACGGAGACGTTGCAACACCTGGGACTCAGGACCAGTTCAATGTGATGAAGGTGGACGTGTTTCAACGCAAACTAGCATTCAACGCAAACTAGCAACCAGATTGAGGTAACCATAGAGGTAACCATGTAAACCTTGTTTTGTTAGCTCTATGGAGCGAAGGGGCCAGTTTTATTTTCTAGGCCACTACGCACTCAAGCTCCGTATCAGGCCTGCAACAACGGGGTGGGATGTGTGTAAACATTCAAGTGCACTAATGATATTGTGACTGTTTTTTTTTTCCTTTCCATTTTGAGTGTTTTTTTGAATATGTTAAAAGCTAAAAAGGGTTAGTAAAGCTTAAAAATGTTATACAGAGTTATAAGGTAATTTGATAGTAGAATTAAAGTTAAACAGAAATTAGAAAAGGTTTATGCATATATGATTAACTTTAGTGAGTTAAATACATTCAGAAAGTGACTTAAAATTGACAATCCTGGCGTGAAACTGTAAAAAAAGTGTTTAGTTACTGTTAAAAGTAAGACAATCACAGAGGGTTGTTTTGACATATTTTATTAGTTTTTTTGTTTTCATTTACATTGTCAAATTCACATTCTTGATCTATTTCATTTCATTTCATTTAATACAAAATTCAATTTCATTAACATTTAATACAATATTTATTGGTTTAAACGTTTATTTGTGAGTGTGTGGGTGTTTTTTAGTTTAAAAGTAATTTATAAACGGCTCATTCACTATAAGTAAACAGATTGTTGGCGTAAAGTGATTCCTTGGAGGTTAATCCATATTAGAAGACAGGGTTAAAAGATCATTTAGGAATAAAAGAACTCCGGTCCCTATCAAAAACTCTGGCCTAGTGCAAATGGTTTGTGGATAGGGGTTACATACATAAAATATAGCTGCAAGCAGCGATGGCGGGCCCAAGCCGGTGGCACCGCCACCCTCGTGCCTTTAGGGTTGCTGTGCACGATGGGCACATAACCTCGCTTTGACTGTCGAGAAGATGTGTGCTGTAGAGCTTGCATCAGTGTGGGCTCTGCAAAAGTGCGCCACAAAGTATGCGCGAGCACCCTTCTGATACCTAAAATGAAAAATGAGACACCCTACGGTCTCATGGAGTTAATGGACACATGAAATAAGTACACAAGACTGAAAATTCATATGAAGTGTGCCATTTGGGACAGGGCCTGTGACCGTGAACCACAATAGTCACATCTATGAGATAATTCAAATGTAGAATAATTTTTGATGTCATAGGTCAATATCTTTTGCAGCACTTAAATGTGTTAATCCAGAAGGCCAGGATTTATCTGGAGGTCTTTGTACAGGTTTATCAATGTAATTATAATTTAAGCTTATGTGTTCCTATGATATGCAATGGAAGTACATTTTTATGTTTAACATGGGTGTATTCATAATACATTGCATACGATATAATATCTTAAGATTATTTATCATTATGTTAAGTACATCATTAAAGTAAGATATTAAATGTATTTATATATTTTGTAGTAGCTAATATAACAAGCAAGTACACTGCGGGAATTATGAATTATACCAATGGAGTCGTATGGATTGCTTTTTATGTGCTTTCTGGAGCTTCAAAGATTAATTTGCAATGTGTTCCACATTCAAACCAAAATATCTGACTTTCTGTTGGTCTGAGCTAATGACTGTAAATTAGAAAGTTGTCCGGCTTGATGAGAACAATATAATTACTGAGTTTTGTGACTGTGGGTCAAAGTGTACACTGTAAAAAAAAATGTGTGTAAAATACGGTAAAATACCGGCAGCTGTGGTTGCCAGAACTTCACCGTAAAATATATGGGGACAATGCATAACACTTTACGGAATGCTTTTTGGCAACTGTAAATTTTACAGTTGAGAATTGTTTGTTATTTACGGTAAATTACTCTGAAATAAAACAGATATAATGTAAACCTGTTTACAGTAATTTACTTTAAAAATAGCAGCTGTAAATGTAAACTTGTTTTACGGTAAACTACTTTAACAAATAACAAGTATACTTTAAACCTACGTACGGTCTATCTCCGTAATAAATACAATACAACTGTATGACATATTATAGTATTTTATTGTAAAGGTCAGTTTTACAGAAATTTACCGGCAGCTGTGGTTGCCAGAATTTCACCATAAAAAATACAGTACAACACATAAGTTATTACAGTTAGTTGCCATAGATTTTAAAGTCAACAGTCAGAGGACATTGTAAATTACTAAATTAACTATTAAATACCACCCATTGTAAATCATACTACCCATTGTAAATCAAGGCACAGACTATCATTAATAGACTTTAAAGAACCTGTTTTTTTTTTCCTTCTTCATACAGGCACTGTGTTATAATAGTTAGAGCTGATCAACTTGTTCAGTATACTCACAAAGATGTGTTGATCCTGGAAAAAATGCATGTGTCCATAATAAATGAAGGATAACCAATGGTGGAATAAACATCAATCAGCAACACTTGCTCTGGCTGAACAATAGTAATGAGTCCACGCTTGACTGAAGATATGGGACTGTGTCGGTTCGAAAAACTGGAAGCGTAAAGCTTGCATCGTCACGGGTACTACCTGAGGACTCACACGTAGTCACTGTGGACTGGTATAATCTCTCTGCAGGAAACAGACACAAATAGAAGTTAGTTAGATACAGCCCATGAGCATTATGGCTACAAAGAGATAAGTCTTCTTTTGCTGAACTGAATTCCAATTAACGCCACTCTGATAATCAATAGAGTATCAGGGCAAAAGCTTGAAAGAAATCTCAGCACATATCACAAGCATTTGTTTCACATCTGTCAGGTTGCAGCCTAAATACACAGTTGCATCCACTTAAGCAATCCGACAATCATCATATTTGTTACAAATCATCAAATGAGACCAGTTACCAGCCAAATACATAAAGGTGGTGAAAATTCACTGAACTATACCATTACTTACCAATTATCCTTAAGACTGGTGTCTGAATTATTGGCTCCAGACTTATTGAAGAGAGGTGGGACATAGTCTTTGAAGAATGTTTAGCAGGTGTTGTTGTGTTCATTGTGTTTTGACGTGATCGTCTCTGCAAGCAGAAAAACACAAGATATATATATATTTTGCATTGAAGAAAATTTGATTTTTGTTTGTATATGCTGTTAAAAGGCATTATTCACGGCGCCATCTATGATTTTTAACATGATTGGTGATCTGCAGGTTGACGGTATGTCTAGCAATATTGCCAAACTGATATTCGGTCCAAGTGCAAGACAACTTTAGTAATATGATGTTAAAAGATAAGAATCTGATCAGAAAGTACACCAAGATTGTTAACATAAACATTAAACTATTAAACAGTTGAGATCAAGCATATGGACCTCTGTCTTAAGAAATTTGAGACATTTGGAAATGTTTTACAAGGAAAGATTATGAAAAGATTGTGAATGAAAGACTGAAAATTGTAGTACTGCAATTTTGTCCATATCAATGACAATAGAGTTAAAATAGATGAGCAAGTGACCAAAACTTAACACGTATGATATGACAATTATTGATGCAAGGCAGTTCCAGTTTAAAGCTTATAAATTAAATGAAAAAATCCGAGACTTGACCATCCCCCATTTCTGCAAAGTTGGCAGCACTGAATTATACTGCCGTGCCATGTTAAGGAAAGGGTTAAATTATTTAGTAGTACTTAAAAACTATTTTGTAAGGAAGTCATTAATGTATGTTGAATAGTACAATTTACCGCTAATTATACTCTAAAGGTATCTAATCCAAAAGGAGACTCGCAAGAAAAAGAGATTGATGAGGTCCATGCCACGTAAAACCACTTGTAGACATAAGAGGAGATAAAAGAAAATACATTGTCCTAAATAAGAAAAATTTGTTTCAAGTATGTCTTTCAATCTTCTAAATGCAGTTTGTAAATTACATGTAATAAATACATGGCTATATTCAGTGAAAAACAAACAAGCTTTGCCTCACCTGGTAGAATACAACATGTTGCAGTAACCAAAGTACGTTTCCATGCAAGGCCTGGTGATGCAATCCTGGTCTCTTTACACGGTTTCCTGTTGATCCCTACTGCTGCAGTTCAGCAAAGCAGATATGACAAAAAATATATATCTTTAAAAGTAAAATAAAAATAAATAAAGTAATAAACTGTTGAAATAGATAATAATCTTACCTTTTTTTTTTGGTGTCACAAAGATGCAAGTTGTTTCCTCCAAGTCAATGACAACTCATGAGTTTGAAAGCAATGCCTAAAATGTGACAAAAGTGAAAGTCATCTTTTACACTTATGATGAAAAGATAATTTTCACCACAGAAGAGTATCCAGCTAATTTTTGTAGAAAGACAACTTACTTTTAACAAAGAATTTGATAGTGTTCAGTTTACTTACTTTAAAGTAGTTTCTTGCCACCAGCCATTAACCTAATCTCAAGGGTAAAAAAAAAAAAAAAAGAGGCCAGAAAATGTTTTCCAACAGTTTTATTAACCTCAGCATGTGGACAGCCAAACACTCTGAACCCCATATATCAAATGACAAACTTTTCAAAAGACATTTGCCAAATTTAAATGCATATTACACTATATGCAGGTAGTTTAAACAAATCAAAACTACGCATTATCAAAGTTTTTGGTAAAAAGTTGTGGAATAAACCAGTTTGTCAATTTAACAGAACCAAAAAACAAAGCTTATTAAAGCAGTAACATTAAAGGAACACGCTAACGTTTTGGGACTTTAGCTTCTTCACCGTATTCCCCAGAGTTAGATAAGTCCATACATACCTTTTTCATCTCCGTGCATGCTATAACTCTGCCTGACGCACCCACCGCTAGCCTAGCTTAGCACAAAGACTGGAAGTAAATGGCTCCAGCTAGCATACTAATCCCAATGAGTGACAAAATAATGCCAACATTTTCTTATTTATATGTTGCGATTTATAAAGTCACAGCGTGTACAAATAACAAGATCATATGAGACACAGCCATCTTTTAACCGTATACATACTGGGAACTATATTCTCAGAAGCCGAAGCACTGCTACTTGGGCGGAGTGATTTGCTCGCAGCACCTGAGACCCCGCTGTGAGGAGCAGAGAGTTCGCTCAGAATGTTGCCCTAATCACTCCGCCCAAGTAGCAGTGCTTCGCCTTCTGAGAATATAGTTCCCAGTATGTATACGATTAAAAGATGCCTGTGTCTCATATGACCTTGTTATTTGTACACACTGTGACTATACAAATCACAACATATAAATAGGAAAATGTTGGCGTTATTTTGTCACTTATTGGGAGCAGTATGCTAGCTGGAGCCATTTACTTCCAGTCTTTGTGCTAAGCTAGGCTAGCAGTGGGTGTGTCAGACAGAGTTACAACACGCACAGAGATGAAAAGGGTATGTATGGACTTATCTAACTCTGGGGATACGGTGAAGAAGCTAAAGTCCCAAAACGTCGGCGTGTTCCTTTAACCCAAAACCTCAGAGAATACTTTTTCTGTTAGTGGTTAACATAACAGTAAACTGGATACTGTTCCATATAACTTATCCATTTAAAGTGTTAACACAGCACTTAAACAGCACGTTAACTGAAGGTCCATATTCAACCTGTCTCTCTCCACTCATGATCAGAGAGATCAGCGATCAGTGTGAGGACTCTTGGATTCACTGATAGTTGCTTCTTGTTTTTCTTCATTTCCACTTTTGTGCCCTTCTCAGGATTGATATTGAAGAAACACCTTTTTGAATTCAAGGATTCACAATCAACCACTAGATAAAGTTATTTGTTGTAAAAGAGAAAAAAATTAGAAAAAAGAGAAAGAGAAAATACCTCTGAAGAAACTCAAGTGTGGAGCCCAGACCCACAGGATAGTGGATATTGAGGCAGTAATAGCTTGCAAACATCATGCAGACAGCAGAGATGAAGTTGGGGATCTGGTCATTCACAATTTTTTGGTCTACACTCAGCATGAATTGCTTTGCAGCATAACATGATGTTCCTGCAAGAAGATACAGTTAGAAAATAAAGCCAATAATATATATATAAAATATTTTCTTACATGAGCGCAAGCTCCTTCAGTAAAACAGATGAACTTACCACATACAATGACACATGGTGTCGCAGGCAAGCTTTCCACTTGTACTTCTTTCGCCGTGCAGGTTTCTTCAACATAGTAGAAGAGGTTTTCCTCGTTTTCATGGAAGTATGAGAGTATGAGGAGCACCAAATCCTTAACATCTTCTGAGCAGCCCTCCAACTTTCCTCTCAAAACTTTGAGCTTTGTTACAGCCTGCAAAACTAGTTTGCTCTTGTCTGCAGAAACGCCTCTCATGAAGTCCAGAACCCGTTTTCCCTTTTTCTCGACATTACTGAGGAATGTCTCTTTTAGTGATACACCAGTAAGGTCATGAAAGTGAACCATCATTCCAATCTCCTTAAACAAAAAAGGCCACTCTTCCATGAGTGATTGCAGATCTGTTCCACTGTTTACTGCTTTACGCTGGGAGAAGTAGGTGTCCTTCATAAGAGTTTTGACCTCCTCTGGACTAAAGGTTGCCTGTTCACTCAGCACATTCAATTTGTCTTTTTTCTCCTGCTGGCTTTCCAGTGTCTCACTTATTGGCATGAATTTCATGTCCCACTGTATGCAGCCATATGTGTCCTGAACAGCTGCCCTTCGTTCAGCTGGGACT
>NC_068285.1:3608237-3647790 GCF_025860055.1 Xyrauchen texanus
TAGCTGTTCTGAGGACAGAAATATAATGCTGTTAACAACGGTTGCAAATAAATGTATTTTTACTTTACAAAAAAACTGTTAAAATATGCGTTTTATATCCGTTAAATATCTGTGTGTCAGTGTCTCAACTTTAAAACATTGGACCCTACATTACCTACACCTTCTTATGAAACTTTTCTTTATGAAAATTTAAACATAACATGAAAGAATTTGTATAGTGTAACTCAGAGCCATGGAGAGAATGGCTCTGGTGTAACTGATGTAAAGATTAATATCTTTCCTTCATGTTCTTCTTCTCTATCTTTTTTATTTATTTTAGTTTTCAGCTCATTGTTCTTTTCTCATTTCTGATGACATTGAACATATTGTTAATACATTTTGTATATTGTATACAAGTTGTATGTTCATAAAAAATTAATCTCTGTATGTTTTGAGGGAAAAAATAAATAAATAAATAAAATAAAATAAAGTAGAATTTTGAGCTGTAAGCAAAGAGTAGAAGAACTATAAAAAAGTATAATATTACAATATAATATTATTTCTATATACAATATATTACAATGTTATTTTAATATTATAGTTTATTTATAAAAAAAAACTATAGACGGTTTCACTTCTTGTCAATATCAGCTCTTTGCTTGTAAGCACGTCCCAGCCGGGCACTTATTTGGTTCCCCGGAAACATTTCCGTTGTGGTCTGTGTTACTGGCAGCGCGTTTCTATATTTGGTTGTGTTGTGAGTATTTGGAGTACACGTGTGCTGTGAAACTGATGTAAGATGTTTTCTTAATTTGCATCTTTTTCTTTTTGCATGCGTTTTTTTCTATTTGCATGCGTTTTCTTCTAGGTTGCAGCATCGTTGATGCTCTTCTCGGCCACCTGCATGATATGGTTCAAATAAATTCATTGAACTTGCATGAAGACTTCCTATGACATGTTTGATCTATCTACAGAACCATTATACTTGCAGAGGTCTGACTGTGTGTGTGTTACTTGAAAAGAGCTTACATTCTGGCGTGCACGAGGGAGACTCAACTTACATGCAGATTAGACCATGGCAACACTGTTTGCTACATGCGCATGTTCATTTGCATGTCTATGTTCAGCTACGTGCGGTGATTTCTGAGTGTGCCGCTTCTCTCACTTGCAAAGCTTCTAAACACCTTCCAACATGACGCTTCACTTGCTGTTCTGAGGGTTAGCAGCTATGTTTTCTATTATTCTCTTCATTTGATTTAGTGCAATTACATACAAGTACAATGCAAATATAAGGCATTGTGGTACAGTTCAGAATATGTGACACAGAGAATAACAACAACTAAAACATAAAAGTTAACATATATGTAAAATAATAATGATAAAATATCACTGGTATAAAATTGCTTATAATATTAGTTATATTTTTTAGTTATATGAATTTGAAAAGCTTTAATATTTTTAATAAGTTTTTGTTTTGTGATCTCATGTTTGAAAGTTTTTTTCAATATATTGGAGTTATTTTTTGTTTTTATGATTATAAAACCTTGCCAAATAATTAAAATATCAAATAATGTAATTTATTGTTTTTCAGAAAATAGAGGGTTTTAAAACCAAATAAAATGTCATAAGGTTCAAAATTAAGAGTTTTTGTTTATTTTTTTACCATATCTATTTTAAAGTCAGTCCAAAAATAAATAAACATTCAATATCTTCAAATGATGTGTTACAAAAAGTACATTTATCACAAACAGTATGAATACATCTACTAATGGCTGCATTTACAACACAACATCTATTAATAATTTGGTAAGTTATTTATTTTATTTTATTAGAAATAACATATTTATATGGTAATGTCCAAATGCTGTGCCAAGATATACAATGAGGTTTATTTGATTCACATGGAGGATTGGATCTGACATTAAAGGAAATTCTTATAAAATTGTTATTAAAACATTTATCAAAAAGAAGAGACTTTTACCAGGTGTTGAGGATTTTGTAAGGTTGTATTATTAATATCAAACTTACAATATTTAATATAAAATATTTGAGAATTTGGTTAAGATTATTATGCCATTGGGGATAGCCCTAATTCACGTTGTTAAATACTTTTTCATTTACAAAAAAAAAAACATATTTTGAAATAAAATTAGGGTATGAGTTACCAGTATTGCCCATTCTTGTCAAATAAGCTGGTTTACAATTAATATGTTGTGCCAAACCCAATTCTCCATGTACAATGACATCTTATTATTAATTATATTACCATTGTTCCATATAAAACACCTGCTAGGAGAAACATTGTGTTTGTACAAAAGTGACCCCTGTTTTTTTTTTTTGTTTGAAAGAGACTTACTTCAGGAAACAGTTTGTGGTTGAACATTCATATGCTGTTTTGTGGCATTTGAAGCGGTATTTCCCTCTCTTAGGGTGGGCGTGTACGATTCTGCAAGTGTACACCCAGCAGCAGCCATTAAGAACTTCTCAATGAAATAGTTGGCAACGAAAGTATCATGAATCGTCCTCAGTGGATTATTTACTCACAACTGGACAGAGAGATGATCTCCATTATTATTATTATTACTATGTTATAATATAATTACTGCTCAGTATGTGCACTCCAAATCAAGTGTGGTAAGAAACCTTTTGTGTGTGTGTGTTAATAATACTGAACAGAGACAGCTCGAAAGATTTCAAGCTGTAAATGAATGTACACAAGTAAATATATACACCAGCTAGTGTGATTTCAGCACACAATTCTTGCTTTGTCATTTCAACTTGAACTATAAATCTTTGTAGTACAAATGGAAATGATGTCTCATGTTCTTCAGTTGATATCATCCTCCTCTCTGTAATTCATCGTTTTAACTTTACAACTCTTTATTTTATAATGCAAATATCTTCATAAATTGAACAGTTAGAGGAGTGAGATCACTCTCATCATGATCAGTCTGATTTTGATTTATTCACAGCAGTCTATTTTCTCTGTCAAATCTAATTCAAGTTTTGCTGCTTTTAGTCTATATTTATTCCCTTTAATGTCATCAATGTGCTGAGTGAGACAGAGTAATGTCTTGTAGTAGTCTCCCCAAGGTTGTAATTTGTGTATAACCGTGATTTTCCCTGTTATGCATAATATTCATCAGTATTCGGTGGTTTTGTAGCCTATCAGCGTGTCAGTGTGACGGGGGTGTCGTCGGGTGTCGCTCTCGCCCTCTTGTTTTGAAACCACGAATCTTCCTTTCCGATTTGGGTTAGTATTTCCTGTTAATTACAGGATGGCGTAATTAACTCATTTATTTGTTTTTTTTTATGGCGGCATCAGCCAAACAACCCCTAAAAGTGAAGCTGCATGAATGTTATGCTAAGGTGATTTTAAATTTAATCCTGTCACTTGTCAGAACAGGAAGTAGGATTTGAAGCGTTTCATCTGTCCGTTTCCTTTTGAGGAGTTTGTGGCTAACAGGTTGAAATTTCGTCTCTAAGACTCGAGTTATCGTTATTTAAACGGTGTAGGAGTATTATTTTGGTATTTTTTTTTTAATTTAGTCACGAAACAAAAAAAGAAGGAAAAACAATCCCTCCAGGAGAGCGACATATTGACGGGCCGCTGTAAGCAGCACATGATGCGATTCGGTGAACATCAAGAGACGGAAATTAGTGCCCGGGAAGAGATTTTTGAAACTCTTATTTGTTCCACTCCTTCTAAAATCTCACCGGGAGAAAAGCTAAACATGGTGTCTTTTTGTCTTCGCTCTTTTGTGCCATTCAACAGTGAAGATTGATTCCACTCACATTAAGATAACCTCCATTGACAGAGCAACTGTGACTTGTGAAAAACTTGACAAGCTGACAGACTGTTTCTCAGATTGTTAAAGATATCAAACTGCACAACAATAACATTCAACAACTTGAAAAGGATGTAAAGGGGCTCCAAACTGCGACTTAATTGTGACTATAATTTATCAGTCGGTTTGTGTGCTTCATATGCGGTTTCATCAGATATCATGATGTGAGTTACTGAATAATTCAATAGAGCATCAGTGTGTCTCGAGACGCTTTTCACACGTTCAGTTTCTGATGAGTCACTGAACACAACAATCACAGCGCAAGAGAGTCGTCAACAAACGATTCCTTTGAACCGGATCTTTTTCATGAATCATCCGAACTGAGGGTATGAACTCAGGAGCTCAGGTTAACAGTTTGAATCAGTTTCACATTCTCAGCAAGCTCACTACTGGTAGTGCAGACATTTCAATATAAGAGTCTCATGTGTATTTCAGGCATCTTAATAATTATTGATTGGGATTGGAGTAGCACAATAAAATGCATCTGGGGTTTCATTCAATTTGCACTCTTGTAGTTTCTACGTCTGGGCCATCTGGTAATAGGAAAAGACTAAGAAAAGATTGTAGAACAATGTATATACTTTGTGTACATACAGACATACAAACTTTCTGGTTTCTGAACCCTAATCTAAATCGAGCAATTCTGTGATTTGGCTACTAAAACCAGCCATTTTTCTCCTTAGTCATTTTATGTAGTCTGGAGCCCTGCATAGATGTGCATTTTTGCTGATATCTAGATGCAAATTTTGGAGTTGGTTATAAGACTGTAAGTCATTGTATTCAAATGCTAATTATTAATTTGTGACTATTGTGAATGTCGAATGTCAAACATCAAGCCAACTTTATTGCAGTTCAGTTCTGGATCAGTGATTACATTGTGATTAGTGAGAAAAACTCAATATAAACAGCCCAAATAGTTTAGTGATACAAAGACAGCCCATCATATTCTGACTTCCATTTTACAACCAGCCCATTAACTATTGAATGTATGTTTTGCAAAGACACTGTTTTTACATTATTTTTCCCCAGAGAAACACTCACTCCAGTATGAGTACACCGCCCTTTCCACACCGGACACATTCTCTGGATCTGTGTTCAGTGCTGTTAGTGTGTGTGATGATAGACAGATCTCTCACTACAGTCATGAAGAACAAGACTGGAAGAAATCAGAAATCTGGAGAGATGTTCCTGAACTACATGAGTTTAGATACTGGTTTCTACATCAGGTTAATATTCTGTCAAACTGCACAAACTCCAAGTGTTCTGGTGAGTTTAATGGGTTTCTCTGATCAATCATCAGATATGTTATGAAACTGTAATTATCTATAATTTGTGTGAGATTCTAATCAATATTTGTGTTGTGATTGTAGAGCTTCATGTAGTTCAGAGAAGAGTTGGATGTGAGGTGGAGAAACTTCCTGATGGAGCAATCAAGTATCTGGAGGGGTTTAATGAGTATCAATATGATGGAGAAGATTTTATTGCCTTTAATTTTAACACAACACAGTGGATCAATAAAAATCCCAAAGCCAAAGAAACAAAACTGAAGTGGGACCGCCAAACAGATCGAAACCAAATCATCAAGGATCAACTAAACAACTGCATGAACTGGATCTCCACATTTAATAATACTCAAAGAAGTATGTTTCAATAAGTTTTAGTAATAATAGTAGTTCTAGCAGTATTTTTAAACAATGTATGTCCTGTACAAAAACTAATTAAAGAGAGTGAGGAAATGAATCAAATAAAAGTATGAAAACTTGAATGTGTTCATGTTGTCATTAGACTCTGGAATTTGATGTATATATCCTGAATTATTCTTTATGATGAATTATAACAGTATTTATTGTTGGTTCTTTTGGCTCCAGCTCGTCCAGACGTTGAGATGTTTGCTGTTGAATCTCCTCAAGACCAAAACAAGTTGATTCTGACCTGTCTGGCCACTGGTTTCTACCCCAAACACCTGGAGATGAATATGATGTTGAACGGCATTAAACTGGATCATGTAAACTCTTCTGGAATCAGACCAAACGGTGATGAAACCTTTCAGCTGAGAATCAGTGTGGAGATCCACAGAAATGAGACAGAGGGTTTTGAGTGCCATGTCAATCACATCAGTGTAAAAGAGCCGGTTATATCAGAATGGGGTAAATATGATCATATCTTCAGTATTGAGTGAATATGTGGACATTTGTTGTATTTGTGTAAGCTTCTGACCTGAACACACATTTGTAAAAGAGGCTAAGCTTTCTTTAAAGTGTACATCTGAAAATAGTTGTTGAATGTAATTATACATTTCGGTGCTTGTAATGTGTTTATATTTTTGTATTTTGTAATTCTGCAGATGGAAACTGCAGAAACTGCAGTGAAGCATCTAGAACAAATATTATAACAATCATAGCAGCAGTTACAGTGTTCATGATTGCGATTTGTGTTTATATCCACAAAAGAAAAAGGTCTAATGGTGAGTTCAAATTATTTCATACAGAAATTATTACTTTAAATGTTCTGTTGTTTAAAATAGTTCTTGAATCCATTTTCAATAATTGTATGTCAGATTTCTTGGTTTGATGTCTGAGGTGTCTTTCTAAATCTCACAGGATGAAAATTAATATTCAACATTAATTGCACAAGAACTTGATCATTTAATGTCTTGGAATATTAATGTTAAATTAACTCTTCAATACACTATAAAAAAAACATTTTGTTTATTTTATGCCATGGGTCAATTAAACACAGCAGGGCGTGATGCTCAAGACGTCAATCTAGCGCAAAAACACGTTTGGTGTGAACGCCCCCTTTAACTTCAATATACTTTAGAAATATTTTTGAATGGAAAATATAAGAATATTGAAATATCCCAAGACAATCACAAGTCATTCTTGCAATTTTGACAAAATCTCATGTTTGCTAGAACACAATACCTTGATGATATCTTTAAATTATCTTAATTCAAAACAACAATTTTAATATAT
Organism: Xyrauchen texanus; assembly: GCF_025860055.1. NCBI lineage: Eukaryota > Metazoa > Chordata > Actinopteri > Cypriniformes > Catostomidae > Xyrauchen > Xyrauchen texanus. Next base: position 3,615,040 of record NC_068285.1, read on the forward strand.
AAAATCAAATATTGGTAAGACATAAATGCACACATGATTAACTAACATTAGTGACAATGCAAACTGGTGTGATTGGGGCAAGTGACAGTTTCATCTACAGCTGGAGTGAGACAAAAAGTTTAGTGCTGACATATTAAATCTACATACACATATGATTGTGTTTCTCTCGCTAATAATAAAGCATATTTACATGGTTATGAAATGTATATGTATTGTGTAAATGTACAATCTGCTGTATCTCTTCTAGTCCAGTTAAACTGTAATGAGCCTGACAGAAGAGAGAAAAGTGACTCTGAGAAGACTGAACGACTCAATGCTGCTGATTCACCTGAGAATGATTCATCAAACACACTGTAAGAGATCATTCAGGTATCTCGACGTCAGATTCATGGACATTTCTTTCTGCAAGCAGGATAAAAAATCATTTTGGAGTTGGTCAGGACTGCAGAATCTAGCACTTGCACTCTTTTAATACACAGCCACACATGTGTAATCCGGGCAGAATTTGGTTTGAAGTTGTCCTGCTGGAAAATGCACTGATGTCCCTGAAAGGACTGTGATGGATGACAGTATATATGTTTCTCCAAAATGTGTACATTTCTGTCTGCATTCATGGTGTAATCATGGACATGTGAGTTACTCGTGCCATGGGCACTGACACACCCTGGCCCATACAGACACTGGCTTTTGGACCTGACGCTAATAACATGTTGGATGGTCCTTTTCCTCTTTGGCCCGGATAACACAACAGCTTTGTTTTTCAAAAACATTTTGTGTTATTAACAATGTGGACTTGTCGGACCAAAGAAACATGGTTCCACTCTTCTACTTTCCTTCTGAGATGAGAGCGAGCCCAGAGAAGTCAGCAGCTTCTGGACAGTGATGATGTACGGCTTCTCCTTTACATAGTAAAGTCTTAACTTGCATTTGTGGATGCAGGCAGTGGTGTTGACTAACAAAGGTTTATTACTAAAGTAATCTCAAGCCCATGTTCATGTTCATGTAATCCATTACAGATGAATGCTGTTTTTAAGATCGTGACATCTGAAGGATCAGAGATCACGAACATTCAGAAGTCTTTGTTTTATTTGTACAAAAAATGTGAATGTTTAGCCAGTTCTCGCCGCCTCCATTCCCCATTTCAACCCCCGTTACAGTCACGTACTGCAGATGCACTTTATTTTCATTTGCACAGTAACATTTTTCAGCATTAGTCACTATTCTAAAGTCTCTTTTACTACATTTTTCTAATTTAAGATGTTTATTTGATCTGTGTTTGGACCTTGTGAATGTCTCTTTCAGTGTGTTAATACTGTTGTAATGTAAGTTGACTGTCACTCCACTGGATTTGTATTATCTTTTGTATTGTTTACTTTAATGGTTATGAATCATTCTGAATCACTGAAGGAGATCTCTCTCCCAGGCCAGCTTAAACTCTGGAACAGTCTTCCTGTTACTGTTATTAGAACCACCTCGACTATATCGATTTTAAATCAAAATTTAAATCATATTGGTTTGCAATAGCTTTTAATCAGTGAGGTGATCGTTCTTTCTATGCCCTATAGGTGTATTGCTGTGGATTGTTTATTTTATTTATGTATTTTTATTGAGTTTGAACTTATATTTTACTATGTACAGCACATTGGTCAACAGCTGTGTTTTAGTTTTATAAAAGTTTATAAATAAAGTGACATTGACATTATTTTCTGCCATTTAAATCTGGGGTAATTTCTTTATGTAGAGAAGTATGAAGCCGACTGATATGCTCATAATTAACCCAACTGATACAGTATGTCAGTAAAATTACAACATTATAACAACAGATTTATATGATATAGTGCACATGGTTTTCCATAAAAATTTGGTAAAATCTGATCATTAACTTTAACAATTTTATTGTCTGTGTGTATAGATGAAGCAACATAAGTGAGTCCAGAAGATACCTCTAAGGGACAGGTCCCGAAATAACCAAAGATTACATTAGTTTTTTATATTTTCAATGACAGGATTAAAAATCAAAGAAACTCTTGTTCACTTTTCGAGACAACAACACCTAAATAATGAACAGCTTCTTTAACAGGAATATCATCCACAGATAAAAAGGTTGGAGCTTTTCAAGGCTAATATTTCACATTTATTAATATTAAACCTGAAGCATCTGAAAATATCTGAATAGTTTTTATTGCCTGATGAATCTGGATAGAGTTTCTTTAAAACAAGGTTGTGTCATCTGCTAGCGGACTAATCTGAATACTTCACCAGAAATATGATTTCCTTCTAACTTACTATCCTTAATAACATGACAAAAGAGCTACAGTAAGAAAGAGATATACCGAGACTGCAGCCTTGCCGAATTCCTCTTTCTAAAACAAATCTCTGTGTTGCACCATGTCCTAATTTCACTCCAGCATACACAGTTTTCATAGCACTACAAAAGTATGGCCCAAAACAAAAAAAAATTAAATGATGCTTAATTGTGTCAAAGGCCTTTAAAAAGTAAAAAAAACAAAAAAAAAACCCAAAAGGAATTAAACTATCATCCATAATAAGATCAGAGTAATCAATAAGGTCGAAGTCAAGTCTAATAAATATAATGTTTTTTGTTTTTTTTTTCCATAAAGCTTGTTCAAAGCAAGTTGAATCACCTTGAGAAAATAAGGGCAAACAATTTATAGTCATTATTAAGAAGGCTGATTGGTCTCCAGTTTTCTAGTAATAGAGGATCCTTTTCAGGTTTAGGTATTAAACAAATGACTTCATACTAGCTGTGAGCTCAGAACAATTTAGGCTCTCTGAATACACTTCTAAAAGGAAAGGGAAAGGAGTTCAGAAAAAAGCCTATAAAATTCAGATGCTATCCCGACTTGAGACTTGCTTGTGACTTGAACATGTATGACTTGCTCCCACCTCTGGGTATTGGTAATAGACAAAATTTCACCTCTTCGTCTCAAGACATTTTGATTTAGCCAAATTAGAACTGAATAAAAGTATTTCCCAATTTCAAATTTTAACAATTCCTAATTGCAGCTGAATTAATTTTCATATTTAGCTTTATTCTGGTAAAAATAAGTCTTTTCAGCTCTAACTTAACCTCATTATATTTAAGTATTGAACTATTCATTTTCCAGTAAGAAGAGCCCCTGTTGTATCAAGCTTCAGAGGAAAGTACAATTTTAAAACAGCATTTTATTTATAAAGTTGCCGTGATATCAGCATAAATATTATCTTTGTCAAGATTTTTTGAGACTAACCAAAAATCAATTTCGTGAAAGCTTTGTTGCTCCATGTGTACACTATCATTTGTATGTGTAACCCTCCATATATCTATAAGCTCAAACCTATTCATAAATGTTTTCAAAGAAGAACTTACATTTGTTGGCCGACTGAGTGGCCATCTATCAAGAGATTCCTTTAAAACAATATTAAAATAACCTCCAATCAATAAGTAGGCATTTGGAAATTTTGACTGCCAATATTCAAGCTTTTCCTCCACTAAAAATAATAACTGATCATTATCAGACTTAAGATAATACCCTACTATTAGATTCACATTATAAGACTTCAGGATTAATAAAATAAAGTGTCCATACTCCGCACAATATGAATGTAAATATCACTGTGGCAGCGGGGTAGTCAAGCGCCCGTCCGGAGAGGAAAGCTGTAAGGGCGTTACACCTGAGCTAAATTATGTAATTATCTAACACCTGTCTTATTAATTTCTCGGCAATTAAAGCCTTACCTTTTTGTTGCAAATCTCATTTCCTGTCCTCCTTCCCGTGAGGGTTGCTACACTGGTGCCGAAACCGGAAATAAAAAAAAAAAAAAAAAAAAGGTAAGGCTTTAATTGCCATCTTTCTTACAATCGTTCACAACATACAACAATACAAGTGCACTGGGTTGGCTTGTCGGGTTCTCTTTCCTGGCTGGAGGCTCTATGTCTGTTTTTATGCCGCTCTCCTCGTGCTCACTGGAATTAGAGACAGGTGTTAGATAATTACATAATTTAGCTCAGGTTTAAGCACCCTTACCACTTTCCTCTCCCGGACAGGGCTTGACAACGCCCGCTGCCTCAATCACTTGCATAGTTATTTATTTCAAACAGGAAACCCCTGCTCAATGTACCGAACCATGAGACAGCCATATCTTGCTGTCCAACTGCAATTTCCAAAAATGACTATCTTTAGAAAGAGACTCTTGAAAAATAGTCAGATCCAAATTCTGACCGAAGAATGCCGTCTTCCCCTTTGCATGTGCCTTTTGGACCTCAGGCCACCTTCTCCTTTCACAATCTTCCACCACCTTGCTGAATCTTCCCGAGACGATGGACCACATCAAAAACATCTGGGAGTTTGACCTGTGCACTAGGAAGAACTTTTAACCACTTCAAGCCTAATGTGTTCGCTCGCAGATTCTGCAATCTCGACTATCCTCAGATTACACCTCCTCGCGTATGTTTCCAAGTCATCCAGCTGTTAAAAATTAACCATACACCATTTAATATATGTGACCTGCTCAACAAGAGCCCTCAATTCAGCTGACAAGATCTGAGATTTACTTTGGGTGATGCAGGAAACTCTTCTTCAGCTAAACCAAACATATCTTCCTCGCACAAACAAGAGACTACGTAATCATGGCCACCGCTGGCTAGTGAGGACGTGTTGTCACTATCTTTGCCAAAACTGGCCTTGATATGGTTTAAGATAACTGGGCCACTTTTGGTTTACACCCAGATTAGCCTTTGTCGAGTGTGCCACATTTTTGACAAAGGTGGCCCACATTTGTTTTGTGATATTAGGGCCATATTCACAATTTACAACATGGGCCACTTTAGGGTCAAATACAGATTACACATGGCTGTGAGTACAACATATTTGCCTAAAAAGGCCCACATGCAATTAGGGATATTTGGGCTGTATTTGCAATTTTACCTGTGGGCCACTTCAGGCACACATCCATTTTGTCCAGACCAGAAGAAGGCCAGCAGTGTCAAAACACAGGGGAAACAGGAATTTTAAATAGGCTCAGAAATGTAGACTAGGCAAACAAGACTTTGCAAAGAATGTGAGAAAACAGGGAATTTAAATAGACAGTTAATATGGAACAGGTGGGAGAATAATCAGTTGAGCGGAGGATTATGGGAAATGTAGTTACGTGAAATGTTAGTACTCTGAAGATGGCGACCTCTGGCGGCATACAGGAGAGATAGCAGGTGCTGCAGGTGTAACAGTCTGTATGTTGTCTAGACAGCAGTCAAGATTTAATCTTCATCAATGGTCTTTGCCCAATACATTAAATTCATATAAAGGGAAAGTTTTTCATCTCCATCTAAAATAGAGAGCCGTGACTAGATCATATGTGTGGTCATATTGGAATAATTTTACAGATACTGTTATTTGGAAAAAAGGCTTGGCTCAATCCTAATCAGTTTCTAATAACAAACAAAGTTAAAGAAGTATCTTTTAAACTCATACATAGCCATAAAATATTTTCTTGTCAAATTTAAAGATAATAATGTAAGCTGTGCTTTTTGTGACAGCTGCACTGAAACTGTGATTCATTTATTTTGGCACTGTCCATTTTAAAGCAATTTTGTCAAAATGTTTGCAACTGCATTGATGCTCAATTTGTTTTATTATGGAAACATGTTTTGTTTGGTCTTCTAGAGACACCAAAAGACAAAGATAGTTATGTATATGTTATACAACATTTCAATATCAATTTTCTTCTTAAAACAACGTTTTATAGATTTAAGGATAAAATTGAACATTATATTGATTAAATCCGTTATTCCTTAAAACAAAAATCATTCAAAACTGTTAAAATTTATGGAGCCCCTAAAGGGACATGGTGGTGAAACAATTATGAGATGGGAGGATAAATATTTTTCAAATCTTTTGCGTTCTCTCAGTAAAACGTGTACTTTACTCCTCTATTTGCACAGCATCACCTGAATTATCATTGCTTTCCTGTCTGGTGGTTCCCGCACTGGTGAAAGACGTTGTCCATCTTTCACGGTAAATTAATATATATTTAACTCGTATATAGAAGAATAAACCAAACTTCCATGTGATTATACTCACACGCTGTAACAATTAATTGTTGTAGCTCAACGATGGAGGAGGATCTTCAACAGGTTTTATGGTCACATGTTCCCGAAGAGGACATCATTTACATGAAAAGGGACAAGGCTGATAATGTGTCATTATAGTTCAATGAGCCTACATTTTGCTGATATATTAATGATTATTATATAACCAAATGTGTTGACGTGCATCCCGATGTGTGTAACGGTTTTAATATTATCATTAAAAACCATGAGCACATTTGTACACGTTTGCATTGTTATAACTAACCAAGGAAACCAAAGCTTGTGTGTAACCACACTACTTCTTAAGTCTCATCTTTGTTTTTAAATCAGAATTGATTTTTCATACCTTAAATACTTTGCTAGTTCACTAATAATGTTGTCATAATGGTGTCCTTGCAAAATCTAATAAGAGGTGTCATTAAAATTTTATTATTTTTATTTAGTACTGCCCTGATGAAGCCGTTTTACATGAGATACTTACATTTAATTCACAATAACCTAAATTAGACCATAAGCCTGTTCAAACTTTGCATCCTCCTGGTTTATTGTAATGTTTGGCTTCTTAGATAATCAGTGATCAGTATTTTTGTGATTTAATTTATTTGTCCTGAGAAGTAAAAATGCTTACTGTTTCTAAGAAAAATCCTCCAGCTTCTTCACTTTGTTTGTTTGTATTTCCAGCATATTCTGCACAGTTTATCTGTTCCCTACACTTTCTATATGATGTTGATAGCAGCTTTTCACTTGTGCATAACTATTACAAACATTAATTGATGCTCAAGAAGGCAGCACAGTATTTTAACAACCAAGGGTACATTTTATATCAGGATATGATCTGTATAAACCTATTTTGTGGGAAATATGAAGGACAGTACTAAATATAATAATTTATCTCATATATGAATTACACAGATCATATACTGAAATGTTTTATTTTACCATAGTTTAATATAATGTGTTGCCTTCTTGAGCATCAATGAATGTTTGCACCTTTTATAATGGTTGTGCATGTGAAAGCTGCATCTCAACCTCATATAGGCACTACTTGAAAGACTTGTGCATCACTTAAAATCAATTTTCCTCGAAAAGCCATCCATGCAACCATTAATACAAAAAGTCCAAGAGCCAAAAAAAGTTGGGTTGTCCTCACGAATCCTCCTCTTGGGTCTAATTCCTTCAGCACCAAACTCACATCCTCTTTTCTCACACGCAAGCCCTTTTCTCTACATGTGGCGTACATCCATCGGTACCCATGAGGTTGTCCAGAGTACTGCAGCTGATTACGGATGAACTCAACAAGGTCCACTAAATCCGAGTAATTTTTCCGTCGACATAATCTTCTATCGCGTAATATCCTTTTTAGGTGTCTTTCACTTAAGTGAAAACCATGCCTTGAACTTAGTACTGACCTTATTTCTTTATACTTGAGTCCAAGCTCAAAGTAAAACTCTATGAACCGCTCCATTGTGAACGTGTGATCTCTGAACCACTGCTCGGCTGCCAGCGCGAAATTAAACCGGAAGTACTGTTTGTTTGAATTCAACAAAAATATTTGCGAGAGAACGCAAAAGATTTGAAAAATATTTTTCCTCCCATCTCATCGTTTTTGCACCACCATGTCCCTTTAGGAGATCCGTAGCATCCCGTCAATGTGAAGGGATTGTTTTTTCTTTTGTTTATTTGTTTTGCGCATGGTCAAAATCACTTGACCCATAGACTCGGCTGAAATATGTGCCACCAGAAACTGAATTTGAACCATTTATATTTGAATTTGAATGGCTAAACTTGAATAATTGCATTGAAAAACTGAATTTGAATCACATCATTTGAAATTGTATTGTTTAAATAAAATTGAATTTATTCAAAAACTGAATCTGAATTGTATCATTTGGAACTGAAGTCCAATAAAATTTGATCCTCACTGAAAATTAAACTCTCTATATATCTTCACGTTCACTTCTCACAATTCAGATTCAGTTCTCAAATTCAATTTCAAGTTACTGAGACAGACATCCGGGTAGTTGGAGGATGAAGGAAGAGCAATCGAGCGCAGATCGATAGATAGCGTTCATTGGCGCACAGGACTCCTCTTGGGCCAATCAGCACCAATGTTTTGGAGCACAGTACGTTACCCGCCATGAAACTATGGAATTACGATTGTCAATAATAATGAATGTAACTTTATAAAACTGAACGTAACTTTTTCAGAAACTATCAAAAATATTCCATTACAAAAGAAGAAAAACACAATTCAAATGAAAAAATGAACTCAGTCGCACGAATTTAACAGGCTCTTCAAATATGCTTCATTTTTTGTTAATGTTTTTCAAAGATTTGTTTTCGCAAATCGTGGATTCTGAATACATTGCCACAGATTTCAACTTACGCCGCAGTTTTTCATTTGCTGTTTTGAGACAAACCTCTCGTGGGGGTGGGCTTAACAGTGATCTACTCTGATTGGATAGTGAGCTTTTGATGGACAGGTGCTCTCTGACCCGGATGTACAGACGTCACTCAGTGGCGCGCATATTAGAAAGCTCTCGCGGTGATTTGTAGTTAGCTGGAGGCGAGTTGGTCGGTTCAAGGCACCGGACTGGAGACGAGAGATCGTTTGTTTGCCATCAAGATAAGTTTGTTAAACCGCCATAAAACACCAAAAAGGTATTTCGGATAGTTTTAGACGGCTGTTGTGCAGTCATGGAGGAAGATTCTGAAGAATCGATAATAGAGGATAGGGAAGGATTTACGGAGGTATTGGGAAAAAGCCAAAAGAAAAAAAATTCAAAACGTAAGAAATTCAAGGATCAAGAGGATAGCGAAGATATGACGGAACTAATGCAGGATAAAGTAAAAAAAAGACAAAAGAAAATCAAGAAATTGTAAGAGAGCAAACTGTACAAAATGTTAAGGAGTCTGGATTCAAAGTTATGTTGACATTTGAAAAGAGTACAGGAATACATTTGCATCCAATAAGACTATCCAAGGCAATCGATAAAATCATTGGGTCAGTTGTTTTGGCTAAATGTTTGGGACTTGGGAGAGTTTTGATCATAGTGAAAGATATTGGGAAAAAAACAAACTTCTCAAGATTAAAGAAATGAATGGAGAAAAGGTCACAACCAAAGAGATTGGAGTAGAAAAGGTGGAAAAAGGGGTTATATATGGAATTCCAACATATATATCCACTGACGAAATGTATGAGAATTTAAGAGGAGGTAAGGTTATTAATGTGAGAAGACTGTATAAAACAAAGGAAGGACAACGACAAGAAAGTTTAAGTGTCTTGTTGACATTTGAAGGAAAATGCCTGAAAAGGTTCAAATGGGATATATAAGTTACCCAGTAAGAGTGTATGTCCCAATGCCATTGAGATGTTTTAAATGTCAACGAATAGGACATGTGGCTGCAGTGTGTCGGGGAAGGTAAGATGTGTAAAATGTGGAGGTGAGCATGAATATGATAAATGCACAGAGGTGAATGGATTAAAATGCTGCAACTGTGGAGGTGCTCACAGTGCAGCATATGGAGGATGTGAGGTACAAGTTAAAGCAAGAGAAGTACAAAAATACAAGTCTGAGCATAAAGTCACTTATGCGGAAGCAGTGAAGATCTGTAAAAGTAAGGAGGTCAGGAGGGAAGAGAAGAGGGATAATTTCAATCAAGACCCAAGGGACCTAAGAATGGAGAAAGCTAAAGAATCAGAACAACAGTGTGATATAAAAGATAGTACTTTAATAATGACTAAAGAGAACTTTCTAGCCTTTATTGTTAAGGTAATTAATGTCACTGCTATGTTGCCAAGCAGATCGGCCAAGATTAAAACAATTCTAGAAGCTGCATCAGAATTCCTAGGGATCTCTGGGATTTCAGTGAACGCAATTCATGAAATTCTAACTAGAGAAGCAGCAGTAGTAGTTTCACAGGTATCTGAGTAGTTAAATGGTGATTCATGTAATGCAATGGAATGCAAGGAGCCTTGTAGCAAATGGTCAAGAACTAAAAAAAACTGTTTTGGATATGGATCATAAACCAAGTGTAATTTGTGTTCAAGAGTCTTGGCTTAAGCCAAATCTGCAATTTGTACTACCAGGATATAAGTCTGTTCGAAAGGATAGAGTTGGGAAACAAGGGGGAGGGGTGGTAACATTTATAAAAGAAGGAACTATTTATAGGGAATTAAGTGAGGTCAAGGATATGGAATGTGTTGTGGTTGAAATATATTTTAGAGAAGAATCAGTTGTAATATATAATTTTTATAATCCATGTAAGAAGATTTCTATTAAGTTGTTTGATAAGATTAAGAAAGAGACAAAGGAATTATGGTGTGGTGATTTCAATGCTCATAATTGTCTATGGGGAGCTCAAATATAGATTATAATGGGGAAGTAATAGAACAGCTCATGGATGACAGATCACTAGTATGTTTAAATACAGGAGAAGGTACTAGGTATAATGTAGCAGAAAATACGGTTTCAAGTATAGATCTAACACTAATATCAAATGGTATGGCTGACCTATGTGAATGGAAAGTAAATAGCGAGAACACAATTGGAAGTGATCATTTTCCAATTATTTGTAAAATAAATATTGATAATAATCCAGAATGTGTTCTACAAAAGAAATGGTTGTATGAGAAGGCAGATTGGAATTCTTTTAGTAAGCATTGTGAAGAAAATAAAGATTTAGTGGTAAAAGATTCAGTAGAAACATTTTGTGATTCAATTACAAATATAATAATGGAAGCTGCAACATTATATATACCTCAAAGAAGGACAGGTCAGAAAAACAAAAATATTCCATGGTGGAAGGAAGAGTGCAGTAATGCAATTAAAGAAAGAAATAAGGCATTTAAACATCTCAGGGAAAATATGAATATGAGTAATTTGTTGGAATATAAGAAAGCAAGAGCTAAAACAAGAAGAATAATTAAGAATGCGAAGAAAGAAGGATGGAGAGAATTTTGTTCTACCATAGGAAAAGATACTCCTTTGGATAAAATATGGAATATGTTAAGGAATATGAGTGGGAAAGGAAGGAAGTCTACTCTAATACCAGTTTTAATTGAAGAAGGCAAAGTTGCAGTAATAGATATAGATAAAGCAAACATGTTAGGTAAGGTTTTAGAAAGTGCACATAGAATAGATTTGGGAGAAGAATATGAGATAAGGAGAAAGGAAATTTTAGACAAAAATCCTGATATAATGAAGAAAAGAAATAGCAATAAAAGCTGTATGGATGTAGAGTTTTCACTTACAGAATTGAAAGTAGCTTTACATAAATGTGTAAATACTACTCCTGGGGTTGATAGAGTAAGCTATAATATGATAAAGCATCTGTCAGATAATATATTATTAAAGATTCTTGAGCTATATAATAAAATATGGATGGAAGGAATTATTCCAAAAATATGGAAGAAAGCTGTAGTAATTCCAATTTTAAAGCCAGGAAAAATCTCAGCTAACCCAGGAAGTTATCGTCCAATTGCTCTGACTTCAAATTTATGTAAATTAATGGAAAAGATTATAGTTCATAGACTAACATATGATCTAGAGAAAAGGGTAAATTAAGTAAGTATCAATGTGGATTTAGAGGTAAAAGATCAACCATGGATGCATTAATCAAGGTCAGTAATGAAGTAGAGAAGACAATAGCTATGAAAGAGATTATGGCAGTAGTGTATTTTGATATAGAAAAGCGTATGACACGGTGTGGAGAGAAGGGTTGTTAATTAAAGCTTCAAGGATAGGAATAGATGGGAATATGTATAATTGGTTATCTCAATTTCTGTTTGAAAGAACATTTGTAGTTCAAGTGGGAGGGTGTCAATCTTTAATTTATAAAGCAGAAAATGGTATTCCTCAAGGGAGTGTTGTAAGTCCAATTCTTTTTAATATCATGATTAATGATATTTTTGACAATTTAGGATATGGTGTGGGATGTGCACTGTATGCTGATGATGGGGCTATTTGGAAGAGAGGAAGAAATTTCAAACAAGTGATGTCAGGTATGCAAACAGCTATTAAAAAGGTGGAAGAATGGAGTATAGAATGGAGTTTTAAAATGTCAACTAGTAAATCATGTTATATGATATTCAGTAGAAAAAAGATTTTAAGGATAATGAATTACTATTGTATGGGAAACCTTTAGAACAAGTTAAAACATTTAAATATTTAGGAATGTGGTTAGATGGGAGATACACTTGGAAAAAACATATTGAGGAAGTTGATAAAAAATGCAGGAGGATTTTAAATGTGATGAGGGCAATAGCTGGGAAAGAATGGGGAGCAGAAAGAGACTCAATGCTAACAATATATCAAGCCTTGATCAGATCTTCTATTGATTATGGATGCATAATTTATGGGGCAGCTTCAGAATCACTATTAAAAAGTCTAGATAGAATTCAATATAGAGCCCTTAGAATATGTTTAGGAGCAATTAAAACTACTCCAGTCAATGCATTATTAGTAGAAGCGAATGAAATGCCATTGAATTTAAGGAGAGAGAAACTGTCTTTGGTATTATGGACATCTTTAATGAGTTACACTGGAGGAAATATAGCTAAAGATGTTTTAAATAATTGTTGGGAATATTTAAGTAGAATTGAGAGAGGATATGGATGGAAGATAAATCAGTTAACAGAGAAATATCAGATTGCAAATATTGAGTGTAGTGTGTCACCTGTATGGGGAGAGGTTCGAACTGGATTATTCCTGAGGTTAAAATTGATTTAGGAATATCAGATAAGAAATGGGAATGGGAGGAAATGGGTATAATTAAGTCTCAAGTTAATAAGTACATAAAGGAAAGATTTTATGCAAGTATGAACATTTATACTGATGGATCTAAAGATCCAAGAACAGGGATTACAGGAATAGGAGTGTATATTCCAGAGTTCAGAATATCAATATCTAAACGATTAACTTCTAGATTGTCAATTTATGCTGTTGAAATGGTCAGCTATTATAATAGGACTAACATGGGTAGAGGAGGTTAGGCCTGACAGAATAGTGATATGCTCTGATTCTGCTTCTGTCTTAACATCACTACTTACTAATTGTACTTCTAGAGAAGATTTGATGTCTAAATATTTTCATTAATATGGCTAATACAAAGGAAAGGAGTAGAAGTTGGATTCTGTTGGGTGCCAGCGCATGTAGGAGTAGCTGGTAATGAGTATGCTGATGAGTTAGCAAAAAATGCTTTAAAAAGGGAAGAAATAGATTTTAATGTTCCATTAAGTAAAAGTGAAGTTAAATCTATTATTAAGGAAAATATTATTAAAGAGTGGCAGGAAAAGTGGAATACAGATATTAAGGGACGATACTTATATAATATTAAAAAAATGGTAGATACTAAGAAAAGCATAAATGGTAGAAATAGGAAAGAAGAGGTCATTATGACTAGGATGAGACTTGGTCATTCAAGATTGAATGCATCAGCTCTTTATAATTGGAGTTCATGAGTCAGGCTTATGTGAGAATTGTGGGGAGAAAGAGTCAGTGGAGCATGTGATATATGATTGTAAAAGGTATGAGGAGGAAAGGAAGGAATTGATATCATATTTAAATGAAAGAGGGAAGGTTAATAGGGATTTATCATATTTGTTAGGTTATGAGTTTAATAAGGATAGAGAAGGATATAGAATATTAATGAAATACATATATAATACTGGATTAAGTGAAAGGATTTAGTTTAGAATAAGGATGGTCTGTTTTGTCCCAGATTTTATAGTCCAGTTTGGAGGAGCTGAACACGCAGCGCCAAGCGGACTATGGGAGATGGAATGAGATGGAGCATCAAATAAATAAGGATGATTATGTGAGAAAGAATCAAAGGAAATAATAATAAGGAAAACCTGATTAAAAGAAATCATGACTGCATAACAGCAAAGGTAGGTGGCGATATGCACTAAGAATGCAACGCGCCAATAAACGAAAGAAGAAGAAGAAGAAGATTTGTAGTTATGCAATACGTCGTGCTTTGTTGTATTACTTACTAACAATATGTAAATAATATTTGACCTATAATGATATAATTTAATATTATATGAGACCTTCGATCGTCTAATAATCGTCTTCGATCAGTCTGTAAAGATGAGCTCTCAGGAGAGACACGGAGCGGCTTCATCTTCCTCCTCTTGTCCTTCAAGGCAGCTTGAAGTAAGTTCGTGTTACTGAAGTAACCAATAACATCGATAAAACTTTTATTCATGTAACGTTACAGTGTGCAACAGTTCTGGCTTTATTTTGCAAATTTATTGTTGTATTGTAAATGCATGCTAAATAAAATTTTGCTGTTTTGTCATTGTCATGACTGCAAAACTGAAACCTGGCCATATCTTGGTCCACTGTTTGACTCTGCCCCGACTGCTGAACGGACTGCTGCTGACCCTGCCTTGTGCTGGTATTCCCGAGCGACTGGTTAAGAATTTCAAGGTTGTTATGTACAGATGCAGCATCTGCACCAAGATTTCTGCCTTGCTGTAGAATGAAGACCAGTTTGATATCTGCACTGTCTACATTGACACGTCCTTGAATATAATAACTGTGCAAAAGAGCAAACAATCAAACTACATAACATCATGACATGACATCAGTGCATTGCAAACTTGTGAATGACAATAAAAAAATTATTAAAAAATATATATAAAATATGATATTTTATATGTGTTTATCAAAACATTGTGAATAAATATAATAAAATATATGCAATATTCCACCACTGTGTTGAAATTTAGAGTGTTTTCTGTAAAATTAGAAAATTGTATCGATGTTATTGGTTACTTCAGTAACACGAACTTACTTCAAGCTGCCTTGAAGGACAAGAGGAGGAGGAGTGGAGCATTTGTTTAATAAGCAAGGTCTTTTATTCAGATATTCAGAATTTCTTTCTGAATACCAAATACCAGTAACCTCAAAAGGATTTGCTACAGTAATGGGTGCTATTCCCTCTGGTTTATGTATGCTTTTTAAAAACCGTAATTACTTCACCCCAGTATCTACTGCATCCTTTCCTAAACCTTGTGATACTTCTGTTGGTCAAATCTGTTTTTCAGAGTCGAAAGCTAAAAACTATAAGATCTTTATTTATTAAGGATTTGATTTCTGTTCCACCTGTTATTTCCTTTTGGAATAATTTGGTAACCTTAATTGGAAAAAATCTGGTCTTTACAGCAGAAATTCATTCTCACAAATAAAGTGAAAGAAATTTCCTTTAAGTTGATACACAGGTTCTATCCTGTTAAGAAATTTATACAAAGATTTAAATCTGACATTGAGCTAACATGCTCTTTTTGTGTGAATTCTGATGAAACAGTGGTTCATTTATTTTGGTCGTGTCATTACACTCAGAAGCTCTGGAATGAAATTGATGTTTTTATCAAGTGTAAGATTTTGCCAGGCTTCTCCATATGAGAAACATTATATTTGGGTATTTTGACTCAGACCCCACAAACGTTTTGTTATTAATTTAATTATTTTCTTAAGCAAATTCTATATTCACAAATGCAAATTTTTAAACTGTAAACCTATCTTCTCTGTCTTCTTAAAAGAAATAGAAAATTATCTAAATTTGATTTCAGTATCTACTAATAAGAAAGCCATAAGGACTGTTAGAATCTGCATTGCATTTGATCTCTTCATGTGAACATTTTTGTGTGATGTAATGCCCTACCTCTTCTTTTATTGTTATATACATTATTATTATTATCTTTTTTTTTTAATTATTATTATTTTTTCTATTTATTTTTGTCTTCTTTATTGTTTTGGTTGATATTATGTGATGTACGTATGCTTTCTCTTTTGTATGTTCCTGTTCTTTGCATTAAAAAACATATATATATATATATATATATATATATATATATATATATATATATATATATATATATATATATATATATATATATATATTTTTTTTTTTTAAATAAATAAGAGGAAGATGATGCCGCCCGTGTCTCTCCTGAGAGCTCATCTTTACAGACTGATCGAAGACGATTATTAGACGATCGAAGGTCTCATATAATATTAAATTATATCATTATAGGTCAAATATTATTTACATATTGTTAGTAAGTAATACAACAAAGCACGACGTATTGCATAACTACAAATCACCGCGAGAGCTTTCTAATATGCGCGCCACTGAGTGACGTCTGTACATCCGGGTCAGAGAGCACCTGTCCATCAAAAGCTCACTATCCAATCAGAGTAGATCACTGTTAAGCCCACCTCCACGAGAGGTTTGTCTCAAAACAGCAAACGAAAAACTGCGAAGCGTAAGCGAAATCTGTGGCAATGTATTCAGAATCCACGATTTGCGAAAACGAATCTTTGAAAAACATTAACAAAAAATGAAGCATATTTGAAGAGCCTGTTAAATTCGTGCGACTGAGTTCATTTTTTTTTTTTCATTTGAATTGTGTTTTTCTTCTTTTGTAATGGAATATTTTTGATAGTTTCTGAAAAAGTTACGTTCAGTTTTATAAAGTTACATTCATTATTATTGACACAATCGTAATTCCATAGTTTGATGGCGGGTAACGTACTGTGTTCCAAAACATTGGTGCTGATTGGCCCAAGAGGAGTCCTGTGCGCCAATGAACGCTATCTATCGATCTGCGCTCGATTGCTCTTCCTTCATCCTCCAACTACCCGGATGTCTGTCTCAGTAACTTGAAATTGAATTTGAGAACTGAATCTGAATTGTGAGAAGTGAATGTGAAGATATATAGAGAGTTTAATTTTCAGTGAGGATCAAATTTTATTGGACTTCAGTTCCAAACGAATAAATTCAATTTCAAATGATACAATTCAGATTCAGTTTTTGAATAAATTCAATTTTAATTAAACAATACAATTTCAAATGATGTGATTCAAATTCAGTTTTTCAATGCAATTATTCAAGTTTAGCCATTCAAATTCAAATATAATGGTTCAAATTCAGTTTCTGGTGGCACATATTTCAGCCCATAGACGGTATGCTTATTTCTTCTGAAAATAATTTTGTCAGCGGAAGTACATAATTGATGACCTAATGGCAATAAATATAGACTAAAAGCAATTAATTAGCAGTTTAACCAAGATACTATTGAAAATTAATGGTGACACTAAAATTCATTTTCATTGTTTAGAAATATTAGAAATATTAGATTGTTTAGAAATTTAGCTGCCAATTGGGAACATTTAATTTCATGATCAAATATCTGAATGCCTTGAAATGTATTAACTTTAATATGAAGACACATTACTTGCATTACCATCGAGAATAATAAAGATATTGGATCACCTTGCTTGACTCTGTTTATATTAAATCTAGGGGTGGTCCCAAATAGTAATTTAATAGAGATATTACAGTTATTGTATTTGAATTGCACAAATATATTTATTGACAAAGCCAAAACAACTCAAAGTTTTAAGTATAAATCTGTGGTCTGTAGTATCAAATGCTTTATATTAATCTATAAAAAAGATTACAAAAGATATAGCTATTATCATGAATTAGAAATGTATAATCTATATCTATATATGCCTATATATCTTCCATGTATAATTTGATCTGATATTAACTTTTAAACAAAAATGAATGAAAATAATTTGATGTCATTATTGATTAATTTTATAGGCCTCCAATTGTCTATATTAATTAAATTCTTCCCTGATTTTGGAATTAGAGTAATTAAACCAGCAGTTTCTCATGTTCCAATATTTCTTGAAATACACAGAGAAAGACTTCTGAAAGATCCTGTTGTTTTTTAAACTTTCATTACATTTACATATTCCTTCATTTAGAAACCAAGAACTTTCTTTAATACTGCGGTTTTTGGAGTGTAATTGTCCATAAAAGTTTGCAATGAAGTTAGAAATATGTTTGGGATCTGTTGCGAAAGTGTTAATAATATTAAGTTTCTTTATAAAGGAATTTTTAGCCTTTCTCTTCTCTAGATTAAATCATATTTAAAATGTTGATCTTATAAATGCCACTCTTGCTTTATGTTCATATATATGATCTAACTCTCATTGTAATTTGGTTAATAGATTTGTATTCCTATCACATATTGTTTGCTTTTCATAAATATATGTTTTGTATTATACTTTCCTAATCTTAGGTAACTCCTTCCCCCCTTATAATAGCTGATATAGTATATTTGATATTTCCCAATGTTTTCCAAAGAGATTATAAACTTTGGCTTTACTATAACAACTCTTTATACACTGTAAATACTAATAGTAATATCAAATGATAAAAAACACTGTTTACTCAATATTAAGTTTTAATGAAGTTACCGTTACTCTCTAAATCTATTTTTTACTCTCTAAAATGATTGTTGTTGTTTGTAGTATCTGGTTTACAAATGATATTTTTGTGAAGTCACCATGAGAGTGATTTGTGTTACCTCTAGTGAACTTGGAGCCTGTTCAGTTTAAGCCATTCTTCTTTACTCAATTGTACTTTACAAAACTGCAGATATATGTGCACTAAAAGGTACTGAGTAGAGTCAAGTTTGCCATAGTCTTGTCATAATGCCCCATATACTGTATAATACACACCAAAACCCAGATTAAATAATTCAATCAAAACAACGATACTTTAATTATAGAGGAGTTAAGCTTACGTGTAACTAGTTAAAGTTACTTAAAAAATTGAGTTCAGTTTACTTGAGCCAAATAAGTAAGTTTACTTAGAAAAAGCATGCAAACAGATTGCCTGGAAAAATCTAAGCTAAGTAAGGTCAATTAAAGGGGTCATGACATGGTTTTTTTTATTGTATTATTATGTTCCCTTAGGTGCAATTATAGTATTAATATCTTTTTTTTTAAGAAAAACTTTTAAAATCTAGTGATTTATGACCTTTTCCCACCCTGTTTCTCATCCTCTGATTCAAACAGTCTGTTTTGGGGGCGTTTTCCATTTAAGACTTCAGTGTTAACGCCCACTGTTATGATTGGCTAACGTCAGTGCCTATGTATCAATTATTGACGTCCCCAGCCAGAACAATATGCAAGTAAACTAAGTAAAAACACTGTGATTATTCATAATGAATGAAATTGCGCTTTAAAAAGTAGTTTAAAGTTTAAAATAGATTACTTACAGTTTGCGTCGTCGTTGTTCCCAGAATAGTCGGCACGGACTTATCTTTGAGCAACAGTTTTCTGGCAAAGCCAGCATCATATTGAGATTTGTTCTCAAAACAGTCATCCTTAAAATGTACAGAACAAACGCTTAGTTAACACTGCCGTGACTGGGACGTCCGCAAAAAATAAACTGCATCCATTTTTCCCTGACGCCTGGATCTTTCGGCAGCTTATTCAGAGGTTTTGTTTGACCACAGCCAGGAACAGCACATCTGTGTGGCATCGTAATTTTCCTGTGCACAAGTAGTCTCTGTCAGAGCTCGCTGTCCATCGACTGAACACTTGTGAGGCGCACGGCATACGTAAATGAGCGTAGTTGTCTTAGCGCTTAAAGCGTAGTTATCTTGTGCTGGAGGCGGTCATATGCAAACGCTGTTACGTCACTTCTAACCGACACGTCACTTCTAACCATGAATCCAGAACGAGCTGTATTTTGAGCTTGATTAAATAAATGATTCGTTTAGAATGGGGAGGACGTCTTAAAATATTAAACTTGCAGGACGTTTTAATAATACAAAGACCTCTTATATACCAAAAGATCAAGGCAAATTTGGTTTCTCATGTCATGACCCCTTTAATTTTAGCATCATCTTCAAGGAGCGCATTTTTTAATTTCCAGTAATTAAAACCTTATCTCCTATTCCCCATGTCCCCCGGGTCAACTAAGTAAATTATTCTGTGGTCACTAAGTACAGAGGGTATAATGTCAATTTCTTGATTTGTTTCCCAAGTTCTTGTGAAAGCAACCAAAAATCGAGCCTAGATTGCTTTGATCCATCCTTATTACTCCATCTAATGTAGGGTTTTTATAGCGTTCCAATCTCCTCCTAATTTAGCATTAACAAATACTTGTAGAAATCCTGAGATATCTTCTTCAAATTCTTGTAATAATGTCCTGTTTTCCATATAAACATTATTACCATAAACATTTTAATATAATATAATAAATATAAGCCATCTTCCAAATGCACAGGATTGACTTTTTTAGAATTTTCCCTTCAAACGTTCCTTTCAAAACAAGTTCACATGGGAACCGAATGTCGTTGCCCCATTTATTTGTCCAAAATGTATGGTCATTTAGTGATGCATACATTTACTGAAGAAATTAAAAGTCTGCATTGAATCTCTTTTGAAATAAAAAATTGCCTTCCTTTTTAACAAGGCGCAAATACCTTTAACATTAAATGAAAGTATTTATTTCTGCTGTGCGTCTTGCGTCATCAACCCGGAACTAAAGTTCGATTCAGTTCAATGTTGTGAACCGACTCGACATTCGGCTCTTAAGGACGATTCGTTCAAGAGTGGGACACTGAAACACTTTCACTCTGGCTGTGTGATCGGGATGGCGTGTGACGCAGCGTGTCTCTCGGGTACGCGTTTCAGTGTGTGTGCGGGACAGCAGGCGGTTGGACGGCGTGGGGGTGCATGGCGGCCATTTCAAATAAGTCAAAAAATACGAGTAAGAGGGATCGAGGAAATCGAACTGGGAATGGATCAGAGACTCTAGGAATGGAAGATACAGGTGAAGAAGAGGATGATATGGAGGTAGGATGGACAAATGTCAGAACAGGAAAAAAGGTTAATAAAAAGAGGAAACAAGGTAAGGAGGAAAGATCAGGAAGCAGTTCAATAGCTAGTGAGGAAGATGGGGAAGAACGAAGTAATAGCAAGAGTGAATTTAGGATAATATTGAAGTTTAAAGGAGAGGTAGGAGTTTCAGGAGTTAATCCATTGATGTTGACATATGAACTGAAAAAGCTGGTAGGAGAGATAGCTTTTGCAAAAGTGCTACAAGATGGAGCTTTAATGATAGCATGTAGGAATGAAGAGCAAAAAAATAAAGCCATAAAAATAAAGACAGTTGGGAAACAGATGGTAATGAATTACAAGATTGTAGGACAGGAGTCATGGGTGTATGGAGTAATAAATGGAATTCCGTTAGGAGTTACTATGGATGAATTAAAAAAGAATCTGAGGGGGCAAAGGTCATAGATGCAGTCCGATTACAAATGAACAGAGAAGGTAGAAGAATGGATAGCTTGTCAGTACGTCTAAAATTGGAAGGAAAAGAAGTGCCAGATCGGATTAAGATGGGTTATATTAGTTATCCGATTAGGAAGTATATAGCCCCTCCTTTGAGGTGTTATAATTGTCAGAGATACGGACATACTGCGTCAGTGTGTAAATCTAAAATGAGGTGTGCGAGATGTGGAGGGAGCACGAATTTGGGAAGTGCGGAGAAGGAGTAGGATTGAAGTGTTGCAACTGTGGAGGTAGTCACAATGCAGCATATGGAGGTTGTGAGGTGAGGAAAAAGGCTGTGGAAGTACAACAAGAAAAGTCAGAAAATAATCGAACTTATGCTGAAGCTGTGAAAGTAGTAAATGATAGAGATAGGCAAAGTAAGACTGAGAGAATGGAGCATGGAAAAAGAAATGAAGGTACAGGAAGAATTGAGGAAGGTAGAGTACCAGAAGATGTAATGCTAGTAAGTAAGAGAAATTTTGTGCTATTCATGGTGGAGGTAATTAATTGTACAGCGTAAACAGAAAGGAGAACAGAAAAGTTACAAATAATAGTAAAGGCTGCAGAGAGATTTCTAGATATTAAGGGATTGAAAGGTGAAGATATAATGAAAAACCTTAATACAGAATCTCAGTCAAGTCAGGATTTAGGGGTTGGTTAGTATGTTAAATATTTTACAATGGAATGCCAGGAGCCTTTGTGCTAATGGTCAAGAATTTAAAGGATATATAAATCAAATGAAAGATAAGCCAGATGTAATATGTATTCAAGAATCATGGTTGAATCCTAGACTAGAATTTGTTTTAAAAGGATACATAAGTGTGAGAAGAGATCGGAAGAAGGAAAAGGAGGAGGATGTGTTAATTTTTGTAAAAGAGGGAATGCCTTATAGAGTTTTGGAAAAAGGGGAAACGATGGAATATATAGTTGTAGAAATATGGTTTGGAAATAAAAGTTATGTTATAATAAACTTTTATAATCCGTGTAAAAAATTAACACAAGAAAGTATGGAAGCAATAAAGGGATTAAGAGGAAGTAGAGTAATATGGTGCGGGATTTTAATGCCCATAATACTTTATGGGAGGTTTATCGACAGATGCAAATGGTATGGTCATTGAAGAGGTGATGGAAAAGAATAATTTGGTTTGTATAAATGATGGAACAAAAACACGAATGGATGTAAATTCAGGGAGGGAATCTGCAATAGATCTAACAATTGTTTCTAATGCATTAGGGGGAATAATAAATTGGGAGGTATTAAATTGTACAGCTGGTAGTGATCATTTCCCAATATTAAGTTCAATTGTAAATAATGAGATAGGGAAGATAAAGAAAGGAAATATAGGAAAATGGAAGTATGAGAAAGCAGATTGGGAAAAATTCAAAAGAATATGTGAGGAAGGATTAAAAATGATCAAGATGAATGAAAGAATAATAATTGAAAGAATATATACAGAATTAATATCAGTGATACAGAATGCTGCTAGAGAATGCATTCCAAAAAGCAATGGAAAGAGGGTGGGGAAAATAGTTCCATGGTGGAATGAGGAGTGTGCAATAGCAGTTAAAAGGAAAAGGAAAGCACTTAAAATTCTAAGGAAAACTCATAATTGGGAAAACATGATAATATATAAAAAGGCTCAAGCAGAAACTAGAAGAACAATAAGGGAAGTGAAGAAAAAGTATTGGAGATCATATTGTGAAGAAATTGGGAAAAATACTCCAATTGAGGAAGTGTGGAGTATGATTAAAAAAATGAGTGGCATTCGAAGAGAATATGAGTACCCTGTGTTATGTATTGGGGAAGAAATAGCAATACGTGATGAGGAAAAAGCAGAAATGTTTAGAAAAGAATTCTCAAAAATAAATAGTTCGGACAATTTGATGAAGGAGTGTAAGGAAATGAGGGAGAAGTTGTTAAAAGAACATCCATTTATTTTAGAAAAAAGAGAGTAACAAATAGTTTTCTAGATGTGCCCTTTTCATATTCAGAATTAAAGAGGGCATTAAAAAACACTAAAGATTCAACTCCTGGACAGGATGGAATTAGTTATGTAATGTTAAAAAAGTTAAGTGATGAATCTCTTAAAATTATTCTAGAGTTTTATAACAGCGTATGGGAAGAAGGGATTTTACCTAAGAGATGGAAAGAAGCAGTAATAATTCCCATTAAAAACCAGGTAAAGATCCAAGTATCCCTTTAAACTACAGACCGATAGCATTAACATCACATCTAGGTAAAGTTATGGAAAAAATGATTACAGATCGTTTAATGTATCATATGGAGAAGAATAATGTTTTTCCCCATATCAAAATGGTTTTAGACATGGAAAGAGTACAATGGACTCAATTGTTAAATTGGAATCAGATATAAGGAAAGCATTGATAAATAAAGAAACTCTAGTAGCAATTTTCTTTGATGTAGAAAAAGCTTATGATATGTTATGGAAGGAGGGTTTGTTGATAAAGTTAGATCAAATTGGAATAGAAGGAAAATTATATAATTGGATTAAAGAGTTTTTAATTGAAAGGAATATTAAAGTGAAGATTGGAGAATATATATCAAGGAAAGGAATAATTGAGAATGGAACTCCTCAGGGTAGTGTTATAAGTCCTTTGTTGTTTATTATTATGATTAATGATGTATTTGCAACAATAGATAAGAATGTAAATAAATCGCTGTTCAGCGGATGATGGAGCTCTGTGGCTTAGAGGTAGGAATGTAGAGTATATTGTTAATAAAATGCAAGCAGTTTTAAAAAATGTTGAGGAATGGTCTTACAAATGGGGTTTTAAATTCTCAGTGGAGAAAACCAAATATATATTTTTTACAAATAAAAGGTCAAGTATAGATCTAAAGATTAATTTATACAACAAAGAGATAGAACAAGTTAAAGTGATAAGATTTTTAGGTATGTGGTTTGATGAAAAGGTTACATGGAATGTACATATAAATAAGATGGAGGATAAATGTAAGAAGATTTTAAATGTAATGAGGTGTATTTCAGGACGAGAATGGGGAGCTGATAGGGTTGCATTAAAAACAATTTATTCAACAATGATAAGAACAGTATTAGATTATGGTTGTATCGCATATGGAACAGCAACTAAGTCACAGTTAGGAAAATTAGAACGAATTCAATCACGAGCTTTGAGAATATGTTGTGGAGCTTATCCTTCCTCTCCTGTTTCAGCTTTACAGGTGGAGATGGGGGAGATGCCAATTCACTTAAGAAGGAAACAATTGATACTGGCATACTGGGTAAACCTTAAAGGGCAGAAGGATAGTCATCCAACAAAAGGTATACTTGAAACATGTTGGGAATATGGGAAAGGAAAAGTTAACAGTTTTGGTTGGATTATTAAGGATTTAGTTCAGAATATGAAATTAAATGAGTATAGAGTTATTCCAGCAGTAATATTACCAACAACACCATTATGGATTTTACCTCAACCAAATGTAGATCTATTCTTATTGGAATCAAGACAAGATAAAGATCAGAGGATGTTGGAAGCAGAGATGACAAAAGAATATATTGGTATTAAGTATGAACAATATATAAAGGTTTTCACAGATGCATCTAAGGATCCACAGAAGGGACAGGTTGGGGTAAGCGTATATCATTCCCAGATTGAAAGTGGCAAGAGGGGAAAGAGTATCAGATCATGTATCTGTGTTTACAGGAGAGCTACTAGCAATTATGATAGCACTTAATAAAATAAATGAAATGGGGCTAAGTAAAACTTTAATATGCTCAGATTCAAGTTCAGCCTTGAGGTGCCTGGAAGTTCAAAAATCAGATACTAGACAGGATATTGTTTTGGAAATCTTACAGATATTGTTCATGATGCAACAAAAAAATAAGAGAGTTCAGTTTTTATGGGTTCCGGCACATACCGGAGTGTCTGGAAATGAAGAAGCAGATAAACTAGCAAAACAGTCTATGGCAAAGGAAAATATAGATATGCAAATTAGGTATAGTAAATTAGAAATCAAATCAATAATTAAACGGGGATAAATAAAAATTGGCAATCGTATTGGGATAATGAGGAAAAAGGTAGACATTTATATTTAATACAACCATTGGTAGGTAGAGGAAGGAATTCAAGTGGGAGAAGGAAGGAAGACTGTATTATTTCTAGATTAAGACTAGGACATACAGGACTTAATTCAACAATGCAAATAATAGGAAAACATCCTACAGGATTATGTGAATGGTGTGGAATCAGAGAAACAGTGGAGCATGTACTTATTAAGTGTAATAAATATTCTGAAGAAAGAAGTAAGATAATTGAAGAATTTGAGATGAAAGACAATCAACAATTAACATTAAAGATGGTTTTAAACTCAGTAGAGGGGGTAGGTTAATAATAAAGTTTTTAAGTAGAACAAATTTGATCTTTAGAATATAGATAGGCTATTAGTGTTTTTAGTATCAGTATCCCTCTCTGGAAGATGAGGGACTTTGGCTGTAGATGGAGGAGCTGAACACGCAGCAACATTGAAAGCACGAGTCCTGATTGTTCTGGGAGTTGTGATATATTGTCTCTGATCTATTACCTACAGTAGATGGCGGTAATGCTCTTTTTAAGAATGCGAACCGCCAATAAGCCCAAAGAAGAAGAAGAAGAAGAACTTTCACTCTGTCTGTAGCGCGTTTCTCCGTTCATCTGTGCGCGAATACAAATTAAAGAAAAGTTACACGATAATGTTTTTTATTAATGTATAATGTATTTTTAACACTCTCTTCATAGCAATATCAATATCAATGGGTGCACTTATTATTTTATATTTTCTTCTTTTTCCAAGTGTTGTGCATCAAGGTAAGAGTTTCTGTATATTTCCTTCATATAGATGTCTCAATGTAAATAATAATGGTGTTTTAATGTTTGTGTTTGTTATATTTGAGTCTTGATTTTTGTTTGTTAGTTTTGTGGGTGTTGATCTTATAAATGCCACTCTTGCTTTATGTTCATATATATAAAACTGGGCGTTTGAGCCGGTAGTTAGCCAAAATACTTGGGAAAGGCGTTTGGGCAGACTAGTTTACCTTTTCTTTCTTATATTGTTTGTTCCCCTAGTGCGGTAAAGTTTGTTTTACATTGGACATTCTCCTTACCTATCACATTTTCAAGCTAAACCAACTTGAACATGCATGAATAGGTTTACTTTGCCCAGCATAAATCAATTAAACAATTGAAACATTTGATATGACATCACAACAAATATGAAACGTTCTTAAAAATATCCCTTTCATGACTCAAGGCTCTGTTTGTGAAATTGACATTCTATATGTTTTCCAAAAAATATAGTATTCTAAATGTTTGTAATAATCTAATTCCATTAAACTCAAGTACTGTTTGACCTAGAGACATGAAACCAACTGTAAAACACTCTGAATATTATTGTTCGTATTGCACAAGACTTGTTTTTGGGAGTAAATATTCAGTACTTTTTATACAGATATTATAATTATATAGTCATTGAGTTTAATAGATAAGAATATCTGAATAACAAGTACTGAATAATGAACCTGAGTTGTGTTTGTGTGGGGTTTATTTAAGGATGGGGTCCTGTAACAAACTGTGTAAAGTGACAGAGGCCTTAGCAAGCATTTGGTCTTTTTACATCTGACCATCATTTTATATGTGTAGAATCTAATTATTGATCAAAAACAAGTAGTTGTAATGTAAAAGATGATTCTTTTTCTTGTTTGTATTTTTTTAGTTTCCCCAGAGAAACACTCACTCCACTGTCTATTCACCGGTCTTTCCACACCGGACACATTCTCTGGATCTGTGTTCAGTGGTTTGTGTGTGTATGACGATATAAAGATCATTCACTACAGTAATGAAGAACAAGACTGGAAGATTAAAAGTCAGAATGCAGAAATCCGGGGTCATTTAAAACTTTATAAAGACTGGTTTCAGTTTTATCCTAAAAATCTTCTATTGCAGGTTAATATTCTGTCAAACTGCACAAACTACAAGTGTTCTGGTGAGTTTAATGCACAGTAAGAAATTCAATTGCATTTTATCCAGCTTATGTTTTTAGTTTTTTTTCACAGAAACAACGTCTTGGTTACTGTTTTAACCTTCAATCCCCGAGGGAGGGAATGAGATGTTGTGTCTAAGGAAGTGACACAAGGGGTCTTCTTTGGATGCCGAATCGTACCTCTGAACCTGAGAAAAGGCCAATGTCAAATTGGCAGACAGAATTTGCATGCCCTGCCCCGGACATACGGGTATAAAGGATTTTGCACTGATTTTGCACTGAGGAGCCGAAAGGATGAAGCACGACCATTTACAGTGTGAGGTCTAGTGCCGTGGCAAGAGGGACACAACATCTCGTTCCCTCCCTCGGGGAACGGAGGTTACAATAGTAACCAAGACGTTCCCCTTCTGTCACTCTGTCGCGGCTGACTCCAAAGGAGGAGATGGCAGGCGAGTTGTGACATATGATGAGAATGCACGCCGCCGTGGCGATTTATGTACGCTACCGTCACGGTGCTGTCTGAACGGATCAGAACGTGCTTGCCTCGGATTAGTGGAATAAACCTCCGTAGGGCAAGGATTACACCCATCAACTCAAGGCAATTGATGTGCCAACGCTGCTGGGGACCTTTTCATGTGCCGGCAGCAGCGTGCCTGTTGCACACGGCGCCCCAACCCTGTCGAGAGGCGTCCGTGGTTACTACGACACGCCTGGAAACCTGCTCCATGGGATGCGATGCTCTCGACCGCCCGAAAAGCATATCAGCCATCTGCGCGTCCGCCTCAGACTGGGTGGGCCATCCCGAAGGCGGCAGTCCAATCGAGTCTTCCGCGTCAGATGCCTGAACGCTCTCCGATGCAGTGGTGATGCATCCAAGCCCAGGGGCTCGAGGGAGAGCGCGGGCTGGCCATGCGGCGAGTCGCGCTCATCCCAAGCCCGGACGGAAGCAAACAAGCGTGCTGGGGGGCGGGTGGTTCGTTGGGATTTACCAGGCGAAACCGAGCCCGTCGTAATCTCCATATCGCCTTCATCGCCAGCTGGGTCGTCCTCAATCCCGTGGGAAGAAGGAACAGCCCGGGGCGCTAAAGTGGCATTCACCTTCAGAAAGGAGAGCCGCTAACCGCAACATTGCCATGGTCATGTTCTCGCAATGAGAACATGAACCATCCAACTGAATGCTGCCTCTGTGTGATCACTGCCCAGGCACACGAGGCAGCGATTGTGGCCGTCGTTCTTGGAGAGATATCGCCCGCATCCAGGAACAACACGGGCGGAAAGGCATCTTGAAAAAGATGCGTCCTGAAAAGGACGTTCAATGCCGCTCTGACTCTTTTAGTGAGTGGAAAAAGCTCTTTTATTTTTTTTTGGAAAATACACTCTTTTACACCAGGAAGAAGCGCTGTCGAAGCGCCCAGGGGCATGGACTGCACAGCGTGCAGAGAGAGAATGCCAGCTGGAAAATGCGCCATGTGGATCCAACAGCCAAGCCTCTCGGTGATAAAGGTGAGTAGAAAGGGAGTTGATTCAGCTGTTTGTAGTACAACCATTAGGCTCCGAAGAAAAATTCTGACTGGCATTCGCTGCCCCGCGTCCCTTTATACCTGTATGTCTGGAGCGGGGCATGCAAATTCTGTCTGCCAACTTGACATTGGCCTTTTCTCAGGTTCAGAGGTACGATTCGGAGTCCAAAGAAGACCCCTTGTGTCACTTCATTCGACACAACGTCGAGAGAGTGACAGAAGGGGAACACCTGTTAGAGCAAAAATAGTCCCCAAATGTTGTCCCAACTAGCCTAACAGTGTTACTGATGTGTGAGTTCCCAGCATGCATTGCAACATTCATAAATTATGTGTTTAGTGTTTTAGGCTTGTTCCTTGCTCTTTGCTGACTTTATTTAAGCTTTTTGTTGTTGTTGTTTTTGGCACTGTTAGTTAATAGTTGTGTGATGTTAGAAGCTCATCTTTTAACTTAATTAGTTTTGTTGATTGTCACCATTATTGAGGTTTGTGTTAAGGATTGAGGTCTCTTGTGTGTCTACATTAAACAATTGTTTACCGCCTTGCAAGACATACCTCTCTCTTCAGAGGCAAAGATTGCTGTTAACTTAATATGAAAGTACTTTAAATGGTGACCAAACGAAAGTTTTCATATTGTGAATTGTCAGTTGGCTGAACTAGAAATTATTAGTTCTCTCAACAACAATTTTTTTCATTTAGGTGAATGAACAAATTCACATTGACTAAACAAAGCAATTTTACTGAGGACAATTATTCAAATGTCGTTGAGAGAACCCAAAAATCTTACTGCATCATGTTGCGCTGTATTTGCTGAATGATTCTTTTTTCACAGTGTGGGTTTTCTCTGATCAATCATCGGATTTGTTATGAAACTGCAATTATCTATAATTTGTGTGAGATTATAATCAATATTTGTGTTGTGATTGTAGAGCTTCATTTACTTCAGAGAAGAGCTGGATGTGATGTGGAGAAACTTAATGGAACAATCAAGTATCTGACTGTGTTTAATGAGTATCAGTATGATGGAGAAGATTTTATTGCCTTTAATTTTAACACAACACAGTGGATCAATACAAATCCCAAAGCCAAAGAAACAAAACTGAAGTGGGACAGTCAAACAACACGAAACCATGTCATCAAGGATCAACTCAAGATCTGCATGAACTGGATCTCCACATTTAATAATACTCAAAGAAGTATGTTTCAATCAGTTTTAGTAGTAATAGTAGTTCTAGCAGTATTTTTTAGCTATTTATGTAAATACTAATTAAAGAGGAAATGTATGAAATCAAATAAAAGTATGAAAACTTGAATGTGTTCATGTTGTCATAAAACTCTGGAATTTGATGTAAATATACTGAATTATTATTTATGATGAAATATAACCATATTTATTGTTGGTCCTTTTTACTCCAGCTCTTCCAGATGTTGAGGTGTTTGCTGTTGAATCTCCTCAAGACCAAAACAAGTTGATTCTGACCTGTCTGGCCACTGGTTTCTACCCCAAACACCTGGAGATGAATATGATGTTGAACGGCATTAAACTGGATCATATAAACTCTTCTGGAATCAGACCAAATGGTGATGAAACCTTTCAGCTGAGAATCAGTGTGGAGATCCACAGAAATGAGACAGAGGGTTTTGAGTGTCATGTCAATCACATCAGTGTAAAAGAGCCAGTTATATCAGAATGGGGTAAATATGATCATCAGTATTGAGTGAATATGTGGCCATTTGTTGTATTTGTGTCGCTTCTTGACCTGAACACACATTTGTAAAAGAGGCTAAGCTTTCTTTAAAGTGTACATCTGGAAATAATTGTTGAATGTAATTATAAATTTCTGTGTTTGTAATGTGTTTATA
Source organism: Xyrauchen texanus (assembly GCF_025860055.1). Classification (NCBI taxonomy): domain Eukaryota; kingdom Metazoa; phylum Chordata; class Actinopteri; order Cypriniformes; family Catostomidae; genus Xyrauchen; species Xyrauchen texanus. The sequence continues at coordinate 3,645,661 of NC_068285.1, forward strand.
TTTTTGTCTTTTTTAATTCTGCAGATGGAAAATGCAGAAACTGCAGTGAAGCATCTAGAACAAATATTATAACAATCATAATAGCAGCAGTCACATTTACAGTGTTCATGATTGTGATTTTTATTTATATCCACAAAAAAAAAAGGTCTAATGGTGAGTTCAAATTATTTAATATGGAAATTATTACTTTAACTATTTTAAACAACAGAACATTTATTTTATTAATTTTCAAGAATTGTATGTCAGATTTCTTGGTTTGATGTCTGAGGTGTCTTTCTAAATCTCACAGGATAAAAATTATTATTCAACATTAATTTCACAAGAACTTGATTATTGAATGTCTTGGAATATTAATGTTAAATTAACTCTTCAATAGATTATAAAAAGATTTTTAATAAACATTTTGTTTATTTTATGCCATGGGTCCATTAAACACAGCAGGACGTGACGCTCAAGACGTCGGTCTAGTGCAAAAACACTTTCGATTGTGAATGGCCCCTTTAACTTCTTTTATACTATAGAAATATTTTTGAATGTAAAATATAAGAATATTTAAATATATCAAGACAATCACAAGTCATTCTTGCAATCTCATCTTTGCTAGAACACAATACCTTGATGATATCTTTGAATTAGCTGAATTCACAACAACAATTTTAATATATAATATCAAATGTTGGTAAGACATAAACGCACACATGATTAACTAACATTAGTGACAATGCAAACTGGTGTGATTGGGGCAAGTGACAGTTTCATCTACAGCTGGAGTGAGACAAAAAGTTTAGTGCTGACACATTAAATCTACATACATATATGATTGTGTTTCTCACGCTAAATATAAAGCATATTTTCATGGTTATGAAATGTATATGTATTGTATAAATGTATAATCTGCTGTATCTCTTCTAGTCCAGTTAAACTGTAATGAGTCTGACAGAAGAGAGAAAAGTGACTCTGAGAAGACAGAACGACTCAATGCTGCTGATTCACCTGAGAATGATTCACCAAACACACTGTAAGAGATCATTCAGGTATCTCCACGTCAGATTCATGGACTTTCTGCAAGCAGAGATAGAAAATAATTTTTATGAAAAGCTGACTGGACTGTGTTTTTAACTATTTTACGGTTTTATTTGGATCATTTCAACAATAATTAACAACAAGTCTCATTCACTATCAGTGTACATGCATATATTTGTGTGTAAAATCTCTGGACAAAACATTTTAAAAAATACTTCTCGATCCATCAATACATTCACAGTAAAATGTTTTCTAAAATTGTGATAAAATTTACAACCAACTAAACTACAAATACAGTGTGCACAATGATAGGCCCTGTTTCCTTCTGGTTCTGTCATGCATTTCCAATAATTCACAGATCAAATATACAGGATATATTTGCTTTTTAAATTTTCCAATCTGACGGTTATTTTCACTTAAAGTCGAACATAACCAGCAAAGTTTAAACTTGTTTTAGCACAGCGGTTGATTGACAGGTGAGTGTTGGCGCTTCACTGCTGTCTGGGACGACACACTCAAATAGTGTTTCACATTCAAATGTGATGTTTGTTTTTGACTTCCTCCATATGTGGATCTATTGATCTGATCACAAAATGTTTTCGACCACGTTTACACCTGTATTTATTTTTGACCACGTGTGATCAGTTCAAATACTCCCGGTGTCCTTATAAACATGGAAAAAAGCAAAAATGAATCTGTTAATTATTAAATATTATCTTATATAAATGACTAACACACTCCTTCATTTTGAATAATCCAGATTCATTAACATCTGCATGAGGGTAAGAATAAATTGGCGTGTACATCTGTCATGAATCCGGCTGAAATTAGCATGAGAACTTTTTCTGCTCTCATAATTACTCAAAATCCACATAATTATTAGTGAATGAGACCCAAAGTTTGTTTGATCAGTCCAGATTATAAGCTATCATGAGTTATTTCATACTTTACATTCAAATGTTCAAACTGCTTCAAACTTTATTTCTCACAACAATTTTAAGTAGGGATGTCCCGAGACCAATACAGAGTCTGATACAGTCTCTCCATATCAACAGTTTATTTCAATTTCACCATAAAAATTGTGTGTATTATTATATTATATTAATA
>NC_068285.1:3648290-3680790 GCF_025860055.1 Xyrauchen texanus
TATAATGAGGTCACGTGACACTTCACAGTGTAGACGAGTAATATACTGAATTCTTGATTTGTCATTTTAAAACATTTATAGATAAAAATATATTTAAAAATACTGTAAATACTAAGCATATAGACAAATGGGTTTTGTCTACTGTACTGTATTTGTTTTACTTCCTCTTTTATACATAGCTATATAAATAGTCCGAAATCATCAATACGGTCTATCTGTACACTGTGTGTGTGTTTATGTGTGTGTGGTTTTATTAGGTTATACACTAGTAGTTACGAAGGTATTATGCTATAAATGTGGTTTATGAGGACATCTCTAGTGTCCTTGTAATTCAAACATATATAATATATAATTTTTTTTAAATGTAAATATCCCAAATGTTTCTGTGAGGGTTAGGTTTAGGGGATAGAATATATATTATAAAAATCATTGTGTCTATGGAGAGTCCACATAATGATAGGAGTAACAATGTTTGTGACTGTGTGTGTTTACAGGTTTAATATATGTACGTCTCTGATGTCTGTTTTAGATCTTTTCATCTGGAAAGCAACATCTACTAAACATCTTAAATAACAGATTTACAACATTCTAGATCATAAATGTCTCAAAGACATCAGCTGAATGTCTTACTGACATTCAAGACAATATTTGTCATATTATAGACATATTGCAGATGAGCAAACAATGTAAAATAGATGTTGTTAAGATGTAAACACACATCAAATAGAAGTCTGGTTGATGTACGTGTGCTATCAGGGATAGTTTGTACAGTATAAACATCATTATGTCTATGGAGAGTCCTCATTATGAAAGGAGTACTAACATATATATGTGTGTGTGTGTGTGTGTGTGTGTGTGTGTGTGTGTGTGGGCGCGGATGTGTGTGTGTGAGACAAACACATTGTCACCTAATGTATACAAAGATGGCTGGACTGGAATGATTGCATTTCCCTGTTGTGTTATAGGTGAGCTGTTGTTCATTATCGTGATGTTTTGTGACAATTTGATTGTCTGTTTCTATGAGCGTACTGTGTGCTTGAAAAGACTGTATGAGCTTCAGTTTGTGTGAATATGAATTACAGGCACTTGGGCAGAGCAGTTTAGTGTTGGTATGAAAACCGATTTGAATCTGACATCACTGACTGCTGCAGAAACACAAATGTTTGACACTACTCTAAGGGTGCCAGTCATCAACCATCACAAATAGGCACCAGTAAATGTGAAAGGGTTAAGTGACAGATGCTTAAAGATTGTTCTTTGAATTGTTTTCCTAAAATGAGTAAAAATAATATTCTATATAAAATATAATGATTACAAAAATGTCCTTATTCTAATGAAACACTATAAATATATGTCTTCTGTGTGTATTAGTTAAGGATTTCCATTTTTTAAAAGGAATAAAAACAGATGCTGTTTCAGTGAATTCACTGACCATTTAATAAATTCAAGACCAATTAGGGCCTGGGTTTAAGGGGTTAATATGGGTATAAACAGGGTTTTACAGCTCAACATACTTAAGTTTGTCCAGTGTGCAGTTTGGATCGTTGAGTCTTTCAGAGAGCAGCCTGACTTCTGATTCTCCTGGGTGATTGTAGCTCAGATCCAGCTCTTTCAGGCGTGAGAGATTTGATCTCAGAGCTGATGCCACAGAACAACAGCCTTCCTCTGTTACCATAGAGCCAGATAATCTACAAACACACATACTTAACAGTCAGATAATCTAAAAACGTGCATATAACCAGTCAAATAATCTACAAATGCACATCAACAGTCAGATAACCTACAAACAAACATCAGCATTTACCAGCAGCCATATTAACCTGTAGCTCAATACTGGTTGCCACTGAAGCCAAGCAAGGTTGAGCCTGGTCAGTACCTGGATGAGAGACCTCCTGGGGAAGACTAAGTGTGCGACTGGAAGAGATATTAGGGAGGCAAGCAGGGGGTGCTCACACTGTGGTCTGTGTGGGTCTTAATACCCCAGTATAGTGAAGGGGACATTATACTGGAAAAAGACACTGTCCTTTGGGTGAGATGTTAAAATCAGGTCCTGACTCTCTGTGGTTATTAAAAACATCCTAGAGCACTTCTCGTAAAGAGTAGGGGTATAACCCTAGTGTCCTAGCTAAATTCCCCCCCATTGGCCCTCCTCAATCATGGGCTCCTAATAATCCCCAGCCACTAATTGGCTCTACACTCACCTAAAGGATTATTAGGAACACCTGTTAAATTTCTCATTAATGCAATTATCTAATCAACCAATCACATGGCAGTTGCTTCAATGCATTTAGGGGTGTGGTCCTGGTCAAGACAATCTCCTGAACTCCAAACTGAATGTCAGAATGGGAAAGAAAGGTGATTTAAGAAATTTTGAGCGTGGCATGGTTGTTGGTGCCAGACGGGCCGGTCTGAGTATTTCACAATCTGCTCAGTTACTGGGATTTTCACGCACAACCATTTCTAGGGTTTACAAAGAATGGTGTGAAAAGGGAAAAACATCTTTTTTTGACTGAAATAACCACTCATTACAACCGAGGTATGCAGCAAAGCATTTGTGAAGCCACAACACGCACAACCTTGAGGCGGATGGGCTACAACAGCAGAAGACCCCACCGGGTGCCCATCCTCTGATGGCTACTTCCAGCAGGATAATGCACCATGTCACAAAGCTCGAATCATTTCAAATTGGTTTCTTGAACATGACAATGAGTTCACTGTACTAAAATGGCCCCCACAGTCACCAGATCTCAACCCAATAGAGCATCTTTGGGATGTGGTGGAACAGGAGCTTCGTGCCCTGGATGTGCATCCCACAAATCTCCATCAACTGCAAGATGCTATCCTATCAATATGGGCCAACATTTCTAAAGAATGCTTTCAGCACCTTGTTGAATCAATGCCACGTAGAATTAAGGCAGTTCTGAAGGCGAAAGGGGGTCAAACACAGTATTAGTATGGTGTTCCTAATAATCCTTTAGGTGAGTGTATATTGGCTGTGTCTTTTCCCTGTTCCTAAGATGGAGTTTGTGTCGAGGAACTGAGGAACATTTGATATCAGTTGAGAACATTTGATATGGAGTTGATATCAGACTGTCAGATTCTGAGTGATCACCTCATGTGAGACCGACATTGATTAGTTTCAGGGAACTATTCTTAAAGTTCTTGAATCCAAGATGGCTGCGCGGTAGCATGCAGAGGCCACTCCGGATCCACAATGGTGCTATTTTTGTTAAAAAAGCCCGACTTTTGCAGCACATGGACATCGGAGCAACCGGTGTTCGTGTCTACTATCGCCAGACACTGCTAAAATATAAGACTCATGCAAAAACCAAGCTGCATGATGACCTGCAGGAAGCGCTACGCATACTCTGCTTGCTGCGGAGACCAGGCCTCCAGTCCTCGGCGTCGCCTGATGCCGGTGGCCGGGGGAGAGGACGTCGTAAGCGGTGTGCGAGAAAACGGAAGCGCGGCAAGAGGGCGGGGGTTCATGCTAGGCTAAAAACAAACCCTAGCCGGCCAGCTCTCCTGTCTATCCTGCTCTCAAATGTTTGCTCCCTGGACAAAAAACTGGACTATATCCGACTCCAGCAGGCTACGCAGCGTGAGTTTAGAGATTGCTGAGTCTTTGTTTTCACAGAGACGTGGCTCAGCGACAGAGTTCCGGATGCCGCCATTCAGCTAGACGGGCTCACCTCGTTTCGTGCCGACAGAAATACAGCTCTCTGCGGTAAGACTCGCGGTGGTGGCTTGTGTGTTTACATCAACACGGAATGGTGCAAGAACTCTATGCTAGTCTCTATTTACTGTTCATCGCTGTTGGAGCTTGTGACTGTTAGATGCAGACCTTTTTATCTACCACGGGAATTCACCACTGTTTACATAACCGGAGTTTACATTCCCCCCAGCGCTAACGCTAAGGAAGCGCTCTGTGAAATGTATGGGGCTATGAGCGAACTGCAGAACGTTCACCCCGACGGATTGTTTATTGTCGCCGGAGATTTCAACCATGTGAATCTCAAGACAGTGCTCCCTAAATTCCATCAGTATGTGGACTTTGCAACGAGAGGGGCGAACGCGCTTGATCTTGTTTACACAAACATCCCAGGCGCTGCACTGGCGGAGCCCCGCCCCCACCTCGGCTTCTCAGACCACATCTCTGTTATGTTAATTCCAGCATACAGACCGCTCGTCAGACGCACAAAACCGCTTCAGAAGCAGGTGAAAACCTGGCCAGCAGGAGCCATCTCTGCTCTTCAGGACGGTTTTGAGTGTACTGACTGGCACATGTTCAGGGACGCTGCAACATATGGCAATTCTACCAACTTGGAGGAATACACAGCATCAGTGACCAGCTATATCAGCAAGTGCATTGATGATGTCACTTTCTCCGAGAGCATCACCACACGCTCCAACCAGAAGCCGTGGATGACTGCGGAGGTGCGCACGCTGCTGAGGTCCCGAGACTCCGCCTTCAGAGCAGGCGATAAGGCAGCCCTAAGAACAGCTAGGGCCAAACTGTCACGGGCAATCAGAGAGGCAAAGCGCGCACACACCCAGAGAATCCACAGTCACTTCCAGGACAGCGGTGACACGCGGCGCATGTGGCAGAGCATCCAGGCCATCACCAACTACAGGACAACATCAGTTGCCTGTGACAAAGATGCCTCCCTTCCAGATGCGCTGAACGACTTATACGCTCGGTTTGAAGTGCAGAACGACGTGGTGGCGAGGAAGACCACCCCTCCTCCCAACGACCAGGTGCTTTGTCTTACCACGGCAGATGTGAGGAAAACTCTACGTAGAGTCAACCCATGGAACGCTGCTGGACCTTCCTGCAGCATAACAGTGAACTCCCCAGACCATTCGGTGAGTTTCACGTCTTTGTAAACTAAAGTACTAACACAGAAACCGAAAATTCTCGGAACAGCAGCATTTGTCCAAATTTCAATCTTAACCGTTCTATTTCATCAGAAACTATCTTAAAACAGGGCTTTAAGTGTAAAATACCGAACTAACCCTTTAAATAATAATGATTTATGTCTGTTTAGTTTTGCTTGTTTGTTTCTTTGAAACTTTGTAAGCCGTCACATGTATTTGCATGCTCGATTAGCATCAAATCCGACCGAACATATGAAAAGGTATACTACACACAATATTACGCCAATCATGGATAATTAAATACAGCAGACAGAGATAGTGAATAACTTAATTCAGATTAAGGAATATTTTTTTTCTCAAACGTATTATTACTTACCAGACAGTGTTCTCTTCTCATCCACCTCACGCGATCACTGATCCGAAATGCACGCGACCCAGCTTTTCAGTCCGTGGGAAAACAGCGTCTAGTTTAAACGTAATCGAGAACAGCGCACGCAAATCTGAGGAACAGCCAGTCACGGGATTTTTGACTGTTTGTGAGGTTAAATGTTTTCTGTTTTGTTTAAATTTATTTGTCACATCTGTGACCCCCACTGGAGCTACCGCTGGGCTGCGGATCTGACATATCACAGTACTGTTTGAATAGACTTCGCTGCACACCGGAGTGTTTTTGTGTGTAACACAATGTAGCGTCAAGTTAGAAAGCGAATGCTGATTGGTCATTTACTGTGTCTGTCAGATGTCTGCTTCACTTCTGAGTGGCTTGTCTTACGGTGCTGTGCGGAGCAGAGCGAGCATATTCAGTTCATTCATGCTCGCTCTGCTCGCGCCAGTGGAAAAAAGCGCTAATGCACTGTCACAGACTGTTTTGAAATATATCGGCCAAACGGAAATATTTATCGGCCGATGCCGATATCTAAAAAATTCCCAATATCGGCCGATATATCGGCCTCGGCTTTTTGGATATTGATATCGGCCATTAAAAACCCCATATCGGTCACAATGGTACACAGTAACCACAGCTATGTACCACAATATATTCATATGGTATATTCCAATGTACTAATGAATCTGCAAACACAAACCTCAGTATTTCCAGTGTACAGTGAGGACTCTTCAGTGCATCAGAGAGCAGCTTCACTCCTGAATCCTGCAGGTCATTGTTACTCAGGTCCAGCTCTCTAAGGGATTTTGATGATTGTAGAACTGAAGACAAACTTTCACAGCACTGACCAGTGAATCTACAAGCTGCAAATCTAAAACAAATAAAAAACAATGATAAAAAGCAGTTTTATATAACAAATGGTAATAACAGAGTGAATGCTCTACAGTTTGATATGAAGGGTTGTGACAGTCACTGAGCCATTTATTGTTTCATTGTCACATCTATGAACCACAATATATTCATATTGTATATTCCAATGTACTAATGAATCTGCAAACACAAACCTCAGTATTTCCAGTGTACAGTGAGGACTCTTCAGTGCATCAGAGAGCAGCTTCACTCCTGAATCCTGCAGGTCATTATTACTCAGATCCAGCTCTCTCAGACTTGAGGAGTTTGAGCTGAGAACTGAGGCCAGTGCTGAACAACTTTGCTCTGTCAGATTGCAGCTCATCAAACTGAGAGAAATTACAAGATAACAGTGTGTTAATCTATATGTTTTAGTGAAGGCTTCTCAGCACAGCTGTTGGGTACAAAGAAAAAATATATGGCCACTGTGTTTGATGGCTCATAGTCGTTTGCTAATGTTTTGAAGCTCTTCTACCATCAAGACCAAGTCTGGACTGCCCAACTTGTTTTGTTCTGGAGTTCTGTCTGTTTTGGTCCATGTGTTCATTTGTTTTGAGCACAAGTCTTTGTATGGGTTTGTGTCAGCCATGTGCTCTCCTTACTCCGCCTCCTCATTCCCCCTTGCCACACCTCCTCATCTGATCCTTGTTGTGTTGATTGTCATCACTTGTTCCTCATGTGCTCTCCATCTACATTTTTGGTTTGCATTTTATTTATTTTTTTCATAAAAGCTCTTTGTTTAGCATCCCAGCACTTGGGTCCAAATTCCTGCAAAATACCCTGATTTATACATAAGCCAAATATTTTTCTCAGGTGCAAAAATCACGAAATAATTCCACAAAGTGACATCAGCCTGCAACACGCTCCAAGTAATCAAGGGTTTAGGTTGTTCCAGTTAAACCCATTGCATGTCTTCCAAAAGGTATTGGACACTCGCACAACGTAAACAGTGACATACATCCAAGTCCATGTGACAGAGTGAAGTATGCAAGGGGATACAAATTTTAAATGGCGTGAGATTAGAATTACACAGTTCTATCTCCGTTTAGGGTAGTTCTGAGATATTGAGCATCAAAGTTTTTACATCTCAGCTGGCAAAATTGTTATGTAGTATAATCTACTATTATAGCTCAACAAGACCATCACCCTACAGTAACTTTGAGGATAGAATATCAAAATCCTGGCACATTTGGAAATGGGATTTTTTAAGATGGCCCAAATGGAGATAGAACCTTATAATTCTGAGAGCTCTGATTCTGTTTGGAATTATAAGGTTCTATCTCCACTTTTACAAATAAAACCCCACATTTCAAAGAATAAATGTATATAGCCATTGATTTTAATCAATTTATATATTTATAATACAAGCACACAGCTTGTAGTATATAATAGAGCTCGACCGATTTATCGGCAGGCCGATATTATCGGCCGATATTAGGCATTTTCCAAACTATCGGTATCGGCGTTTATAATGGCCGATAAATGAATATTTAAAAAAAAAAAACGGACGAAACACCCTTCAACCATGTCATGAGTGTTGGAGTTGTATAGTTTGTCCACCAGAGGGCACTCTACACCGTCCCTGTTGGCAACACTCGTGTATAACGCGCCACACATCCTGCAATCTGCTGATCCAGCCAGAGTCGGGCAGAGAGAATCAGTTATCCGCGAGTGAGATCATCGGTGAAGTGTGTTCATGCCATGGTGAGTTGGTCACATACATTGCTTGAATAACAATTAAAAGAACATCCCCATCAGTTCTCTTAACTCAAATAAGCATGACAAAATTTGTGACTATCATGTCCAGTTTTGCTGCTGTTAAATAAGCCGAGAGTGAAGCGGAATTAGCTAGTAATAATTACGTTACGTTGTTACAGTGTAGTTGACTGACTGTCCTTTTAACTTTTGACGATGTGACTGAAGTATTTCTTTAATAGCGCGTGACAGTTATAGCAATGAGACGTATCATCTCTCCTTGGCCTGTTATATTGAAAATGTATGTTTTACAATTTGCAGTATGACGTTATCCATTGCTAAATTATGGCTCATCATAGACTAGCTAACCACAAAGCTAGCTAATGCCACTATCATCAGTGGAAGACCGCTAACGTTAACAGTAATGAGCTTGGAAACCACAACAAACTTTTTCTGCCTAAATAAAGTAATGATTATTACTGTATTTATAATGATTATTACTGTATTTTATAACTAGCATATCTCTAGTTACAGTCCCTGCATTGTAAAATGTAAGTTAGACTTGCGAGGAGTGAACATTTAGACAGAGAAAAAGTATCAAACGTATCTTGTGCATAAAAGACAAAGTTAGCTTTTCTTTTACATGATGTGTGTGAATCCAACGACGCCAAGTGTGCGTTGCAGACTGTCGTTCAGCCGCAGCATTAACGAGTCAGCGAAAGAGTGTTCAGCACCATAGGGAATATTTATGAGGATAGGCGAAGCTCTTTGAAAGGAGATAATGCAGAGAAACTTTGCTTCATGTACTACAACCTGCCTCTGCTGGACTGGAGCTATTGAGGATTGACTGATTCAGTACACTACCTCATATATACTGTTAGCAATTTATAAGTAGTATAGTTTAAAGTTATATTTATGAAGCTATACCAAGTCTTTTAATACTGGTAACTTTGATTTGGTTGTTGTTGTTTTTGTTCAAAGGACTTTACGTTTCATATCTTAAGTTTGTATTTTTATACATTTTATTTATCAGAACTTTAATATATTTTGATGTTCCTCTGTTCTGTTGTGACAATAAAAGAAACAAGTTTCTTTTTAAAATGCATTATCATATTATTTTAGTTAAAACTCATAAATAACTACAAATAACTAATGTTAGGGAAATCTGTTAATGTTTTGTTGCGCGTTTCTGAAAAAAAAAAATATATATCGGCGGATATATCGGTTTATCGGATTTTAAACCCAACAAATATGTGTATCGGTATCGGCCTTCAAAATCCTTTATCGGTCGGGCTCTAGTATATAATATAATATATAATAGTATAGTATACATCAAAGCCAAGCAAGTTTGTAAGAAAAAAAAATATTTTTATTTTCAAAGAACATGGACATGGAAAAATTACAGCTAAACAAAAAATTTTCTCTTCACAATACTACACCCCACTCCTCTGTACTGTAAAAACATTTAGGAAACATCTTACATACATTAAAAACGGTTCATTTAGTAGATTAAAACATACAAAATATTGTGTAACATCATGAAAGTTATGTTTTCATCCCTTTCCACCCCCACCCCCTCTGTGCTCTGAAACATTTTAAAAACAGTGTTCATTTATTTCATTAAAAACATTCTAAACACACTTCTAATCAATAATGTATTGTTGTAAATCCCTTGACATCCCCTCCTCTCCACCGGTATACCCCTCCTACACACACTGTTACTAAACATCAGTAAAAAACATTTTTACATTTATTTTTAAAAACACATTGTTAATTTATTTAATAAGCTAGTTTTAAACTATGAGACACTTTTATTATTTATTATTATTCTGTATGTCTGTTTTCCCACTGAGCAAAATGAAGTTCAAAAGATGTCTTTTCAATGTCTTTGTCACAAAAGCGTACATTGAAAAGACATCCATTGAGGAGCCAGAATTAAAGTTTTTATGTAAGGTTCCATGAACGTCTATATCGGACGTGCAGAACATGACTCTTTCCAACCCTCCAACCTTCTATCTAGATCAGGGGTTCTCAACCTTTTGCAAGCTGGGCCCCCCCAAAGCTGGATCATTGCAGTTGGGGCCCCAGTGCCCCCCCGCACCGCCCCGCCCCATGCTTTATTGTTGTTATTATTATTATTATTATTATAATAATTGGCAGTAGCACCAGACTTCTAATGTGAGCTTGCAGGCATTATTATTATTATTATTATTATTATGAGTAGTAGTAGGCCTATCATCATTACTAGGCTATTGCTATATAATTATATGAGGTTACATGCTTTATTGTTGTTATTATTATTATCAACATCAGTAGGCCTATTATCATTACTAGGCTAAAGCTATAATTGGGAATTGGCACCAGACCTCTGATATTAATTTATGCTTTATTATTGTTATTATTACTAGGCCTAATAGTAGGCATCATCTGCATTTTTACAGAAGCTTGCTGGTAGGTGATGTTAATGTGAGACCTGAGCCTGCTTTGCCTTGCAAAGATCCTCAATTCTCAATGTTTGATAAACATAGCCTCAAATCATCCTCGATTTGTGCACGATTGCGGTATTTCGTTTTGAGTGCAGTCATTTTTGAGAATCCTGCCTCACACAAATATGTCGACGCGAAAGGAAGGAGAATCTTCACAGAGTTCCTGCATCAATGCTGCCCAGAATGACGAAAGAGGGCTGGAGCTAAAGAGTTCCTTCAGTCTACTGTCACTCTTCAGCTCAATAAGCTGTTCCTGCATATCATTTGATAGCTCGTTTGCTGTGCACACAAACGGATCTCGAACCCACGCAAAAGAGCGATAATCTATGGCAAGCCCTTTTAACATTTAAAAGCTAGATTGGATAGGTGTTGCAGATATCTGTAATTCAGTTTTGCCTAGTCAAAAAGAACATTTCAGATATCCGAAACTACATTCTTCCTATCCATAATTGTCATTTCAGATATCCACAAAGACATTCTTCCTAGGACAAATGACGTCACTTTTGCCATTCATTTGTATGGGGTTTATCATTACAGATATCTACAATTCAGTTGCAGATATCCACTATGTGAATTATGGATATCTGCAACTGAGTTGTAGATATCTGTAATTCCAGTTTGTGATATCTACAATTTGATTCTGACTAGTCATAAACTCCAGTTCAAGATATCTTTAATTCACCTCAATTCAAGATATCTACATGTTCCTTTTCAGATATCTTAAATTAAGTTTTGACTAGGCGAAATTATGTTGTAGATATCTGTAACTGGAATTATGACTAGTCAAAATAACGTTGTAGATATCTCAAACTGGAGTTAGGGATAGTCATAATTTAATTGTAGATATGTATTATCAATTTATAGATATCTTGAAATGAATTTTGATTAGAGATATCTAAAATTTGAGATATCTGTAACTTTCATTCTGCCTAGTCAAAATGTAATTACAGATATCTCTATCTGTAGATTCGACTGGTCACAGTTACGTTACAGATATCTTGAATGACAATTCCAACTATCCAAAATGTAATTACGACTAGTCAGAAAGACGTTGTTGATATCTACAATGTTAATTCCGCATAGTCAAACTTTGCTTTTAAATGTTAAAAGGGCTTGCCATAGATAATCCTCTTTAAAGTACGTCGCAAATTGTTTTCTCATTGCTGACAGGTGCTCAGACGCTGAAATAGGGAGGAGAAATCGTGTGACGTGCCTGCATCAGTGATAAAGTCTGCAAGGCTGGGGAATATCGCAGTTCCCTCGACTGATGCGGCCATGCCAGAGGTCTAGTTTTTGTGTGAAGGCGTGCACTTTGTCTGCAAGGAGCAAAATATGAGTTTCGCGGCCTTGCAAAGACAGGTTGAAATCAAACAAATGAGCGCCGTTTTCTAAAGTCTATGAGCGCAGCACACACAAATAAACTAAATTGACATACTGCAGTTAAATTTCAAAATGTGGTGTTTTTATATTTATAACATTTGAATACAGTTCAGCAACATACGTCACACGACCTGACGACCAAGAGAGCTGACAACTGACAATCACTTAATTTACCATCACCAAACGATTGAAAATGTGACACTGATTTCATATGACAGTTGTAACGGTGGTCACCCAACAATGAAAAAAAAAATTTGAACACACAAAAAAAAAAAAAAAATGTTCTGAGGTGAGAAGCGAACCCAGGACTCCAGTGAGGCAATGCGGAGTTCTAACCGCTAAACCACAGTGACAACTACCTGCTGTTATCGGCAACAGTATTAGATCGACTCTCAGACCCAAGGCCTCGAAAAAAACAAGTTAATAATTATTAAGTCACTTACATTTTAGACGAAATAGTGACTGTTTTGGTCTATTTTAGCAGCGAAAATAGATCCGATGAATCCAAACAAAGATCACAGCATAGCCATAGCGCATCTCACAGCAATAGGCCTACTCAATCGTGTTTTGAATGATTCAGTGTTGTGAACGAATCGGTTGAGTCAAAGATTCAATGACCCATTCACAAACATCTGTCTCATTCTTGATGAATCGGCCGTTTGAACGAATCGTTTGACACACGTCATTGGTCACGGCAATGTACGTGACGATCGACACGATGATTGCTTAGTTTGCAAAGTAAGTGCACAAATCACACCTCATACAGGGTAGTCCGATAGAACCGGAGCCTGTAGCGTTGAAATTTGACGTCTTGGGCTGCGAATGGGTCGAGACTGCAATAAAAATAAAAAGGAATAGGTATATCACAATAAATGATCTATGCCAGGGCTAGTATAATGGTGGCCCACAGATCATCTTTATCTGGCCCTCCAACTGTTTTTTTATGTTTAAAAACCCTCACAATCTGATATCAAAGTGCCCTCTCAGCAAATGTTTAGCGCGTTCATAGGCAACCGCATTCATCGGTGAGTTTAACCGCATTCATCGGTGAGTTTAACCGCATTCATCGGTGAGTTTAACAATATAGAAGTCTATCGGACTACCCTGCACGTTGAAAAATGACGCCAAAGGTATACCCAGTGCGTCAATAAGTGACGCCAAGGGGTCCTGGCGAAGCGTCCATAATGTGAGTTGGGTGTGAGAATGTGTTGGTAAAACAGAGGATTACGGCCCGCCGCTGCTTCAGAATCGGGTCGGGACAGACGCAGGCTGACACACAATAATAATCTACACCGGTCGGCGGTCACCATTACTTTGTACCCACATTCTCTCTACATGCTGTTCTGTTGTCAATAAACACACGATATGGCGCTTACTCCGTGCCAAAATCAAACATTCGACCGACCGATCGAACGTCTATCCGAACGTCTGATCGAACGTCTATCCGAACGTCTTGTACTTTTGAGCGTCTTACCGAGCGGGTTGACCCACGTGACGACCTGACGTGACGTCAACGTCTTGAAAATAGCAGTTTTTTAACCATGCAAGTATCCAAGCTAATGTGTAAAGACTATAAATGGACATTAAAGGCAATACATATAAATATTGTACCCCTGAAACAACACTAAAACATTTCTCCTGAATCCTGTGCATGTGAGGCTATGTGTTTTACTTTCAAAGAGCAGAAATACTGTAGGCTAGCCTATATACAGTCATTCAATAGTCTTAATTTGACCAATATAATCATTTTAACTAGTTTTTATTGTTCATTTTATTGCCCAATGTACAATGTTCTCACAGTCCATAAAAGAAAGCACTCCCAAATTAATAAATGTAGCCTTTCATTTAAGGTTTTCATAAATATATATTATATTTATATATTTGGAAATACAGATAGACCTAGCCTATATAGAATATCCATTTATACACACACACACACACACACACATTTATATTTTAGCAATTCAGGAAACCTGTAGGCTAATATATTAAAAACATTCATACTATTTTTTATACATAGGCTATCACACAGATAACAAACTAATAAAAAGTTAATCTAATCAAGGATAATCTCAGTCTTAATAAAATTACTAAATTATCATAATCTTTCACAAATAGACATCATAAATGTTAAAGTGGAAAGGTTTATTTAAAAAATTTGTATAACAGTTCTAATATTACATATAGACATAGTCAGCTGAATATACTTTACTTTGTAATTAAGGTTCGTTGATTTTCATGTCTGCCACATATAAACAATGAGCCAAAACGAAATTATTGATCATTTTCATAAAATCATAAGTAACCACTGATCTATATATATAACTGGATAGCTCATAGAATTCTAAACTGCCAGCAGTAGGTGAAGCTACCGGGAGTGCTCTGGCGGCCATCTTACTATTCCCTACCTACAGAGGGCATCGCGGCATGTGCAGCGTTTAACCGCGAAACAACACTCACTTAAGGATGCGGCTAAAGAGCCCACAGGTTGTAATTTATGACTATGTACATATTAAACGCACATTAGTCGTTATCCCCATGTAGAGTGGGCATAACGATCATAATCTTTAATAATCAACAGTAAAAATACAACACCAAAGTGTATTAATACCCCTTTTTAAAGCAAAGTTATCCATCTGCAGATTGTTACAGGATGCAATGTTTCTCTGCCTTCATAGTTTAAATCTGTTGATGCTCCTTGTTCATAATGTTGACAAATTATACATCTGCATAATTTGCCAACATTATTAATCATTTTTGACTAGATTATGTAGTAAATGTGAACTAATTTAGGGGGGAGGGTGCATGCACATCAACACATTTTAAAGTTGTTAATAAAAACGACTAGCTTTGTGTTATATTGTAACTAGACAGTACCTCTTCAGAATAAATATAAACCAAATATAAATATGTAGTATAGTATATACACACACACAAGTTAATATACAGAGTGTGTGTATATATATATATATATATATATACACACACACATAAATTAATTTACTTTTACTTAATGGAATTATCCATTTGCATTCATTTCTGGAATATGTACATACCAGCTTGTGAGCATTTAATTATTTCAACAATCCCCTGATCTTTTAAATCATAATTAGAAATAAGTTTATTGACCATTGCACACTCAAGGAAATCATACATATTTATTTGTTCAATAACAAAAGCTTCCAAGTACATACAAAAATGGACTTAAACTGAACAATACAATAAAAATTTGCAGATATGTGGGAACAAATCTGCTAATGGATTTAACAACAATCCCACATTATTCAGCTTTCAAAAGAATGTTAGCAAGACATGCCATCAGAGCTAGTGGCAACAGTTCTCCACCGGATAGCACAGTGACACTGGAGGCAGCATCTTCTGATATGCATTTCAGGCAGTGACGTTCAGCCTGAAACAGAAGACACAGAGAAAAACATCACTGTATTTCTTCCCAGCTTGTCCATGTTCAAAGAGGCTGTGGTGGGGTACATAGCATACAGTTAAAACAACTATGAAGATGATTCTGTGCACTACCTGTTTATCAGCACTCAGTGTCGAGAGCTCTTCCCAAGATGAACACACTGATCGACATGAAGTCCTGAGGTGGATTTATAAGACCGTCAGACAGCGTCCTGAAAGTCTGCAAGACAGCTGAGAGATTTCTTCAACAGCACACACTCACAAGGCCCATCTCTGTCCCCACAAATGTTCTGGATCTCCATGGTGGTTCTGCATTCAAGGAACTTGAGGCAAATGTGTTCAACCTAGAACCATACAACAATCACATCTTCATACTCAAAGTGCATTGCAGAAAGCTGCACAAACATCAGCCTCCACTTCATTGCCAAGGAAACATGTGCTGCATCACACTCCAAACGGCTTAAGAAAACTCTGGGCAAGCTTGTACTGCAAAATAGAAGAAAAATTAAAAGTTTGATATAAAGATCAGGGGCCGGTTGCACCAGCTATACAAAAGTTTAAACTTAGCCTAGTTGTGGCGTAAATGAGCACGAAGTCACAATTTACGCACTACTAAATATTAAACTTCAGTACAACGTAACCCTACGTATAAACTAAATATTTACGGAAGACTCCGAGCAGGTGTAACTGATGGAATAAAAAAAGCAGACTGATATTTTATGACATCAATAAGCTCATGTTTTGCATAATAGGCATCAATCAAATAATTGTGATTTTGACAATTGCCTGTTTTAGGTGTTTCATAAATATGATGAATAATTACATACAAACTCACTAATTCATTTATACAGATTTTTACAAGCTTGAGTCATACAATAAAATAAGGGTATGATTTCCTTTTCAGGCTTCAAAATCATATGAATGACAGTCAAATATAAAAGTATAAAATGTTAAATAATTAAAATAATATCTTAATTATCAAAATATGTTTCTCAAGAGAGCTGCTCTTGTGACGTCCGCAGTGAAGGTTTGTACATCAACCGTAACAAAATCAAATTGAAGTTCATGGATTTTTAATACTTCTGTGTACAAATATGAACGCTGCTTAATAGATCAATGCAGGTAAACGTCATAGTATGCGACTACGCATCACTTTATGGAGAGTTTACGACTTACTAGTTAAGACTTGCCTTAAGAACAGGTGGAGCAACCAAATTAAGCACCGACTTAGTTGCAAACTAACTAGTAGTTACGAAGCCTTGAACTTTATACCCCAACTTAAGACCTTACGCACAGCTATTTACTCAACCTCATGTCCTTCCAAACCTGTAGGACTTTTTCTGTGAAACACAAAAGATGACATTTAAAAAAAAAAAAATTGTCCATATAATGAATGCCATTGGTGACCAAAACAAGCTATTTTGCTCACCATTTACTTTCCTTATATGGAATACAAAATACATTTTTGGGGGTTCTGCAAAAGAAAGTCACATGGATTTGGAAGGACATGAGGTTGAGTATATGATGACAGAATTTACATATTTGGGTCAACTTTTCTATTAATATTAAATGTTATATATGTTATACTATCTGAAACACAGTAATTTTATGAGACTTATACTGCATGTTGCAAAAGTATCTTCATTGCAAATAAAAAATATTTTTTACTCTGTTAAAACAGCTCTTCAGTGAAGCCAGGCTGTCTCCTCATACAGCTTTTCCTCCTGTTGCAAACCAATTCCAGTTTTATCTAGCATTCAGTGCGATGTTTATTGAAATCCAAACGGCAAACTTACCTTGTTTAACTTCAACAATATCCATGTGCTCCTTGTCAGGGCTGGACTGGGAAGAGAAATCGGTCCGGGATTTGACATAACTGGCCCAAAAGTTGTTGGGGGAGAGTATTCGCTAACGCGGCGGCTCGTTTAGCTTATCGCGGCCGACACTGCGGCCCGCTCGGTTCTCCCGATGGCCAGTCCACACTGATCGGCCCCTAAGTGCGTCGGTCCACCGGAAAAATGTCCGGTAGGCCAGATTACCAGTCCAGCCCTGCTCCTCGTCTATTCCAATTGATCACTTTTATTATGATGCCCATGAGCTGGACCGTATTCAGGCCTGCACTGCAAAAAGTACAAATCACACACAGAGAATTAATGAAAGCCCACATTATATTTATCATATGTAACCGATGTTGATCTGCAATTAGATATTCAACTTGACCAAAAAAGCTAACTTGGCTGTTATTCATTGTGGTTATTTTCCTAAGTTAACGTTAGCTGCATAGCTAATATTCATTTATCCTAAGAAAATAACCACAATGCACGTTCAACGTAAACAAAAGCTACAAAACATAATTATGTATTCAGAATAAAAACTTTAAAGCCTGCTAAAAATATGTTTGAAAATGTCTACTGATATCTTACCTCAGTTTCTTAAACTTGTTTCTATTGAAGTAACACGTGCGCCGCTGAACGTAATGCTGCTGCAATAAAGAGTAACATAACACGCTCACATTTAGAATAAGCAGGGGGAAAAATGAAAGTCAAAATAAATAATGAATTGCATATTTAGTAAGATTGCATTGTGATGCAGTGTATGCAGACATAAAACATTGTTTTTAATGTGACTGGATAGGTAAAAATTACTCACCAAAACAGACGATTTCCCATTGAGACCCATAGGAATACAGAACGTTAGGGAATACCAAGATGGCGGCGCAGTAGCTTCACTGTTGTGACGTCATGAGCTATCCAGTTATATAGATCAGTGTATGTAACAAGTTCCTACGTGTGCTGACGTGTTGTTAACGCGTTCCTATGGCGACCGGTCGGAAGTGCGAGTAACCGATCGTCATCCCAACGTGTTGTTTACGTGTGAAGACACGTTGTAACACGTTTGTGTTTTTCTTACCTTAGTTTAACTTCTTATGCTTCTATTGTGTCCTCTAACTCAGCCTTTCTCAAACTTTTTTCAGTCAGGGCACCTTTCAAAAGTGCATAAATTCTCAAGGCACCCCAGTGTAAAATATAATTTAAAAACACTGCATAACCCAAATGTAAATGCAAATGTCCTGTTTATTTAGACAGAACAGTAATGAACAGAGCATAATACGAACTGTAAATAACAATAATAATAACAACTTTATAGCACCTTTAAAAACACAGGTTTGCAAAGTAATTCACAAAATAATTAATCAGAGACACAAATGCCATAAAACCGTAAGAGGTGGACCGCCCAATACAAGAACCCAACAACAAATCCAGACCAGGAGAACTAAAATGAAGTGCAGGATGCAGTTAAAATAAAATAAAAAGGGGCAGACATGAAAACAATATATATATACAATACGATAAGAAAAAGATGCATGTTAAAAAATGCACCAGAGATACTAAAAGTGGCCTAAATTCACGTTTATTTTTACGTTTCTGTCAGTCTGAGGTGTTGTTGCTATAACGCGTTGCTATGGGTTGCGTCACTTGCGTCAAGTTGTGTGTGTGTCTTGCTTCGGTCTTGTGAGACGGATTTTTATGGTTAATTTTATATATATATATTTATCTAAAATGAATTTACAATTTTATTAATACGTTCATATGTTTAAAAAGAAGAAGAATGTATTTATGTAAATTCAAATATATTTATATATGAAATGTCAGATTTTTTTTTTATTTTTTAGCCTACGTAATTTTTTGGCGGCACCCCTGACACAGTCAGGGGGCACCCCAGTGTGCCGCGGCACCCACTTTGAGAAAGGCTGCTCTAACTAGTCCACATTTGATTAGTGCAATGGCTGATGGCTTAGAAAGTTATGTGCGGTGTAGGCTATTATTAAAGTTAAATATAGCAGAGGCTAAATATTATTGACAAATCTGGCATGCTTTAACGGCTATTTCGGAAAAGCACGATATTATACATAATTTTTATATATCTCTCATTAAATCGGAAGGTTTAGGAATAGATCTAATTTCGGAATGTGTCTTATTTAATAGAAATACGCTCTACCATATTCAAATGCAGCGAAAACTGCAATCAGTATCCCATCTGCTTTGCCTAAATATAAAAATCATAGACAATGAATCATATAAAGTAGGCTACATAAAATATCCTGACCATTTATATCAGACAAATTGACATATCAAATGCAAAGCCGGCCTACATGTCTACTTTATGATACCCTTAAGAGTGTAAGAGATAAATTCAACGTAGACAGTACGTGTACTGTGTATTGATAATCTTATCAGACCATTTCTCTTCGTTAACTGTAAAATTGGCGAGAATAATATAAAAAAAAATTTTTTGAAAGTAGCCTAGGCCTATTCTTTCTGCATGGCATTTTTTTTTCTTCTTATAGTTCAATAATCAAAATTGTTACGTTAGGATGGCTATTTGTGTCATGGTGCTAAAACAAGCCTGCTGAGACGCTCGTGTTGACATGCAAGTTAAATTTATTCTCTTAACTTCTCACTATTTACCATATCACCACAAATAGCGTAATCAAATAACCAATTTACAAATAAGCTATTATTTGAAGGATACAGATTTCTCTTAATATAACAGTTATTCAAAAATATTTTTTTGTCTGCTTGCACATGATTGCATAGCAAAATGTGTTAGAGCGGAGATATGTTTTACTTGTAATACAACTATGATTTACAATGGCATGTTTTTCTTTTTAGTAAAAGTGCATGTAAAAAATAACATCAATATTTTGCCTGATAAGGACAAATAGATATGGTTGATAATAAAACATTTACCAGAGAATTATAAAAATCGCAGTTACAACAGTTTGAACATGCGCTGCATGTCTGTCAACAAAAATAAAATAGATTATATTTCATCTATAAAAAAAAGTCGTTTCATTTCAATTGTTTCCAATAAAGAGCTGCAATCTCTATGGATGTGATATAAATGCATTTTTAAGTTAAGTTTAAGGGTAAGGGCAGGGATTAGTATTAAAATCACGCTTTTGTATTTATGACATCAAGGCTACTTTATTTGTTCATAGACGGAAGTAATTTAAAATGTTATTTGTGTATTGTAGGCTAGCTAGCCTACTTTTCAGTAGCTATAGGTCTAATAGGCCTACAGAGAATGTCCGTAGACGGGCTTTGGCCTACAGCAAAACTACAGCTCATCCAAGGATATTTTACGGAGCTGTCAACACTGGAAACTCCGACGGCATGCAGTCAGTTGACGAACACCCAATTTATAAATAAAATGTATGTTATTAATAAATTGTATACTATTATCTATGTACAAGACTACAAGTTTCGTGCTTGTGTTTCCGCCCCGTTTTATTCGTTGCACCCGCTTCGGAAAATTACATTATCTAATTTAGATTAATCAATATTCAGGAATTGGCCGGGTTTTTTTCCCCTCCAACGTGAATAAGAACCGTGAAAACAATTGCTTATACAGAAACATAAATTAGGATTAAGATAATTATTATATATTATAATGATTATATAGCCTATTATATATATATTAGTCTCTAACATACTATTATTAGCACTCTTTCTAATGTCAAAATATGCAATCTTTCAGAAGTCTTTATAGGCCTACATTAACAAGGATTTGGGACGATTATAATGCCATGCTGCAAACCACTTTAATAATATGTTTACAAGATGAGAACAGGAGAGACAGTGAAAATTCATGTTAGAAACAGTGACCTCTCTCTCTCTGACAGAAGAAATGTATATATCAGAGTTCATCTATCAGAGTAGCCTATCCAAAACCATCAACAGCTTGTTATGTTACAGTAACTCAGCCCACGAGTCAGCGGAGGCAGCAAAGGCAATTTCAGAAGGAAGAAAACGAAATCATGAACAAAGTCTATTGAATAATCTTAACTGCGTCTTTCTCAATGTGTTACCAATGGTAACTTACCATGAAAAGTGAATGGGCAATTAATGACAACATGGTCCCATATGGCATTGAAAACTTTTAAATTAAAATCATTTTTCTTATATCTTTTAACTCTTACTTGTAAAACAATATATCAGACAATATATAATTAATCAGTTTGACAGAAAAAAGCTTACCACTGTATGTATGTACAGTTACAATAGGTGAGTTTGGTGTTTGAAACATTAGAGTCATGAAATACAGAGAAAGTCATGATATACAGGTGGTATCTTTTTCAGTTCATCCCTCAGAAAGACTTAGAATAGGCCTAGCCTACAACACCTTTTTTTCAAAGGCTTATTCAGGGAAGTGCAGCAGAATGCAGGAAATGGTTGAGTATTTTAGGTAAAACATCTGTATTTAGTGCCTTTCATGTCCATTTATAGTCTTTACACATTAGCTTGGATACTTGCATGGTTAAAAAACTGCTATTTTCAAGACGTTGACGTCACGTCAGGTCGTCACGTGGGTCAACCCGCTCGGTAAGACGCTCAAAAGTACAAGACGTTCGGATAGACGTTCGATCGGTCGGTCGGTCGAATGTTTGATTTTGGCACGGAGTAAGCGCCATACACGATGCCATCATGCCACCGACCGACGTTTACACTCTCTGTGTGTGTGTGTGTGTGTGTGTGCTACTACGACTCCTGAGTGACGTTGCCGGGGTCCTATGAGGAGGTAGCTGCCTCTTCTTCTTCTTCTTCTTCTTCTTCTTTCAAAGTTTTATGGCGGTTGGCAAACCAGCTAAAAGGTGCATTTACCGCCACCAACTGGTCAGGAGTGTGAAGCATTAACAGAGTGAAGCAAATTATCAAAAAAAAATATATATATATAATAATAATAATATAATATATATATATATATCAACCTATATTCTGTTAACCAATCCTGTTTCCTTTAGCTACCTCATTAAAGCACTATAGACCCTTTTCTCTTTCTGTGCGTTTTGAAATATGCTATTGACTGACAATGTATCAATACCTATGTAGCTTAATGTTTCTGCAAAATTGATTCTTTCTCTGTCGTATTCTGTGCAATGAATCAACACGTGTTCAACTGTTTCTGACAAGCCACATTTATCACAATTTGCAGATTCTCTTTTCCCTATGATGAACATTGAGTAATTAAGGCATGTATGCCCTATTCGAAGCCTAGATATTATGGAATCTTCCTTTCTGCTTCCGTATTTATTTCTCTCACCCCCAACTTTATTTTGAATTTTATACAGATGTCTTCCTTTTGTCTCCTTGTCCCATTTCTGTTGCCACATCTTGTTTAGGGCAGATTTTATTATTGCTTTGACTTCAGTTTTACTCAGTGTTACATTAATGTCTATTACATTACGCTTCAAAGATCTCTTTGCCAACTGATCAACCTCCTCATTACCCTCTACCCCCACATGTGCTGGAACCCATAAAAATGAAATATTTACACCTATTCTGTATATTCTGTACATATTTTGTAGTATCTCATACAAGATATCCTGCCTGGACGCTGACTTTCCACTATTTATACTCAGTAAAGCTGAATAGGAGTCTGAGCAAATCACTACATCCATAGGATGAATGTCTTCCACCCATTGAAGTGCCATTAAAATTCCAATCATCTCTGCAGTATATACTGAAGCATGATCTGTAATTCTCTTTTCAATACTATATTTAAAATGTGGAATTTAAACTGCTGCTGCTGCATGTCCAGTATCTGGATTCTTAGATCCATCCGTGAATATTTGAATACTGTTATAATATTCTTGACTTAGGTGCTGCTTCACAACTATATCCTTTGTTATGCTTATTTCCTTTGTTTGTATCTTGTCTTGCAATGTTAGATCTACATCCGGTTTAGGGAAAAGCCATGGAGGTATTGATGGTATTACCACTGTGGGACTAATATTTATATTATTTATTTCTATGTTCTGGGCTTCTTTTTCTACATTCCATCCAAAACTATTTATTTCTCCTTTTCCATACTCCCAGCATTTTTCTAGGATCTTTTTCACTGGGTGATTCTCATTGTGTCCCTTTAGAGTACTCCAATATGACATTTTTAATTGTAACCTCCTAACATCCAGAGGCATTTCTGCCAAGGTAGCTGCCTCAATCGTGCCTGTAGGAGCGGACCGGTAACCATAGTGATCATATACCATCTATGAATGAGCTGAGTCGGTGATTTTCTGAACTGAGAAAAATCGACTGTAAATGCCACATAAAGGCAATGAAGAGACAAAAAACAATCACCTCGTTTTTTCAAAAACCAAACAATGTAAGTATCCTATGGCTGTTGACTTTCCCAGATGTGGCAGATTAGATTTGTTAAGGGGAATAGCTAGTCTGACAACAATGGCAAAAGGCTTTTGCACTTAGCAAACACAGCAAAATGTGGAGACCATAACTATGCATTTAGGTGAGTGGACAGAGGCAAATAATGAATGAACATAAATAGAATGGTTGGATAAATCAAACAATTTATCGTCGTCAGGAAATAATATTTTATCTTATCATTTAACCCATTGTACTGTATAAATTGACTGAGGTATGTTCACTGTCGTGTGTAAGCCACTATAAAAATAATTATAAGTACATTTGTGTGGTGCAAGGTTTATGCAAACAACAAATAAAGGCCTACATAAACTTTTGACATCCTCTTCTAGCAGGAAATCATGTTTTTTTTTTTATTGTACAGAGCAACGGAGGATATAGATTCTTAAATTATGGGCTATGAAAAACATTTCTTAATATGTCATACATCATTTGAAAGATATTTCTAATCTATAAATTGCAAAAACTTGTAATTAACACTTACATTTAAAATTGAGTTATTCTTAGACATTTGAAATAGTAGTTTTACCATTAATTCTCAGGAATATGTTGTATTTCACATTGTTGTGAAATTCTATAGAGGTATAGAGGGTTAACTGAAATTATAAGATTTAAAATGTTGTCCGTATACTTACTTATTTTTATTTATGTAAATATGTTGTTGTTATTTTATTATTATTATTATTATTTTTTGCACATAGGTTCTTTGCTTTTTTGTTCATAATGATGGACTTTGTATGCTGAGATAAGCAAATGTTTAAAGAAAACATACTTTGCTGAAGACATGAAGTTTTGGTAGGTGATTGGCATACTAGTCAAATAACAGTCTGATCATGCATTGCTAGTTGTGATCAGGTAGGCCTTCGTTTACCTTTGTTCATTGTTGTTTATCCATGATTTCAAATAAGAATCCCCCAATGGCTTTTTAGTGCAAATCATTAGCCCAAATTAGGCAAAGTAACTACTTGAGCACTAGTTAAAGCCCAAATTACGCAAAATAACGAATTGAGTTTAAATCATTTGCTGACAGCTTGGTCCCCCCCAGTTAAAAAATCCTATCTACGCCACTGTAATAAAGTATTAACACTCTTCATAGAAGCCTAATAAAAGGAACAATAATGACACCTATTCATTTAAATACACATTTAACAAGTTAACATACCATTGTTCTTAGCTGTGTACTCTAAAAAATGCCAGCAAATAACACATTTTACATGAACTGTATATAAATTAAAATTCATTTTAGAGATTGGGTGCATGTGTTTTTTTTATAAATTCACAGTATGCCCACCTCTTCAGACTACGCCACTGCTTCTTGAGTAAATTCACACTAAAATAACAACTTATCTAAAGGTGAAATTCTTATTTCTTATAATTATGTGTAATTGTTGTTAATAATTAATTAAATAAACAGTTAGCATGGTTTTACTACAGCAATATTGTAGTAGTAACCATGGTTAATTGTGTGGAAACTATGGTTTAACTAAATACCATGATTAAACTATAGTGAAATGGTTAATTTTTGTAAAGGTAAACAAAACAGAAGTCTAATAATTTTCTGTTTAGGCTATAAAAAAAAATAATGACTTGAATAATGATAAAAAGTATTATTTTAAATTACCAGTTTTTATCCCAAGTATTCGCAAAAAAAAAAAACAATTTAGCAGAAGTATCGGTATTGGTATCGGTATCGACGATATTGGACTTGAAATTATTGGTATCGAATCGAAAAGAAAATAAGTGGTATCGCTCATCCCTAGTTTCTGATGAGTCACTGAACACAACAATCACAGCGCGAGAGAGTTGTCAACAAACGATTCCTTTGAACCGGATCTTTTTCATGAATCATCCGAACTGAGGGTATGAACTCAGGAGCTCAGGTTAACAGTTTGAATCAGTTTCACATTCTCAGCAAGCTCACAACTGGGAGTGCAGACATTTCAAAATAAGAGTCCCATGTGTATTTCAGGCATCTTTATAATTATTGATTGGGATTGGAGTAGCACAATAAAATGCATCTGGGGTTTCATTCAATTTGCACTCTTGTAGTTTCTGCGTCTGGGCCATCTGGTAATAGGAAAATACTAAGAAAAGATTGTAGAACAATGTATATACTTTGTGTACATACAGACATACAAACTTTCTGGTTTCTGAACCGCAATCTAAATCGCAATCTAAATCGAGCAATTCTGTGATTTGGCTACTAAAACCAGCCATTTTTCTCCTTAGTCATTTTATGTAGTCTGGAGCCCTGCATAGATGTGCATTTTTGCTGATATCTAGATGCAAATTTTGGAGTTGGTTATAAGACTGTAAGTCATTGTTTTCAAATGCTAATTATTAATTTGTGACTATTGTGAATGTCGAATGTCAAACATCAAGCCAACTTTATTGCAGTTTAGTTCTGGATCAGTGATTACATTGTGATTAGTGAGAAAAACTCAATATAAACAGCCCAAATAGTTTAGTGATACAAAGACAGCCCATCATATTCTGACTTTCATTTTACAACCAGACCATTAACTATTGAATGTATGTTTTGCAAAGACACTGTTTTTACATTATTTTTCCCCAGAGAAACACTCACTTCAGTATGAGTACACCGCCCTTTCCACACCGGACACATTCTCTGGATCTGTGTTCAGTGCTGTTAGTGTGTGTGATGATAGACAGATCTCTCACTACAGTCATGAAGAACAAGACTGGAAGAAATCAGAAATCTGGAGAGATGTTCCTGAACTACATGAGTCTAGAGACTGGTTTCTACATCAGGTTAATATTCTGTCAAACTGCACAAACTCCAAGTGTCCTGGTGAGTTTAATGGGTTTCTCTGATCAATCATCAGATATGTTATGAAACTGTAATTATCTATAATTTGTGTGAGATTCTAATCAATATTTGTGTTGTGATTGTAGAGCTTCATGTACTTCAGAGAAGAGCTGGATGTGATGTGGAGAAACTTCCTGATGGAGCAATCAAGAATCTGGAGGGGTTTAATGAGTATCAATATGATGGAGAAGATTTTATTGCCTTTAATTTTAACACAACACAGTGGATCAATAAAAATCCCAAAGCCAAAGAAACAAAACTGAAGTGGGACCGTCAAACAGATCGAAACCAAATCATCAAGGATCAACTAAACAACTGCATGAACTGGATCTCCACATTTAATAATACTCAAAGAAGTATGTTTCAATAAGTTTTAGTAGTAATAGCAGCTCTAGCAGTATTTTTAAACAATTTCTGTCCTATACAAAAACTAATTAAAGAGACTGAGGAAATGAATCAAATAAAAGTATGAAAACTTGAACGTGTTCATGTTGTCATACGACTTTGGAATTTGATACATATATCCTGAATTATTCTTTATGATGAATTATATCAGTATTTATTGTTGGTTCTTTTGGCTCCAGCTCGTCCAGATGTTGAGGTGTTTGCTGTTGAATCTCCTCAAGACCAAAACAAGTTGATTCTGACCTGTCTGGCCACTGGTTTCTACCCCAAACACCTGGAGATGAATATGATGTTGAACGGCATTAAACTGGATCATGTAAACTCTTCTGGAATCAGACCAAACGGTGATGAAACCTTTCAGCTGAGAATCAGTGTGGAGATCCACAGAAATGAGACAGAGGGTTTTGAGTGTCATGTCAATCACAGCAGTCTAAAAGAGCCAGTTATATCAGAATGGGGTAAATATGATCATATCTTCAGTATTGAGTGAATATGTGGACATTTGTTGTATTTGTGTTGCTTCTGACCTGAACACACATTTGTAAAAGAGGCTAAGCTTTCTTTAAAGTGTACATCTGAAAATAGTTGTTGAATGTAATTATACATTTCGGTGTTTGTAATGTGTTTATATTTTTGTATTTTGTAATTCTGCAGATGGAAAATGCAGAAACTGCAGTGAAGCATCTAGAACAAATATTATAACAATCATAGCAGCAGTTACAGTGTTCATGATTGCGATTTGTGTTTATATCCACAAAAGAAAAAGGTCTAATGGTGAGTTCAAATTATTTCATACAGAAATTATTACTTTAAATGTTCTGTTGTTTAAAATAGTTCTTGAATCCATTTTCAATAATTGTATGTCAGATTTCTTGGTTTGATGTCTGAGGTGTCTTTCTAAATCTCACAGGATGAACATTAATATTCAACATTAATTGCACAAGAACTTGATCATTTAATGTCTTGGAATATTAATGTTAAATTAACTCTTCAATACACTATAAAAAAAACCATTTTGTTTATTTTATGCCATGGGTCCATTAAACACAGCAGGACGTGACGCTCAAGACGTCAATATAGCGCAAAAACACGTTTGGTGTGAACGCCCCCTTTAACTTCAATATACTTTAGAAATATTTTTGAATGGAAAATATAAGAATATTGAAATATCCCAAGACAATCACAAGTCATTCTTGCAATTTTGACAAAATCTCATGTTTGCTAGAACACAATACCTTGATGATATCTTTAAATTAGCTTAATTCAAAACAACAATTTTAATATATAAAATCAAATATTGGTAAGACATAAATGCACACATGATTAACTAACATTAGTGACAATGCAAACTGGTGTGATTGGGGCAAGTGACAGTTTCATCTACAGCTGGAGTGAGACAAAAAGTTTAGTGCTGACACATTAAATCTACACATATGATTGTGTTTCTCTCGCTAATAATAAAGTATATTTTCACAGTTATGAAATATGTATATATATATTGTTTAAATGTATAATCTGCTGTATCTCTTCTAGTCCAGTTAAACTGTAATGAGTCTGACAGAAGAGAGAAAAGTGACTCTGAGAAGACTGAACAACTCAATGCTGCTGATTCACCTGAGAATGATTCATCAAACACACTGAAAGAGATCATTCAGGTATCTCCACGTCAGATTCATGGACATTTCTTTCTGCAAGCAGGATAAAAAATCATTTTGGAGTTGGTCAGGACTGCAGACAGGCAAATCTAGCACTTGCACTCTTTTAATACACAGCCACACATGTGTAATCCGGGCAGAATTTGGTTTGAAGTTGTCCTGCTGGAAAATACACTGATGTCCCTGAAAGGAATGTGATGGATGACAGTATATATGTTTCTCCAAAATGTGTAAACTTCTGTCTGCATTCATGGTGTAATCATGGACATGTGAGTTACTCCTGCCATGGGCACTGACACACCCCTGGCCCATACAGACACTGGCTTTTGGACCTGACGCTAAAACATGTTGGATGGTCCTTTTCCTCTTTGGCCCGCATAACACAACAGCTTTGTTTTTCAAAAACATTTTGTGTTATTAACAATGTGGACTTGTCGGACCAAAGAAACATGGTTCCACTCTTCTACTTTCCTTCTGAGATGAGAGCGAGCCCAGAGAAGTCAGCAGCGCTTCTGGACAGTGATGATGTACGGCTTCTCCTTTACATAGTAAAGTCTTAACTTGCATTTGTGGATGCAGCGGCGAGTGGTGTTGACTAACAAAGGTTTACTAAAGTAATCCCAAGCCCATGTTCATGATATTCATTACAGATGAATGCTGTTTTTAAGATCGTGACATCTGAAGGATCAGAGATCACGAACATTCAGAAGTCTTTGTTTTATTTGTACAAAAAATGTGAATGTTCAGCCAGTTCTCGCCGCCTCCATTCCCATTTCAACCCCCCCGTTACAGTAACGTACTGCAGATGCACTTTATTTTAATTTGCACAGTAACATTTTTCAGCATTAGTCACTATTCTAAAGTCTCTTTTACTACATTTTTCTAATTTAAGATGTTTATTTGATCTGTGTTTGGACCTTGTGAATGTCTCTTTCAGTGTGTTAATACTGTTGTAATGTAAGTTGACTGTCACTCCACTGGATTTGTATTATCTTTTGTATTGTTTACTTTAATGGTTATGAATCATTCTGAATCACTGAAGGAGATCTCTCTCCCAGGCCAGCTTAAACTCTGGAACAGTCTTCCTGTTACTGTTATTAGAACCACCTCGACTATATCGATTTTAAATCAAAATTTAAATCATATTGGTTTGCAATAGCTTTTAATCAGTGAGGTGATCGTTCTTTCTATGCACTATAGGTGTATTGCTGTGGATTGTTTATTTTATTTATGTATTTTTATTGAGTTTGAACTTATATTTTACTATGTACAGCACATTGGTCAACAGCTGTGTTTTAATTTTATAAAAGTTTATAAATAAAGTGACATTGACATTATTTTCTGCCATTTAAATCTGGGGTAATTTCTTTATGTAGAGAAGTATGAAGCCGACTGATATGCCCATAATTAACCCAACTGATACAGTATGTCGTAAAATTACAACATTATAACAACAGATTTATATGATATAGTGCACACGGTTTTTCCATAAAAATTTTTAGTAAAATCTGATCATGAACTTTAACAATTTTATTGTCTGTGTGTATAGATGAAGCAACATAAGTGAGTCCAGAAGATACCTCTAAGGGACAGGTCCCGACATAACCAAAGATTACATTCGTTTTTTATATTTTCAATGACAGGATTAAAAATCAAAGAAACTCTTAACACCTAAATAATGAACAGCTTCTTTAACAGGAATATCATCCACAGATAAAAGGGAGGAGCTTTTCAAGGCTAATATTTCACATTTATTAATATTAAACCTGAAGCATCTGAAAATATCTGAATAGTTTTTATTGCCTGATGAATCTGGATAGAGTTTCTTTAAAACAAGGTTGTGTCATCTGCTAGTGGACTAATCTGAATACTTCACCAGAAATATGATTTCCTTCTAACTTACTATCCTTAATAACATGACAAAAGAGTTACAGTAAGAAAGACATATACCGAGACTGGGCAGCCTTGCCGAATTCCTCTTTCTAAAACAAATCTCTGTGTTGCACCATGTCCTAATTTCACTCCAGCATACACAGTTTTCATAGCACTACAAAAGTATGGCCCAAAAAAAAAAATTAAATGATGCTTAATTGTGTCAAAGGCCTTGAAAAAGTAAAAAAAAAAAAAAAGGAATTAAACTATCATCCACAATAAGATCAGAGTAATCAATAAGGTCGAAGTCAAGTCTAATAAATATAATGTTTTTTTTTTTTCCATAAAGCTTGTTCAAAGCAAGTTGAATCGCCTTGAGAAAATAAGGGCAAACAATTTATAGTCATTATTAAGAAGGCTGATTGGTCTCCAGTTTTCTAGTAATAGAGGATCCTTTTAAGGTTTAGGTATTAAACAAATGACTTCATACTAGCTGTGAGCTCAGAACAATTTAGGCTCTCTGAATACACTTCTAAAAGGAAAGGGGAAAGGAGTTCAGAAAAAAGCCTATAAAATTCAGATGCTATCCCGACTTGAGACTTGCTTATGACTTGCTCCCACCTCTGGGTATTGGTAATAGACGAAATTTCACCTCTTCATCTCAAGACATTTTGATTTAGCCAAATTAGAACTGAATAAAAGTATTTCCCAATTTCAAATTTTAACAATTCCTAATTGCAGCTGAATTAATTTTCATATTTAGCTTTATTCTGGTAAAAATAAGTCTTTTCAGCTCTAACTTAACCTCATTATATTTAAGTATTGAACTATTCATTTTCCAGTAAGAAGAGCCCCTGTTGTATCAAGCTTTTTTTGACTCTTGAAAAATATTCAGATCCAAACTCCGACGAAGAATGCCATCTTCCCCTTTGCATGTGCCTGTTGGACCTCAGGCCACCTTCTCCTTTCACGATCTTCCACCACCTTGCTGAATCTTCCCGAGACGATGGACCACATCAAAAACATCTGGGAGTTTGACCTGTGCACTAGGAAGAACTCTCTGGCAAATTTTAACCACTTCAAGCCTAAAGTCTTCACTCGCAGATTCTGCAATCTCGACTATCCTCAGATTACGCCTTCTCGCGTATGTTTCCAAGTCATCCAGCTGTTCAAAATCAAACCATACACCGTTTAAGATATGTGACCTGCTCAACAACAGCCCTCAATTCAGCTGACAAGATCTGAGATTTACTTTGGGTGATGCAGGATACTCCTCTTCTAAACATATGTTCCTCGCACACAAGAGACTATGTAATCATGGCCACCGCTGGCTAGTGAGGACGTGTTGTCACTATCTTTGCCAAAACTGGCCCTGATATGTTTTAAGATAACTGGGCCACTTTTGGTTTACACCCAGATTAGCCTTTGTCGACTGTGCCACGTTTTTGACAAAGGTGGCCCACATTTGTTTTGTGATATTAGGGCCATATTCACAATTTACAACATGGGCCACTTTAGGGTCACATACAGTACACACATTGCTGTGAGCACCACATTTTTGCCTAAAAAGGCCCACATGCAATTTGGGATATTTGGGCTATATTTGCTATTTTACATGTGGGCCTCTTCAGGCACACATCCATTTTGTCCAGACCAGAAGAAGGCCAGCAGTGTCAAAACACAGGGTAAACAGGAATTTTAAATAGCGCTCAGAAATGTAGACTAGGCAAACAAGACTTCGCAAAGAATGGGAGATAACAGGGAATTTAAATAGACAGTTAATATGGAACAGGTGGGAGAATAATCAGTTGAACGGAGGATTATGGGAAATGTAGTTCGTGAAATGTTAGTACTCTGAAGATGGCGACCTCTGGTGGTGTACATGAGAGATAGCAGGCGCTGCAGGTGTAACAGTCTGTATGTTGTCAGCAGTCAGTTTTCACTTGTGCATAACTATTACAAACATTAATCGATGCTCAAGAAGGCAGCACAGTATTTTAACAACCAAGGGTATATTTTATATCAGGATATGATCTGTGTAAACCTATTTTGTGGGAAATATGAAGGACAGTACTAAATATAATAATTTATCTCATATATGAATTACACAGATCATATACTTAAAAGTTGTATTTTACCATAGTTTAATATAATGTGTTGCCTTCTTGAGCATCAATGAATGTTTGCACCTTTTATAATGGTTGTGCATGTGCATGTGAAAGCTGCATCTCAACCTCATATAGGCACTACTTGAAAGACTTGTCAATCAATTTTCTTCGAAAAGCCATCAATGCAACCATTAATACAAAAACCATATGGTGTTAATTTATAGTACGAGTCCAAGTGCCAAATAAAGTTGGGTT
>NC_068285.1:3685790-3733750 GCF_025860055.1 Xyrauchen texanus
ACTTTCACTCTGTCTGTAGCGCGTTTCTCCGTTCATCTGTGCGCGAATACAAATTAAATAAAAGTTACACGATAATGTTTTTAACACTCTCTTCATAGCAATATCAATGGGTGCACTTATTATTTTATATTTTCTTCTTTTTCCAAGTGTTGTGCATAAAGGTAAGAGTTTCTGTATATTTCCTTCATATAGATGTCTCAATGTAAATAATAATGGTGTTTTAATGTTTGTGTTTGTTATATTTGAGTCTTGATTTTTGTTTGTTAGTTTTGTGGGTGTTGATCTTATAAATGCCACTCTTGCTTTATGTTCATATATATAAAACTGGGCGTTTGAGCCGGTAGTTAGCCAAAATAATTGGGAAAGGCCTTTGGGCGGACTAGTTTACCTTTTCTTTCTGTATATTGTTTGTTCCCCTAGTGCGGTAAAGTTAGTTTTACATTGGACATTAAACTCTCCTTACCTATCATATTTTCAAGCTAAACCAACTTGAACATGCATGAATAGGTTTACTTTGCCCAGCATAAATCAATTAAACAATTGAAACATTTGATATTATGACATCACAACAAATATGAAACGTTCTTAAAAATATCCCTTTCATGACTCAAGGCTCTGTTTGTGAAATTGACATTTTATATGTTTTCCAAAAAATATAGTATTCTAAATGTTTGTAATAATCTAATTCCATTAAACTCAATTACTGTTTGACCTAGAGACATGAAACCAACTGTAAAACACTCTGAATATTATTGTTCGTATTGCACAAGACTTGTTTTTGGGAGTAAATATTCAGTACATTTTATACAGATATTATAATTCTATAGTCATTGAGTTTAATAAAAATATCAGAATAAAAAGTACTGAATGTATTTATAATGAACCTGAGTTGTGTTTTTGTGGGGTTTATTTAAGGATGGGGTCCTGTAACAAATGTAAACTGTGTAAAGTGACAGAGGCCTTAGCAAGCATTTGGTCTTTTTACATCTGACCATCATTTTATATGTGTAGAATCTAATTATTGATCAAAAACAAGTAGTTGTAATGTAAAAGATGATTCTTTTTTCTTGTTTGCATTTTTTTTTAGTTTCCCCAGAGAAACACTCACTCCACTGTCTATTCACCGGTCTTTCCACACCGGACACATTCTCTGGATCTGTGTTCAGTGGTTTGTGTGTGTATGACGATATAAAGATCATTCACTACAGTAATGAAGAACAAGACTGGAAGATTAAAAGTCAGAATGCAGAAATCCGGGGTCATTTAAATCTCCATATAGGCTGGTTTCTGTTTTATCCTAAAAATCTTCTATTGCAGGTTAATCTTCTGTCAAACTGCACAAACTACAAGTGTTCTGGTGAGTTTAATGCACTGTAAGAAATTCAATTGCATTTTATCCAGCTTATGTTTTTTTTTTTGTTTTGTCACAGAAACTCAAAATGTAAAATGTCTTGGTTACTGTTGTAACATCCGTTCCCGAGGAAGGAACGAGGCGTTGTTTCAGCTGAAACGTACCTCTGAACCTGAGAAAAGGCCAATGTCAAGTTGGCAGACAGAATTTGCATGCCCGCCCGGACATACGGGTATAAAGGGAAGCGGGACACCGAATGCCAGTCAGGATTTTGCACTGAGGAGCCGAAAGGATGAAGCACGGCCATTTACAGTGTGAGGTCTAGTGCCGTGGCAGGAGGGACACAATGTCTCATTCCCTCCATCGGGGAACGGAGGTTAAAATAGTAACCAAGACGTTCCCCTTCTGTCACTCTGTCGTGGCTGACTCCAAAGGAGGAGATGGCAGGCGAGTTGTGACATATGACGAGAACGCACGCTGCCTTGGCGATTTATGTACGCTACCGTCACGGTGCTGTCTGAACGGATCAGAACGTGCTTGCCTCAGATTAGTGGAATAAACCTCCGTAGGGCAAGGATTACAGCCATCAACTCTAGGCAATTGATGTGCCAACGCTGCTGGGGACCTTCCCATGTGCCGGCAGCAGCGTGCCCGTTGCACACGGCGCCCCAACCCTGTCGAGAGGCGTCCATGGTTACTACGACACGTCTTGAAACCTGCTGCAAGGGAACTCCGGCCCGCTAAAAGCAGAGGTCTGTCCAAGGGTTGAAAGTCTGACGGCAGACAGGGGTGATTACCACACGATGCATGCCGTGGCGCCATGCCCATCTCGGGACTCGAGTCTGTAGCCAGTGCTGTAGCGGTCTCATATGCATCAACCCGAGCGGCGCAACTGTGGCTGAGGATGCCATATGCCCCAGGAGCCTCTGGAATCATTTTAGAGGAACCGCTGTGCCAGGCTTCGAGTGAGCGAGGCACCTGAGCACTGACTGGGCTTGTGTGTCAGCTGTCATTGAGACCGAGTCTAACTCTATACCGAGAAAAGAGATGCTCTGAACTGGGGCGAGCTTGCTCTTTTCCCAGTTGACCTGAAGCCCTAAACGGCTGAGGTGCCTGAGCACCTGGTCCCTGTGAGCGAATAGTAACTCTCGAGAGTGAGCCAAAATTAGGCAGTCGTCGAGGTAATTGAGTATGCGAATGCCCACTTCCCTTAGGGGGGCAAGAGCAGCCTCTGCGACTTTCGTGAAGACGCGAGGGGACAGGAACAGGCCGAAGGGGAGGACCTTGTACTGATATGCCTGGCCGTCGAACGCGAACCGTAAGAAGGGTCAGTGTCGTGGCAAAATAGAGACGTGGAAGTACGCGTCCTTCAGGTCTACCACCGCGAACCAATCTAGCTGTCGAACGCAGGTGAGAATCTGCTTCTGCATGAGCATTTTGATTGGGAGTTTGTGCAAGGCCCGGTTGAGAACTTGTAAGGCCAAGATTGGTCACAGCCCGCCACTTTTCTTGGGTACGATGAAGTAAGGGCTGTAGAAACCCTTCTTCATCTTGGCTGGAGGGACAGGCTCTATCAGCGTCCTTGAGGAGCAGAGTGGAAATCTCTGCTTGTAAGGCACTGGCCTGTTGGCCGTGCACTAGAGTGGAGCGAACACCGCTGAAACGAGGCGGAGCCGGGCGAACTGAATCAGCTTAGCCGAGTCGGCCAACCAACGCGACGGGTTGGAAATCGATAGCCACGCGTCCAAACTCCGTCGCGAGGGGACTAATGGGACGATCGCATTTGACGTACCGGGCGGGCGTCATGGCGAGGTGGAGCAGATAACAATGTGTCGGGAGGCAAAAGAGCGTCCCGAGGCTGAGGTGCTGAGAAAAGACTCAAAGCACTTACCTTGCTCCGCACACCCGTCAGGGGCGGGTTATACACTGAGGAAGAGGTCCCGAGAGGCGTCTTCGAAACTCATCAGCTGGCCTCCCGGGCTGAGCAGTCGCAGGACCGGAGGTGGGAGAGCTGCGTCTGGGACACCGGGACTGGAGAGTTGTAGAGCCGAGGTGCCGTGAGAACGGCACACACCGGCTGAATGGCTCAAGGAGTGGGGAAATCGCTCTTTCATTGAGTATTTGGGCTAGAACTAGAAATTATTAGTTCTCTTAACAACAATTTTTTTCATTTAGTGAACGAACAAATTCACATTGACTAAACAAAGCAATTTTACTGAGGACAATTATTCAAATGTCGTTGAGAGAACCCAAAAATCTTACTGCATCATGTTGCGCTGTATTTGCTGAATGATTCTTTTTTCACAGTGTGGGTTTCTCTGATCAATCATCAGATATGTTATGAAACTGCAATTATCTATAATTTGTGTGAGATTATAATCAATATTTGTGTTGTGATTGTAGAGCTTCATGTACTTCAGAGAAGAGCTGGATGTGAGGTGGAGAAACTTCCTGATGGAGCAATCAAGAATCTGAAGGTGTTTAATGAGTATCAATATGATGGAGAAGATTTTATTGCCTTTAATTTTAACACAACACAGTGGATCAATAAAAATCCCAAAGCCAAAGAAACAAAACTGAAGTGGGACCATAATAAAAATCGAAACCAAGCCATCAAGGATCATTTCAAGATCTGCATGAACTGGATCTCCACATTTAATAATACTCAAAGAAGTATGTTTCAATCAGTTTTAGTATTAATGGTAGTTCTAGCAGTATTTTTAAACAATTTCTGTCTCGTACAAAACTAATAAAAGAGGAAATGAATCAAATAAAAGTATGAAAATGTGAATATGTTCATGTTGTCATAAGATTCTGGAATTTGATATATATATCCTGAATTATTATTTATGATGAATTATATCAGTATTTATTGTTGGTCCTTTTTACTCCAGCTCGTCCAGATGTTGAGATGTTTGCTGTTGAATCTCCTCAAGACCAAAACAAGTTGATTCTGACCTGTCTGGCCACTGGTTTCTACCCCAAACACCTGGAGATGAATATGATGTTGAACGGCATTAAACTGGATCATATAAACTCTTCTGGAATCAGACCAAACGGCGATGAAACCTTTCAGCTGAGAATCAGTGTGGAGATCCACAGAAATGAGACAGAGGGTTTTGAGTGTCATGTCAATCACATCAGTGTAAAAGAGCCGGTTATATCAGAATGGGGTAAATATGATCATATCTTCAGTATTGAGTGAATATGTGGACTTTTGTTGTATTTGTGTCACTTCTTGACCTGAACACACATTTGTAAAAGCGGCTAAGCTTTCTTTAAAGTGTACATCTGGGAATAGTTGTTGAATGTAATTATACATTTCTGTGTTTGTAATGCATTTATTCTTTTGTAATTCTGCAGATGGAAAATGCAGAAACTGCAGTGAAGCATCTAGAACAAATATTATAACAATCATAGCAGCAGTTACAGTTACAGTGTTCATGATCATGATTTGTGTTTATATCCACAAAAGAAAAATGTCTAATGGTGAGTTCAAATTATTTCATACAGAAATTGATACTTTAAATGTTTTGTTGTTTAAAATAGTTATTTTATTCATTTTCAATAATTGTATGTCAGATTTCTTGGTTTGATGTCTGATGTGTCTTTCTAAATCTCACAGGATGAAAATTAATATTCAACATTAATTTTACAAGAACTTGATCATTGAATAACTTGGAATATTAATGTTAAATTAACTCTTCAATACACTATAAAAAGATTTTTAATAAACATTTTGTTTATTTTATGCCATGGGTCCATTAAACACAGCAGGACGTGACGCTCAAGACGTCGATCTAGTGCAAAAACACGTTTGGTGTAAACGCTCCTTTAACTTCAATATACTATAGAAATATTTTTTAATGGAAATTATACAAATATTTAAATATCCCAAGACAATCACAAGTTATTCTTGCAATTTTTACAAAATCTCATCTTTGCTAGAACACAATACCTTGATGATATCTTTAAATTATCTGAATTCACAACAACAATTTTAATATATAAAATCAAATATTGGTAAGACATAAACGCACACATGATTAACAAACATTAGTGACAATGCAAACTGGTGTGATTGGGGCAAGTGACAGTTTCATCTACAGCTGGAGTGAGACAAAAAGTTTAGTGCTGACATATTAAATCTACATACACATATGATTGTGTTTCTCACGCTAAATATAAAGCATATTTTCATGGTTATGAAATGTATATGTATTGTGTAAATGTACAATCTGCTGTATCTCTTCTAGTCCAGTTAAACTGTAATGAGTCTGACAGAAGAGAGAAAAGTGACTCTGAGATGACTGAACGACTCAATGCTGCTGATTCACCTGAGAATGATTCATCAAACACACTGAAAGAGATCATTCAGGTATCTCCACGTCAGATTCATGGACTTTCTGCAAGCAGAGATAGAAAATGATTTTAATGAAAAGCAGATTGGACTGTGATTTTAACTATTTTGCTGTTTTATTTGGATCATTTCAACAATAATTAACAACGAGTCTCATTCACTAACAGTGTACATGCATATATTTGTGTGTAAAATCTCTCGACAAAACATTTTAAAAAATACTTCTCGATTCATCAATAAATTCACAGTAAATTTACAACGAACTAAAACTACAAATACAGTGTGCACAATGATAGGCCCTGTTTCCTTCTGGTTCTGTCGTGCGTTTCCAATAATTCACAGATCAAATATACAGGATATATTTGCTTTTTAAATTTTCCAATCTGACGGTTATTTTCACTTAAAGTCGAACATAACCAGCAAAGTTTAAACTTGTTTTAGCACAGCGGTTGATTGACAGGTGAGTGTTGGCGCTTCACTGCTGTCCGGGACGACACACTCAAATAGTGTTTCACATTCAAATGTGATGTTTGTTTTTGACTTCCTCCATATGTGGATCTATTGATCTGATCACAAAATGTTTTAGACCACGTTTACACCTGTATTTATTGTTGACCATATGTGATCAGTTCCAATACTCCCGGTGTCCTTATAAACATGGAAAAAAGCAAAAATGAATCTGTTAATTATTAAATATGATCTTATATAAATGACTAACACACTCCTTCATTTAGAATAATCCAGATTCATTAACATCTGCATGAGGGTAAGAATAAATTGGCGTGTACATCTGTCATGAATCCGGCTGAAATTAGCATGAGAACTTTTTCTGCTCTCATAATTACTCAAAATCCACATAATTATTAGTGAATGAGACCCAAAGTTTGTTTGATCAGTCCAGATTATAAGCTATCATGAGTTATTTCATACTTTACATTCAAATGTTCAAACTGCTTCAAACTTTATTTCTCACAACAATTTTAAGTAGGGATGTCCCGAGACCAATACAGAGTCTGATACAGTCTCTCCATATCAACAGTTTATTTCAATTTCACCATAAAAATGGTGTGAATTATTATATTATATTAATATGACATATCTTTACAGTAGTGATATATTTCTGTCATTTATTTCTTATAAATGTGGGTTTTATTTTAACAGTGTTTTTATTTTGAAGTGTTTCTGTTGGTTTGATTAAGACGCTCTGATGTTAAGACGGCAGATTCACACTCTGGAAAAGTCGGTCGCTACGTGACTCAAAGTGATTATTAAACCAGAAAAGACAGTTATTTAATTAGAATAATTTGACTGACCAAGAAAAAGTGATCGATGTATGTTTGTATTTTCAGTTCTTGTATTAACAGATTTAATCTTGACTTCTCAATCACATACTTTATTTTCATTTGCACTGTTAAAACTTTTAGCATTAGTTGTTATTCTAAAGTCTTTTTGACAGGTTTTACACTGCACAGTTTATATAAAAATATTTATCTCTCTGTTATGTCCCTATGTATGTATGTGTATGCATGCTTGTTTTTTCTTTCTCTGTTTCCCTCTTTCACGCTCTCTGATTAGGTTGTTCTTATTGGTTCTCTGAGCTGCCAATCTTCATTTCCTCGATGACATCATCTCCACTCTCCACCAATGGATAGCACTTCCTTTAGCTGCTATTACATTTACAGTTATAATATTGCTGTTAAACAGATTCTCCTTTTATGTGAATTATATTAATTTATGAAAAATTAAGAGTTTTGCAAATACAGATTTATTCTGGACACAAACTGTAGGGAAATAATATATTTGATTTGTTCTTATAATGCTTAAAACCTCTACTAAAGTCTCGTTGTAGCTGATTTTGACTAGAATATTCCCATTGCATTTAAACACGTGACCAGCAGATGTCCTCCACGTGCAGTGTTTCAAACCCTTCATTTTAAATATGCTTCAATAAGTTTCAATATGATTCATTTCTCCCAACACTGACAGTCCTTAATTATTCACTATCAAACATGTAAATGCATTGTTTCATTGAGTCATTACATAAGCAGATCTTAGTTCAGTCAAATATCATAATGCCCAACAATAATAAGGTTAGATGAATAATGAGGTTCATTTCTGTATATTTGAATGTACTTCACATAATTCTTTAATTGCCCATGTTTTAGATGCTTTTGTGTGTTGTTTTAATCTCAATCATAAAAAACAAATAATCTGAAATCCCAAATGTCTTTCAACAGCAACTCCTTTTCATTAGAGAAATATTTCCATCACATATCCCAATATATACAGGTGGATCAAAATCTGAGGATCATGTATCATCTTCATTTGTGATCAACCATCAAAAAAAGGAATTTCCATCCACAATCACAGCTCAATTTTTACAGCAGAGGCAAACGCTGTCTTAGCACTGGACTTCATAAAGAATGCAACAGAGAAACTTCATGTCTTCAAGCAATGTCATCTTTAGAAAATGATCACCCAATGCTTGTAAATATTCTATGCAAACTGCTGATTTTGGTGGCCCAAAATTTCAATATCTGCTTCTGCTGGGTACCTGGACACTGGAATCCCAGGAAATGAGGAAGCAGACACTGCTTCAGAAGAGGCTTTATCAGCAGATTTCCAAAAGTGTCCAATACCTCCCACTAATCTAAAACCCATAATAAATTAATATATTAAAAACAAATGGATGAGGATCAATGCATCATGAACAAACTCCATGAAATCAAAAGAAGTTGGCAAAAGAAGTCACTCTCTATTTTCAAATCGCTAGAACCAGATTGTTTACACCCGCTGTCGTATT
This sequence comes from Xyrauchen texanus, assembly GCF_025860055.1. Lineage (NCBI taxonomy): Eukaryota > Metazoa > Chordata > Actinopteri > Cypriniformes > Catostomidae > Xyrauchen > Xyrauchen texanus. Next base: position 3,694,305 of record NC_068285.1, read on the forward strand.
GGTCACTCCAGGTTGACGCACACGTTTTTAATATTAGGAGAAGATTCACCAACATGTACCTTCTGCCAGAATCCATTATCCCTGAAACATGTTTTATTAGACTGTACTGCTCTTAACCCCGTGAGGAACCTTTTTTATTCAGTCAGCACTCTGGAAGAAATATTTAACAAAATCAAACCAATCGTTTTGAGAATAAAAAAATAAAAAACCTCTTGTATAATTGCTTACACATTTCTTGCCATGGAAATAGCCATAGAAGCTGGCATGTCGTTAAAAACAAACAAACAAACTACAAACTACAAACAATCTCAATCGTAATGTAAGTTTAGATAAAACAACAGAAACATCATCAAGACTTTCTGTACGCCGTTTATTGTGTTGATGAAGATTATATATGGATCAATACAAAATGTACATTAAACACACCAGTAATTGAAACCCTTCACACGACTACTTTTCCTCACAAGCCGCTCAATGCCTTATACGCATCCGGTTCAATGCGTTACACCCATCCGGTTCAATGCGTTACACTCATCCGGTTCAATGCGTTACACTCATCCGGTTCAATGCCTTACACCCATCCGGTTCAATGCCTTACATGCATCCGGTTCAATGCGTTACACTCATCCGGTTCAATGCGTTACACTCATCCGGTTCAATGCCTTACACCCATCCGGTTCAATGCCTTATACGCATCCGGTTCAATGCCTTACATGCATCCGGTTCAATGCGTTACACGCATCCGGTTCAATGCCTTATACGCATCCGGTTCAATGCCTTACATGCATCCGGTTCAATGCCTTACATGCATCCAGTTCAATGCGTTACACGCATCCGGTTCAATGCGTTACACTCATCCGGTTCAATGCGTTACACTCATCCGGTTCAATGCGTTACACACATCCGGTTAAATGCCTTACACCCATCCGGTTCAATGCCTTATACGCATCCGGTTCAATGCCTTACATGCATCCGGTTCAATGCGTTACACTCATCCGGTTCAATGCGTTACATTCATCCGGTTCAATGCCTTACACGCATCCGGTTCAATGCGTTACACGCATCCGGTTCAATGCCTTACACGCATCCGGTTCAATGCGTTACACTCATCCGGTTCAATGCCTTACACCCATCCGGTTCAATGCCTTACACGCATCCGGTTCAATGCGTTACACTCATCCGGTTCAATGCCTTACATGCATCCGGTTCAATGCCTTACATGCATCCAGTTCAATGCGTTACACGCATCCGGGTCAATGCCTTACACGCATCCGGGTCAATGCGTTACACCCATCCGGTTCAATGCGTTACACCCATCCGGTTCAATGCCTTACACCCATCCGGTTCAATGCCTTACACCCATCCGGTTCAATGCGTTACACACATCGGTATACCTGGTATATCCACAGTGGAAAACCTCCCAAAAGCGAGCAGAGTCGAGTGGCATCACATGGGGCGTGGCTTATTCACATGTTCAGGGAGCATGTGCAGTTTACATGCACCATCCGATGGATAACTTCAAAACAAGCGGTCAACAGAAAGATGTCACTGCGATTTATGGTTTGTCTTATATTCTCTCATTTGTAACCAATAATAATATCACTTTGTTAAAATGTGGAGAAATATCATTCTTAGAGTAAAATTCTTGGTTATAATGCTTTTGTGCTACATGCAGTTTTGTTTTATCTAATATCACTGGCCTGTGACGTTTGACGATAACAATAATTGATGACCTATTTAAATTTGATGAATTAAAAACAACGTTAATATACAAAACACAAATCTAAATGTTTGATTGTGATTAACAAATATAATATGTAGTGACACCAGCATACCTGCCCAACTACAGGGGTAGTGAATATCCCATCAAAACTCGTTGAGCTCTGTACAGCTGAACAAATGAGTCTGTTGTTGTGCAGTGAATCTGTATACACATGGGATTTCGTTTCTCAAGCTAAATTAAATGTTTATGTATCATGCAATGTAAATGTATACTCTGCTCTCTCTCTATTAGTCCAGTAAAACTGTAATGAGTCTGACAGAAGAGAGAAAAGTGACTCTGAGAAGACTGAACGACTCAATGCTGCTGATTCACCTGAGAATGATTCATCAAACACACAGAAAGAGATCCAGCTGCAAATTCTATTTAATTCAATTAATCATGCATTTTTATATTCATATCATTGTATCATGTTTACCCAGATTTTCCCATCACTGTTACTTGTCATCCATATGTAGTGGTGTGTGCAGTAAGCTTTGCACCCTGTTGGCTTTTGAATGCACTTCAACTAGATACAATTAGCTCCACCCAGACCAAACCCCTTCGTTAGCTGAGCTTATATAAAGCACCTGTTTCATCATGGCTGCCTCTTGGCTTTATTTCTGCCTTTTGGTTGCCACATGGGACTATCTTTGTGACTTTTAGGTAGGTAAATTGCTTTAAGTCTGTTTATATTTTTAAGGTGTCTTTAGATATTTAGTTGTACATTTTGCTGCAGTCTGCTGCCTGGCTGACTGTTATCTGCCTGGGCTTGGAAGGGATTCCAAGCTCCCCTGCCTGGGATGGTGTGTTGAACTCCCCCTTAGCCAACTAAGTACATTTGAGTGAAGGTATGAGTAGCTTAAGTAGCAAGTCCAGTATGATTATTACCGGAGTTAAATGTTATCACAGATTGACCACTGCTTTAAACTTGTCAATGTAATCTTCTGTCTGAATTTTAGGTTGTCAGCTGCTGTTTTGCCTTAGTTTAGTTGTCTTTGGATTTTAATTGTTTTAGCACATCTTTGTTAGTGCCTCCCTGTTTGGTTTGCTTGTATTTTAGGTTATCAACTTTATTTATTTGTTTCTTTGGTTTTAATTATTTTGCTTTTCAGTGGAGCTAGTAGCCAGCTTGCGGAGAGACTAGGTACATTAGTGAGGTTCCCTTCACAGATTGTAGTGGTGACGTGATTTGTGGTGACGTGATTTGTGGTGACGTGATTTGTGGTGACGTGATTTGTGGTGACTGGCGATTGCAGTGGGCACTTGCAGTGGGCACATGCAAGTGGGTAAGTTTGTGCATCCCTGGAACACCCTCTTAGTAGACTGTCTCCCCACAGCTGGCCGCTGCCCATTTTCCCCTCCTTTTCATTGAGTAATTTAAGCCATAACTGGGAGTGTGTTAGTTTTAAAAGAATTAACCTGATTGTTAAATATATATTGTAAAAACCTTTTCTACATTTTCTATTGCAATTTGATTTAACATCCTCATTTTTCAATCATCCTCTTTACAGGTTGTTGTGACAAAAAATGATCAACCAACCATTATCACTGCGTAAGAGACACTCTGACTCAAACAGTCTTTTAAAATAAATGTATTCTTGCAAGAAGACCCAGTCATTACACAGCAACCCGTCTGTGTCGAGAGTGTTTATCAGGCAGGGCTGCCTTTCTTATACATTTCAAATAAAAATGTCTTGAGGTGGAAGTCCCCAGGTGGCGTAGTCGGTTAGTTAGACTCTGGTGGTGGCGTTTCCTCCCCTAGCGGCACCCGCCTTGCTACACATAGCAATATATGGTACACCGGCATCAAGAACGGATCTTGTAGACATTTCTTAAATTGTATTATGCATCACAGATATTTGTTTTATTTTAATTTGCACAGCAATATTTATTTCAGCATTAGTTACTATTGTAAAGTGATCGATGTAGACTTTATTTTGCAAAAAATATTCTATTCAAATACTATATGTATTTTTTTACTGTAAGTATATTGTTGTAATGTAAGTAAGTGTCACTTCACACCGGAGATGTTCATCTTTTGTATTGTTGACTTTATTGTTGCTGTTGGTTTGCCTTCAGTACAGCAGCTGGATTGTTGCGGCAATGTCTTCACTCTCATTGGTATTTGCTGCATTATTTTGCTGCCCATTTGCAAAAGTTTAACTTTCCTTAACTTTGTTACATTGCTGGACACACCCACATCACATCGCCACTGTTACATGTGGGAGCTGAGGAAAATTTGGGGAAAGATTTTACCATCCTGACTTCATTCATTTCTTCCACAAGGACTATGTTTAAGGTGTTTGGACTGATGTGAACCAGATACCTCCCGACCCAAATAATCATTCTTGCACTGTGCCGTGAACTTTGACCACCAGAATACGAGAGAGAAGACGGAGTTGGAAAACTTTTGCTTACAAAAATAAAGTTTACAGTATATTCCACTGAATCATTGGAAGTGTTGCAATATCAGCAAATAATATCTTTCAAATTAGAGTTGGGCAGTTTCAGGGGACTGAACTAAATGACAATATAAAGGATAAACATTTCATCCACAAAATGAGCAGGAGCTGTCAACATCTGCATATTTAGACCGTAAGATTTACAGTGTATATCTTATAAGTGAACTTTGGTCTTGTTGGGAATACAGTACTTGAGGCAATAACGCTTCCAGTCTATATTCCTCATAAGAGCTGCCCAATGAATTTACTGCTAGGAACGATTTGGTTTTACGTGCTTATTATTATCTCACTCAGGGCCGGCCTGTGGCATAGGCGGAATAGGCAAATGCTAGGGGCGCCGCCCACCCCTTGGGGCTCTGAGCGTCCAAAGGAGTTTTTTTTTAACAATACAACTTTAATACTACAGATTAAAAAAAAAGCGATCATCCCACAAAAACATAACTACATTGCTTTCCCGATCCACCCCGGTCCGAGTGACGCATCAATGGTGGTGGAATTGTCTGTGATTCCAGGGGCACCAGGTGAAATCTTGCCTAGGGCAGCAAATTGGCCAGGGCCGGCCCTGCTGATGGTGGGTCATCACCACTGCAAAACAAGAAATGTTTGTATTTCAGTCAATTCATAGGACTCTTAATCACACTTACAGTAAATAGTTTATTATTCTGGTAATTGCTGATGAAGTAATGACATTGCGTGACATGATTCAGACAATAATCGCTTACATTTGATCTGGCATTCCAATGCTACGTATGTAACCTCCGTTCCCCGATGGAGGGAACGAGACGTTGTGTCTTCCTCTTCCAGTGATGCATCATGTCACAAGTATCACCTACTATGTGCTCATTTCTACATGTTAAACTACTGGATGAATTCCCAGTGTATTAGAAAAGCACTAACTCAAAACACATGTTAAAAATGGATACTTTTGGTCATCAAATTGGACATTATATTTTGTATTTAAATTCAGATTGTGAAGGGTTTTAACTTCTCTGTTACTGAAAAGCACCTTGAATATCGTATGTTTGTTGCCATGCAACACGACACAGCTTCACCAGAGCCCCATTTGCCAGACCCAGTCTGGATCTTTCACTCCATATATATGTAATTATATATCTTTCATTTTGTCAAGAATAAAAGTGCCGTTCTTTTGGTTTTTGAAAAGTGTGCATATGTATGTGCTCAAGTATTGCAGCTACTTGTGTATCGCTATATACTGAGGTTCATATCTCAATGATGATGTTAGTCCATCATTTACTCAAACCCACCACTATCTTCTTTTGAGAATATTAATTTTATTATACAGTTATGGGCTATATATATATAGGTGATAATCTTTACCTATTTTATCATATGTTCTTGGATTCATATGTCTAGATAATGATGATGTAATGTTTAATTTCATAAGTATATTATTTCCTCTATCCCTCTACACTCTCAGATTGTCAAGAACATTATTATTAGGGTCCTGAATAGATTAGCACATAAAGATGCTGACTACCACCCCTGGAGTCGCAAGTTTGAATTCAGGGCGTGCTGAGTGACTCCAGTCAGGTCTCCTATTCAACCAATTTGGCCCGGTTGCTAGGGAGGGTAGAGTCACATGGGGTAACCTCCTCGTGGTCGCTGTAATGTGGTTCTCGCTCTCGGTGGGGTGTGTGGTGAGTTGTGCATGGATGACGTGCAGAATAGCGTGAAGCCTCCACACGTGCAACATCTCCATGGTAACGTGCTCAACAAGCCACGTGATGAGGTGATTCAAGATGGTGCCGTGAACGGTCGTGGTTCTCTAAATTGAGGAACAAAATTGGTATTTCTCACAAATGAAGATATAATTTTCGTGAAGTTGCAAATAACATATTGACATTTGTTACAGGTTAGTGATTATTGACCAAATATTGACATTGGTGTGGGGCAAACAGTATTAAAATCAGTTCTGTTTGCTTCAGATTATAGCAAAAATGTCGGAAGATGCTAATCTCGGTGCAGAGATGAAGATCGAGACTGTAAAAGAGAAAAGCAACTTCAGAGACACTCATTCGTATGCCTGCAAATTTGGAGGAAGTTGGGAATCCTGCCCGAACACACCAAGTAAAAACCATCCATCCAAAAGGCAAAAAAATGTTTCTGCCTCCGCCGTTAAAGAAAGTGAACTCTCTTTGAGTGACGTGCAGGAGAATATCATCTGATTAATGAGAGATTGAATCAGATTGAAAGAATGGTAAGAGAGAATTCCTCCAACGTTGAAGCTTTGGGCCAGTCTATTACTTCAGTTCAAAATGATGTCATGGATTTTCAAAAACAAAACGCAGTCTTAAAAAATGCAAATGCACTCCTGGAAAAAAAGGTCTAGGAAGTGATCACGGAAATTCAGGAGCAGGAACGGTACAGCCACCGATGGTGCCTGCGCTTATACGGACTGTCTGAATGAAAATGTGAAAACAAGAGTCATGGAGGTATGCAGAGCAGTGGCTTTGGATGCAGATAAACCAAGAGATTTTGTTATTGTTCTCGATGCAATTCCAAAGAGTGTGACGATACTTTTAAGGAACAATGGAATTCAATATTTTTGAACATATTTATATTGATAATGTGGATGTTTTAAAACAAACATGTGGTAATAAGGTCATAAGAATGTTCTTTGTTCTATTTCATTTCCTGCTGCAAGATTTTTTGGGTTTTCGTTATTTGGCAATATGTAATTGGTTAAAAAATGGAAAATACTAAATACATTTTGTATCAACAAAATTAAAGATGTATTGTGACAAGGAGGAGAGCGGGACCGGGCTGTGATTATGCACACCCGGCACCCAATCAGGCTAATTAGCCGAGTAGAGGGATAAGTGCAGCGGGAAGCGGCAGTTCAGGAGAGTGAGAGCCACACGCAGCTGCCGTGTGTGTGTGTTTATGTTTTGTGTCTTTTTGATTAAGTTTAAATGAAATATTACTTTGACTGTTCAGCCTATTCCTCCTTTCCCATTTTAACCTTGATACATTGGTGCTGAAACTCGGGAGTGAGGTGGGATGCACTGTCATGGAGTCCTTGCTACTGCCATGTGCCCAAAGAAGCAGCCGCAGCCGGGACGGAGAGTCGCTGCCAGATGCCCGGATGCAGAGGAATGGCTGCCGTCCGCCAGGGGAGGAGGGGCTCGCTGCCAGCCGCCTGGTGCAGTGGACCGCCTCCTTTCCCATTTTAAACTTGTCACAAGTATCTTACAAGATATTTTTACATTTTATAAATTACTTTAAATCATATATAACCCTTTTGGAACAAGCCAAAAATCAAAAAGTAACAAAATTGCATTGCTCTGTAGTTGATATCTTATGATACAAGAAAGCACATACTCTTCCCTCCCATTGTTCGTCGGTTTAGATAGTGTCCATTTTGTCAAACCACTTCCACTTTTCCTTGATAGTTCTGTAGTCACCTTTACGTGTTTTTTTTTTTAAACTTTTCCCTACACTGTTGGGAGGTCCGGGGTAGCCGTGTCTGGCCAACAGCTGAGACACTTTCTGAGAGAATTTTTCGTTTCGCTCATCGCTAATGAGTGGAGTGTCTGCAACTCGTTTATTGACCATGGCGTGGTTTTGCGCACAGCCATTTCTTTTTTCACAATTCGAAAGTCACGTGAACAAATGATACTGTTGTCACTGTTTATAACTTTAAAACTAGAGGGTTGATGTCGCATGTCGGAAATGCAGTGATGCTGGTAGTGACAATTCTCCCTGACCAATCAGTGATCTGGAGACTTTTGATGTCACATTTAGTATCGGCTCGGATCACTTGGATCCTCGACCGAGGTGGTACTAAAAAAACGAAATAAAAAATCAAATCCGGTACCAGGTACTATTCACAGTGGAAAACCCCCAAAAAGGCGAGCAGAGTTGTACCGTGCAATGGAAAAGCCCCATAAGTCAGCAACAACTTTCATCAGCATCACAGACATGCTCGCCAGTTGACGCTTCATTTCTCCAGCCGCACGAGTCCCCGGTCTGCAGGCCTATCTGAGGTATCAGCTTGAGCACGTAAGTGTCTTTTAATATCTCCAGAGCCTGAGGATTTTGAATTCTTTGCCATGTTGACTTCAAAGAACAGATATGTAGCAGGGTGCATCAAAACTAATTAAAAACTAGCCAAGTGCGCAGAGCTCACCATTTACACGTCCGCTCCTGTGGAGTAAAAACAACTTTTTTAATCACTCCACAGATTTAATATTAGCAAACTATAGTTTTGGCAAGTCGTTTATGACATCTACTTTAGTAATATATCCAACAATTCACTTTTCACATTTCACATTCACTTTTAATTGACTATATCACAATTCCAGCGGGTCAGAAGTTTACATACACTAAGTCAACTGTGCCTTTAAGCAGCTTGGAAAATTCCAGAAAATGATGTCGAGCCTTTAGACAATTAGCCAATTAGCTTCTGATAGGAGGTGTTACTGAATTGGAGGTGTACATATGGATGTATTTTAAGGCCTAACTTCAAAGTCAGTGCCTCTTTGCTTGACATCATGTGAAAATCCAAAGAAATCAGAAGACCTCAGAAAATAATTGTGGACCACCACAAGTCTGGTTCATCCTTGGGAGTGGTGGTGGTGTAGTGGGCTAAAGCACTAAACTGTTAAGCAGAAGGTGAAATGATGATCGTTATGTTTGGAGGAAAAAGGGTGAGGCTTGCAAGCTGAAGAACAGCATCCCAACCGTGAAGCATGGGGGTGCAGCATCATGTTGTGGGGGTGTTTTGCTGCAGGAGGGATGGGTGCACTTCACTAAATAGATGACATCATGAGGAAGGACAATTATGTGGATATATTGAAGCAACATCTCAAGACATCAGACAGGAAGTTAAAGCTCGATCACAAATGGGTCTTCCAAATGGACCCGATGTGGTAAAATGGCTTAAGAACAACAAAGTCAAGGTGTTGGAGTTGCCATCACAAAGTCCTGACCTCAATCCGATGGGCAGAACTGATAAAGCGTGTGAGCAAGGAGGACTACAAACCTGACACAGTTAAACCAGTTCTGTCTGGAGGAATGGGAAGCTTGTGGAAGGATCCCCAAAACATTTGACCCAAGTTAAACTATTTAAAGGCAATGCTCCCAAATACTAACAAAGTGTGTGTAAACTTCTGAACCACTGGGAATGTGATGAAAGAAATAAAAGCTAAATAAATCATCATCCTAACTGACCTTTGACAGGGAATGTTTTCCACGATTAAATGTCAGGAATTGTGAAAAACTGAGTTTAAATGTATTTGGCTAATGTGTATGTAAAATTCTGACTTCAACTGTATAGTCAGGTTAAGCCTGGGTATAAAATTATCTTGTAAACTTTGTAGTGCATTTGTAATTTCAAATCATCTAATTCAGAAATCAAAATAAATAATAAAGTCAATGCTGCAATGTTCAGTTGAATCTTTATATTTGTGACTGAAGTTATGAACTCATCCACTAACACTGGGAAATGCCAAAGTTGTTGTTGTATTAAGTGCATGAATGTGTGTCATTAACTTAATCTTGTTGAATAATTATTATTTATTGTGTAGAATTAATGAATGTGGTGCATTTTCAATTTTTATGGACATGTTTATTAAGGGCAGATATGTGAAGTATTTCATATGTTATTGAACAGACACTAATCTGTTAGTCTAAAGATGAAACTTTTACACAGATCATTCTGGTGGTAAATTGAAGTGACTGAGACATGAAGAGGAGAATAAACCCGTATCAGATGTGCTGAAGTCTACTTCCCCTTTATATAGTGTGTAAAAATCAGTGTGTCAAATCAGTAGGTGAACTATATCAGACATACATGCTGAGGCATGCAATCACCTCAGAGCTCACGGGTCGACGATGAGAAGGAATTCAATTGTGCAACAACGTCCAGAGGCTTCTCTCGGAGAGTTCTCTAAAACAGATTGAGAAGCTTTCTGAATCAATGTGGTGTTCATTACAGATGTTCTGAAAATGGGTTCATTGCTCAAAGCGTCAGTTCAAGGTTTGATGTTGTGTGTAGGGGTCAATGGTAGGAAAGTTGCAGAAGCGGTTTCTGTAATATAATCAGTGAATCTCAAACTGGTTTTAGGGCTAAACGTCACATTAACTGGAGAAAGGTCTGACTGTTGCCCTACAAATAAAGTCAGAGAATCTCAAGTTCTTACACACAATATAACCAACATTTTAAGTTTATGGATTTTGTAAAAGTATTGAGGAGTCTTTATGTCATTTCAGATTGTCATATTGTTGAGTTTTATTCTTCCCAAATATCTGAAATAATATCACAGTTATTCTCATCTTCATATCTCACTTCAATGTATCATCAGAAATTATCTGTTTAAATATACATTTACATTTATGCATTTGGCAGATGCTTTTATCCAAAGCGACTTACAGTGCACTTATTACAGGAGCAATCTGGAGTTAAGTGTCTTACCCAAGGACACAATGGTGGTGACTGTGGGGATCGAACCAGCAACCTTCTGATTACCAGTTATGTGCTTAGACCACTACACCACCACCACTCCAAATATAGCACTGATATTGATACACATTTCCCAGCTTAATTCAATTCTGATTCACAAACTCTCTCAGATGTTAATTATACAGGGGACCTTCTAACTAAAATACTCATTTTACAAATTATATTTCATCATCAGTTTTTCATGTAATTGGTCACATTTTACCTTTTAAAAATGTACGAATTCCATCAATAAAAAGGAGATCTTGACATATCAAATATATATACTGTATCAAATAAAGATGGTAATGCATTGAAAATAATCTATATTTTCACACAGTCCTGAAGGTTTATTATTCATTCAGACAGATTAAAGTATTAGTGTCTGTTCAATGACATATGAAATGCTGATCTTGTCTTGATAAACAGTTAAACATGATTCAAGTGCATGTATTAGATCTAAACTGACCGCTGCACAAACTTGTTCAAAATCCTAAAAGCAAAAGGACATGAAAGAACATGTCAGCACTGGGTGACAGACAGAATGGAGGAATGAATGATTCAATGATGTAAATGGTAAAACAGTCATTCGTTTGTGTTGCACAGGAGAAATAAAGTTGCACATGTTTGATGCGGCATATGGGGATTAAATCATAAGAGAACGATCATTTCTGGGAGAACTTTTCCTTTACGTCTGTATGTCTGTAGCAGATATGCAAATACAAGAAATATTTCAGTAGTGACATTAAATGATCACATAGTCAACTTTGATATAGTAAGTATTCTCTCAGGAGATAAAAACAGAACTACAATGACTAAAATAACCCAAAGAACTACAAATCCAATGACTGCTGGCAGCACGATGTTTTCATCTAAATCATTCACTTCATCTGTCACAGAAAAACAGACACAGTGAGATTATTCATCAAACTGTAGTTTAATCTCACACTAATAACAGCAGTTACACTGAGATGTTACAGATAATGTGATAATGATAGTTTCAGTGATATCACACTATAACACAAACACATATTTACATATTGACACGTTAGTTAATGCATTGGGTTTCATAAAGTAACAATATTGACAGATTAAACACCGAAGGCATGAACATATAAATCAGCTCATTCTAAAAATCTGACAGTAAAATTGTGTTTACATGAGATTGGGGTTTTCTCTCATTTTGATGTTAAAACATAAACATGCACACATTCAATACGCCGTCAGAATGATTTTATGAACGTTTATGACCTTTCCCTGATAATAACACAGTTTATAGTGTTTATATAAACTTGTGCATTATTGATTTATGAAGAATAATCTGTGTAAGAACGTGTAAACACACAGAAATAAACTATAATTCATAATCGCTGTAGTTTAAATCGTTGGATGATCAACTAACTGGAGTCAGAGGTGTCGTTTCTGTCTAGAGCTGAAAAAACACGAAATTACAGTTAATTTACAGTAAATGACATTTAAGAACTGTAAAATAAATGTGAAATTAATTTAAATGTAAAGTCATTTGTTTTTCTGACTGTAAATATTTTTCATAATAAATGTTTATGTATAAAATGACAGTTTTATAAAATATTATAAATGAATTGAAACATTACTGAAGTCTGGCCGGAGACCAATGGATTGGCAGCGTCCTGAAACACAGAATAACAGCATTGATTTATTAGATGTGTTTCAAATCAACACTAATATTGCAAATAACAATTATTTGAGTAACTTTGGACAAAATGAAATCGGTGTGAAATGAATTTAGTGAGTTGAGAAGAAACTGTTGATCTTACTTTGTGGTGCTAACAGCAGGGCATTCTGGGTAACGGTGTTCTGATGGGGGTCACTGGAGTCTTTCTTCATGGCTGAATAAATTAAAAATAACATCCTGTCTCTACTTCATTACATCTATAAACCTCATTAAAGTGTATCTTAACTCACCAAAGTTCAGAAGAGAGTTATTTGAACCCATAATACCTGTAAAAGATATTAAAAGACACGTTCAATATTGTGATTACAGTAATTAGTGAATATAAATTATAAATGTAGATGTTTTCACCTCTTGCTGCTGTGAGATCTTCTGCTGGATTCAGTCTGATGTCATAAAGGCTTTGAGTCTCATGAACATCTGAACACAGAAACGAGAGTTTAATGATTCAAATAAAGTTATAAAACTAAACTTAAACTGAATTTTTATTTTACATTAGATAGCTTGATTTAAACTCACCCAACACAGGTCGGACACGATCTAAAAACACATTAAAGAACATGTCAGCATTCTTGGAGAATGGATGGAAAAGAAGATCAATACTATATATTTTATTTAAATATGGATATAATATGGTTATTAAACATGTTCATGCATTTTCTCATGTATGACAGTGATGCTGTACAGTGTCAGTAAACCAAACATATTTATACACAGAGATTTTATTTCATTTAATTTAGTTAAAGGTCATTTGTGGAGGATTCAGACTCACCATCACTCAGTACTTTCTTTTGTTTCTGTAGTGTCAGTGAATTTAGTAGCATCTTAAGGACTGACCACTCCATCTCTGTAATAATAAAAATCACCACAAACAGGAAGTCACACAGTTTATTACCAGAATGAGTCGTGTGAAGATTAAACTAGTCAAACACATTCAAGTATTATTGTCTGTTTACTGACATTTAAAATACTTCACACATCTGACCTTGATAAACACACTTAATCACATTTACACCGATCAGCCACAACATTAAATCTATCTGCCCAATATTGTGTAGGTCCCTCTTGTGCCACCAAAACAGCCCCAACCCGCATCTCAGAACATCATTCAGACACACTGTTCTTCTCAACACAATTGTACAGAGTGGTTATCTGAGTTACTGTAGACTTAATCAGTTCAAACCAGTTTGACCATTCTCTGTTGATCTCTCTCATCAACAAGTGTTTCCATACACAGAACTGACACTCACTGGGTGTTTATTTGTTTTTGGCTCCATTCGGAGTAAATTCTAGAGACTGCTGTGTGTGAAAATCCCAGAAATACTCAAACCAGCCCGTCTGACACCAACAATCATGCCACTCTCCAAATCACTGAGATCAAATTTTTTCCCCATTCTGATGGTTCATGTGAACATTAACTGAAGCTCCTGACCCGTATATGTATGGTTTAATGCACTGCTGCCACACGATTGGCTGATTAGGTAATCACATGCATGATTGTTGGTGTCAGACGGGCTGGTTTGAGTATTTCTGGGATTTTCACACACAACAGTCTCTAGAATTTACTCAGAATGTGCCAAAAACTAAAAACATCCAGTGAGCAGCAGTTCTGTGGACGGAAACGCCTTGTTAGAAAGACTATTGCTAAGGCGCTGTCAAATTCAAAATGCTGAATAAAAAAAAATGCAGTAAATCAGTATAACGTTGATGTATGATGTTCTTAGTTACAGATGATCATGGTCTGCGCATGCGCACACTGTGAATTCAAAGTTTAAAAACACCGCATAAGGTGACTTTTAGTCCAAACGAGCCCACTCGGTGTGTGAGTGCATGAAGGAGAGATATATTCAGCATATTAATCGATTAGACTGCCAGATGTACAGTATATATTTTGGGTGAGGCAAGGCCTTGTCTGATCTTGTTTTTCTCGACCAGACGTCAGTTTCCCGTAAAATTACGTAACTTGTTGCTTAACCACATTTATTATTATTTCTAAAGCTGCATATCAGATGAAACTAGAGACTGTACTCTTTACAACCATACAACGTTCAATAAAACAAACTAAAATAGGTTTCTTACCAGAGGAACTTTTGTTGTTGTTGTGCCACTAAAAACGCTTGGTGGAATTCGACGTCATGCTGTTGTCACGTGACTCGGTGCACCGGAAGTTTAACTCTTAAGTGACAGTGTAGAATCCAGTGAACAGAATTCAGTCGGTTTAATTTCATTTAAATAAAGTACAACATCCACACATGTGGACGCGAGGTCTCACGAGGTTAATTAAATAATACACATTAAAATTACTTGATGTGAATCTGTTGGTTTATTTATTGTGAGCCTAAACAAGTACAGATTAAAGGAATATTCTGGGTTCAATACTAAATTAAGCTCAATCGACAGCATTTGTGGCATAATATAAATAAACAAAATAGAATTTTGATTCGTCCCTCCTTTCCTTTAAATCTGTGTTCCAGTGAAACACTTACTCTTAATCTGTAGACACAAGACATAAACAATATGTCTGTTAACATGATTTTACTGTCATTAAATCACGCATTACCACATCTGTGGAAAGTTATAACAATTTTACTACATTACATGATGATATAATTACAACAAACTCTAAGACCCTAAAAATTACAATTTAAAACAAATTTACAGCTCAATAATACACAAGTTTAACAGAAGAATTAATGTAAGTGCTTTTATAAAATTATCAGCTTCACATTTCTGCCTTTAAACCTTCAAATATTGACCCCATTGACTTCCATTGGAAGTGTCTCACTGGAACACATTTAAAGAAAAAGAGGGACGATTCGAAATAGATTTTTGTGCTAATCAACATTATGCCTCAAATTATGTCGATTGAGCTGAACTTGTGAACCTGGTATATTCCTTTAAAATAAAAAGTACAATTATATTAAAGAACAAATACATGTTAAATGACAGATAGAATTACTGTAGAAATGCACACATCCAGTCCTCTGAATATGATGGGAATCACAAATAATGGTATACTGATAAGAGCATGCCAACGGTGCCCGAACGGTCTACTGTTTTTGAATTGTGCACACATGCGCTTTCCCAGCTAATATTACTCTTATAAAGCGCAATCACAAACACACAATATTTTGTTTTAATTAGTCCTCATACAATGTAATATTTATTATTTATTACTTTTAGAATTTATTTATTCTAAAATTAAAAGCAAAATTGGGGTTTTCGTTGCAATGAATGGATTCAAGAATGACTGTGTGTCATCTCGCCAGCAGAGGTCGCTGTCACTAACTGATGACATCATGAGATAAACCGTTTCTCTTTTTAATGCCACTGCATGTGTACAGTTTCTCACTGCAGTTTTTGAGCATTACTGGGGGATATTTGACCAGTCATATGGTGTTTCTCCCTTGCCTTGCCCTAGTGGTCTAAGCATAATAACTGGTAATCAGAAGGTTGCTGGTTCTATCCCCACACCACCATTGTGTCCTTGAGCAAGACACTTAACTCCAGGTTGCTCCGGGGGGATTGTCCCTGTAATAACTGCACTGTAAGTCGCTTTGGATAAAAGTGTCTGCCAAATGCGTAAATGTAAATGTAATTACATCCAAATCAAATCGAATCAAATAGATATTACGGTGGCCGACAGAGCTCAACGTGCTGCAACCTAAAGAAGACGCATGCAAATAGAAAAAAACGCATGCAAATAGAAAAACACCCACAAATTAAGAAAACATCTTCATCAGTTTCACAACACACGTGTGCTCCAAATACTCACAACACAACAAAATACAGAAACGCGCTGCAAAACTTCACAACACAACCAAATATAGAAACGCGCTGCAAGTAATACAGACCACAACGGAAATGTTTCCGGGGGAACCAAATAAGTGACGAACCCGGCTGGGACGTGCTTATTGCACGTGAGCATCCCTATGCCCTACTCCCTTCGAAGGGCAGACGGCAGAGCTCTTCAAGTGGGACTTTGGAGTGAGCATGGCCAGGGGCGCCATATAGGGGGAAAAGTTAGGACCATTCCAAGGGCCCCTGAATGACAGGGGGCCCCAACAAATAGGTAAAAACTAATTTAATTAATTTTTTTATATTATATTATACACTATATAAACCATCATCATTGAGTATATTTCAAATAATAATAAAATTAATTATGTCTTTGATTTTACTTATTTTGGCAATAAAAGTTAAATATCACCATTGACCAAAAAGTAAACATCCATATTGACCGACCACCCCCCTGTATCTGCATGAAATGGTTTGGTCCTGCCTTAGCGCGCTCATCAGTGAGGGAATGACGGTGTTTAGTTGCAGACAGTTAGTCGATGCGCCAGAAACACAGATTACAATGTTGAGTAGTTACAGAAAATCTGGTTTTCAAAAAAGGAAAGAGAGAAAAGAGAGAGAGAGGAAAGACAAAGGAAAGGGTGTCAATCTGTAACCCAGTTTTTCACCAAGAAAGGTGGGTAGCCTTTAGTCTGTGAGTGGTATTAACCTGTTGTCCATAGAGACAGAGCGTATTTAGGCCACGGAACAATCCAACCGTCTCCATTGACTTTGCATTGCGAGAGACTGCCTCCTTGTCATTTATGACTTATAACAAAAAAACAAAACAATGTCTAAAAGCTGCTGTGTGACAAGGTATACAGCAAACAAGCTAATTAACCCAGAAATATTTTTTTATTAGCTGTCGACACCAAAAAAGGTTTGTTTCAGGACATAAAAGGAGACAGAGTGCAACTAGTACCCGAACTACTCTGAGAACTACACCCACTTGAACGCGACATGATATTGTAAAAAGAAAAAAAACTTTCATAATTTTAACCATGTCGTTTGCTTATTTCACCACCCTATGTGAACCTGAGAGGAGGAGATATATTAAATTTACAAATTCTTCCTTCTGATGCTTCACGTCTTATTGCCTGTATCTACTTTTGTCTCCTTAAAGGCTGGCTTTTATGGTTCTGAAGCTTATAAAAATGTATTTCTGGGTTTAGTTAGGCATTTTCTGTCTTTTGTTATATGTCATAAATGACAAGGAGACAGCCTCTCGCAATGCAAAGTCAACGGAGACGGTTGGATTGTCTTCCTTCCCGGTGGGCGTGGTCTTCATATTACGCGTTGCGCTCAGTCTCTGTAGCAGTGGCGGCTCCTGAAAAAATTCTCGGGGGGGGCAATTTTTCTGATAATAATTAAGGTGACCCATTCAATGGGTACCGATTTCCCCTCTAGCTTAAGTTACAGGTGGAAAGCGATATAAGAAATTAGCATCTAGGAGCCTTCATAAGCAAAAATGTCATGGCTCCGCAATTAATTATCCCACTTATTCATTACTTACATTAATCCAATGTTGTGTGATGTAAAATAGCTAAACAGGACACATTTTTAAAAAGATATGTCCAGCAACAACATAAAGACAGGGGCAGCATATAAGTCAATACCAGAAGCATTTATTGACTGATCTCAAAAAGTATTGGCTTACAAAAGCAAAATAAGTTATCACAGTACAAATGATCATGGGTGTTCTTTCACATTCCTCAACACTGTATAAACAATCTGCATTTCCATAAACAAATGAAATATCAGCTGAAAATACAAGTAGACAAATTGTTGAGAGAAGTGGATCTTTAGAACTACATTTTCTGGAATGTAGGATATCATCAATGTGCTACTTCATAAAAGCAAAGTAACATTGTCCTAAATAAGTGAATGAACAAGTGAGGCTTGACCTGGTGTGGTCTGTGCATCTTGGCTTTACACATTGAAGACCAAACCAGAATGATGAGGTGCTGCCAAGTTTAACTAAAGAATTCTGATATACACATTAATTACTTACTTCAAAAATGCCTCATGGTTGAATTGGAAATATGTGCACCAGAGCATAATTCACAGCAAGCGAGCAGGGGCTTTTGATAGAGGCTACTGAAAATATTGATGCAAGTTATTGGTAATAAGCAATTTGTATAGACTTCCATATTCTGTCCTCTTGTATAGATTTGTGAAAATGAACATGAACAGTCAGAGACATTTTGCCTGAAAACAGCATTTGAAAATAATTTCTAGAAAGGTAAACACAGCATTTGTATGGCTTTGTAAATATGAACAACCATATTCTGGCTAATTGTATAGATTTGTAAAAATGAACATGAACAGATTTTTATTTTTTTTAACTTTTTTTGAATGAATGAAAAATAACCATTTAAAACAACATCAACTGTGAACTGATTTGGTGTGTGTGTGTGTGTTAAAGAGACAGACAGGGAGAGAGGCTACATTATTTGTACTGAAACTGTGCTCTTCTCTCTTTCAATGCAGCAAAGCGGTCAATGACTTTCTCATTGAAATCAGGCATGTTGAGGACTAGTTCCCTCTCCATGGAAAGCATGGCCAGTGCATTCAGACGTTCCTGGCCCATTGAATTTCGCAGGAATGTCTTAACTCGTGTCAAAGTTGAGAAACATCTCTCAGCTTCAGCTGTTGTCATGGGAGTAGTTATGAGGATGTTCAACAGAGTCACAGTCTCAGAGAATGTCTCCTGGATGTTGTAGCTCATGAGAACCTGGTACAGTGCCAGTGCACCACAGCAGCCCTTGAATTCAGGATTATCATAGATCAGAGAGAGTTCTGTCTTGAGCTTTGCCTTGTTCAGCATGGGGTATGCGTTCACAGTGGCATTCAGAGCCTCATCAGGAAATGAATGGCAGTACCTTTCAAACATATCTGCTAGCAGTAAGGTAGCACTCACAAGGTGGCCAGTGAAAGAGAACCTTGCTTTGGTGTGTTCCAGAATGGTGTCGCAGACCTCTTCAGACAGCCTCTGCTTCTCTTCTCTCAAAGACGTTCTGGGTCTTTTGGCTCCTGTTGCTACTTGCAGCTGCTGTTGAGAGGAGTCCCTGAAGGCAAACAGAACAATGTGTTTGTTAGGCTATGTACAGTACTGTAGTCTATGTGATGCACAGGTATATGCAATTTATCTATGTATGGTACAAATATTTCATTTCTACTAAAAATGGGCAGGGATGCATAAAGTCTTTAGTGTTTAAGTTAGCCTTTGTGTCTCACCTAGACTGGATGTTCAGCACAGTATACAGTATATAAAGTGAGCTAGATTAAACCACTGGCCATATATAATGAGAATAATGTAATTTCTAACACAAATGCAGTCTCCTTTCATGCATACATTTTCAAATGACAAATCTCTGCTTTGAGAACGATAGAATGATATTGTTTAATCTTACCTTATGGCCTGCACGCTGTTTGTGAAGCTGTCGAGGGCACGTTTGATGAAGACAGCATCGATGTCCTTCTTCTGGAGCTTCTGGTACAGAGTATCGACGTGGGGCATGATTTTGTGAAAAAGCCACAGGAAAAAAATGAAATCTTCATCATGTAGCATCCTCACGTAGCCAGATGCCTCTCTCACGGTGGGCTGGTCAAATGAACCCAATGAACCCGTCCTGATGGCTTCAAAACATTGTATGAGGTCGTCTCGATTCTCATAGACAGTGTTCACGACTCTGCTGTTGAAGTTCCACCGTGTGGATGAAGCTCTGGGCAGTCTTCGTGCAGCAGTCTGGTCAAGAATGCTGGTCCGTTTGGGTGACCGGGAAAAAAAAGTTGCAATCCCGCTCAGATCGGAAAAGAAAATATTAACTTTTTTGATGCGAGAAGTAGCTTGCTGCATGATCAAATTCAGCTGATGCGCATAGCAATGCACATAATGGGCATTCTTGAAATGCTCACGCACCTTTTGCTGCACACCAGCCTTCTCTCCCCTCATCACACTGGCTCCATCGTAAGCTTGCGCAATAAGTTTGACTTTCTCGTCGTCGGCAAAAAGACCATTCAGTCTCTCCAAAAGCACACTGGCAATTGAGATTTAGGTTGATTCCGAGATGGGAAGAAACTCAAAAAAGCCTTCCTGCACTTTATTGTTGGGATCGATGTACCTCAGCACAAGCACCAGCTGTGTCTGTGTAGAAACATCCGTGGTCTCGTCAGCTTGGATGGCTACGAAGTTCGCCGACTTCACCTCCTCAACAATATGTTCCCTCACGACCGTTAGCATACACTCCAGTAGCTCATTTTGAATTGTCTTCGATGTGCCCTTGAAAACTTTTGCATTTTTAAGATGCTCATCAAACACCTCATCTAACTGTGCCACAAAGTTGACCAGTCCAAGAAAAATACCTGGGTTGGTGGAGCCCTCGGTTTCATCTTTGCCTCGCAAAGCTAACTCAAACACTCCGCAAAACTTCACACACTGGATTAATCGGTTGAGAATGTGGCGGTTCTTGCTAACCTCGTGGTTGTGGCGACGGACAGCTAGCCTGTATCCCTCATCCAGTTGAGTGGCAATGTTCACTCTCCCCAAAGCAGACAATCTCAAACAGCTATCCATGTGGGTCTTTGACAGCTCATGTTTCTTGATCTTTTCTGAAAGATGGTGCATGTCTGTTACACCAGTCGCCGTCCAAGCAGTGCTTTCTGCCGAGCCGCCTTCAGGGTGAAAGAGTAGGCAGGGGTAGCAGAAGACTGCATTGGCTACGTCGCAGCCTGCTAGTCAGGTTTATCGTTCGTACCAATTTTTTGAAAATCCTCGAGTGTAGGACTTTCCCCCTTTAGTAGAAACCTGTTGAATGGTTAAATTTGGTCTGGGAGGTCCTAATTGTTTCGTTGACAATTTATCTTGATTCGTTCGCTGACTAAAAGGAACTTCTTTCAAAGAGACAATCGAGTTGCACTGAACACTATCCATCTTGACAGTAGTATGTGAATTGATTGACGCTGCTACCCGCTCTTTTCTTGTTCATGGTTACGTTACGTATGACGAAAGCGCGTAAGTGCAAGCCCTCCCGGGACCCATAGAGATTGTATTGAGAGCTCTGATATTTGAAAAAATAATTTTTTACATGAGAGTCTATGGGAGACTTCTGGGGCGATTTTCAACCTGACTGAAATCGCCCAAAAAGGGGCGGGGTCATTTTAAGCACGACTTTAGCCTGATTGGCAGATCAGACATCTAGATTAGAACACTGATAACGACTGTTGCCGTGATAGAATTGGTTAGAAAAAAAATCCCTCCTTTTCACGTTTGGCAGTGCGTCGCCCATATCGCCCTAATTAACACACCGCCCCTGCTCTGTAGTGAAATAAGCTAGCTAGCTAAAAAAAAAAATAATAATAAGTTAGCTAGCTGCAGGTGTTAGCCTACATTTCATCAGTGCAGGGAAACTTTTAGCAAGATATTCATATTAAATCATTGTCCATGCCCCTTTTAGCAGACTTAACAACAGATGAGTCAGCAGCACCCCAGTCTCCCCATAACTGCACCCCTCCTGTCCCTGTGAAGAAGGTGAGCAACATCGTGTAAATGACTTAGCATCATTCCAGGGAGTCTGTGTGGGGTTCTCTGTCTCTCTTGCTCTTTTTACCATAACAAAAAAGAAAATGAAATATTTATTAATGACAGAAATCAAACACAAATTATTTTCTCACATAATGACCATTATGACATAAATAAAAAAAACAACCTCCTGTCTGTACTGGATGCAGTTAGAAACAATGAGTAGCTTACCTGAACCTGCATGTAGTACTAGTATTGAACTACAAGAAACAAGACAGTTGCAAGCCTTTGATTAGAGTTATGTAAAGCTTTTGATGGCAAAGTTAGGCCCTAGAGATGTGGTGACAACAGCTGCGCAGAAGGGGCCCAATTAGATTTTTTTTGTCATGGGGCCCAAAATTCCTGGCGGCACCCCTGAGCATGGCACTAGTGTGCCATTTATGTAGCTGTTTGGAACGCACTGATGAAGGGAGCAATGAAAGACAACTTCCAACGTAATTATTTTCACCTGGGATGTTCCCATAACAACGCAGCACGTTGTCCATCAGCTGAATAGAGATTGCTAAGACATGTGACCAACTGGGCGGCAACGTCATCAGAACGCAAAGAATTATGGGTATGTTTGGCCCGTTTACATAGGCTGGCATCGCATAGCAGGCTAGTGGCATGAAAATAATAAAAAAATTAGCGTGAAAAACAGAATATAATCCTACAAAATGCAGCGGGCTAAAGAAAACATTGTCGGACGACACCGCCTAAAACTACATCCTAATGCAAAGACGAGATATGACGAGAAAATAAAGGGAATCAAAGGACTGGATTCTTACGAGCATAGTGACTGGTGGTCTGGTGGACTGGAGGTCAACCTGAAAAGGCTGTGTTGTGGTGCTTTTGCAGACAGCCTGAATGTTTGCAGACATTGTTGCTTGCGATAATCAGAACTGTCCTATACAGTGGTTCCATTTAGGTTGCGTGGGATTCAGCAGCGCACCAGCCAGAGAAGAGTTATGGCAATGCGATGCTTGTACATGTCTGTGACTTATCACCCACAACCTACCTCATACATTTCCAGTTATCTTTTCTATGGACTCTTTATAAATGTCTTCATCTAAATGTATTTACATGTTAAATATGTAAAGAAACTGAAATTAAGTTGGTTGTTACTACCATTTAAGTTATGTAATTGTGTATTGCAATCCAATCTGATTTTGCACAATTCTTCCTTAATACAGATAAAGGAGGCAGAATTTCATTCAGTCTTTGTGTATTTTATTTACAGAGATGGCTAAAAATCATTACATGTGAGAAGTGACATTACAAAATCTTTTGAAAAAACATATTTACATATTAGATGTGAGCATGGTGTATAATTCTAACACGACAGCTTCACAACAATACTTGGACACATATTGGTCAAAGCACAGCACACAACCAAAATTTTATCCAGCAAAGTCTTATCCTCCCCCTCACAAGGCACCACATATTCCAGGCCCAGTCAGGATCACACTCCAACATTTCATAGGCAGGTTTGCCTGCAAGCACAGTCACCAAATAAATTGCTATGTAGCCTAGATGTACAACATTTAAAACTGATTAACGTTACGCTTTAGTACATTGGTAACTTAAGCTCATTTTCTAGCCATTTCATGCTAGTTAACATTGGCCTAACGTCAAATCTAATGGTCTGGTTAAATCAAACAAAACACACTGGTTATTTGCCCACAACATAACATTTACAATTACTCTCTGTAATTTACCTTTGTGAAAATGCTTTGAACACACCATCATGTGTGGTGGAGTGTTATCAAAGGTAATCTTGGGCCTCCTTACTGCTGCTATCCATGCCATTCGTCGCACTTTTTGTCACCTCTGAAACATGGCTTGTACTATTATTTTTCCAAGCTGGAAAACGATAAAAGGATTTTCCGTTCTTAAGCTTTATGCCACTTCTATCGTGAGAACGACTATTGCAGTTTATAACACAGCAGGTAGACGGCATCTTGAACACTGCGTTCTTCCCTCAATGCAATCAAGTCTGGCGCCTTCTGTTTGTGCCGCGGATTCCCAAAATGCTTTGCGTTCACCACTGGTAATACGTCACGATGACATCACATTAGCAATCTCTATAGCTGTTCTGAGGACAGAAATATAATGCTGTTAACATAACGGTTGCAAATAAATTTATTTTTACTTTACAAAAAAACTGTTAAAATATGCGTTTTATATCCGTTATATATCTGTGTGTCAGTGTCTCAACTTTAAAACATTGGACCCTACATTACCTACACCTTCTTATGAAACTTTTCTTTATGAAAATCTTAACATAACATGAAAGAATTTGTATAGTGTAACTCAGAGCCATGGAGAGAATGGCTCTGGTGTAACTGATGTAAAGATTAATATCTTTCCTTCATGTTCTTCTTCTCTATCTTTTTTATTTATTTTAGTTTTCAGCTCATTGTTCTTTTCTCATTTCTGATGACATTGAACATATTGTTAATACATTTTGTATATTGTATACAAGTTGTATGTCATAAAAAATTAATCTCTGTATGTTTTGCGGGAAAAAAAGTTAAAATAAATAAAATAAAATAAAGTCGAATTTTGAGCTGTAAGCAAAGAGAAGAAGAACTATAAAAAAGTATAATATTACAATATAATATTATTTCTATATACAATATATTACAATATTATTTTAATATTATAGTTTATTTATAAAAAAAATATAGGCTATAGGCAGGGTTTCACTTCTTGTCAATATCAGTTCTTTACCGTAAGCACGTCCCAGCCGGGCACTTATTTGGTTCCCCCGGAAACATTTCCGTTGTGGTCTGTGTTACTGGCAGCGCGTTTCTATATTTGGTTGTGTTGTGAGTATTTGGAGTACACGTGTGCTGTGAAACTGATGATGTTTTCTTAATTGCATGCGTTTTTTTTCTATTTGCATGCGTTTTTTCTATTTGCATGCGTTTTTTCTATTTGCATGCGTTTTTTTCTACTTGCATGCGTTTTTTTCTATTTGCATACGTTTTTTCTACTTGCATGCGTTTTTTTCTATTTGCATGCGTTTTTTTCTACTTGCATGCGTTTTTTTCTATTTGCATGCGTTTTTTCTATTTGCATGCGTTTTTTTCTACTTGCATGCGTTTTTTTCTATTTGCATACGTTTTTTCTACTTGCATGCGTTTTTTCTATTTGCATGCGTTTTTTTTCTATTTGCATGCTTTTTTTCTATTTGCATGCGTTTTTTTCTATTTGCATGATTTTTTTCTATTTGCATGCGTTTTTTTCTATTTGCATGCGTTTTTTTCTATTTGCATGCGTTTTTTCTATTTGCATGCGTTTTTTTCTATTTGCATGCGTTTTTTCTATTTGCATGCGTTTTTTTCTACTTGCATGCGTCTCCTTTAGGTTGCAGCACGTTGAGCTCTCTCGGCCACCGTAGCAATTACATACAAGTACAATGCAAATATAAGGCATTGTGGTTCAGTTCAGAATATGTGACACAGAGAATAACAACAACTAAAACATAAAAATTAACATATATGTAAAATAATAATGATAAAATATCACTGGTATAAAATTGCTATATAATATTAGTTATATTTTTTAGTTATATGAATTTGAAAAGCTTTAATATTTTTAATAAGTTTTTGTTTTGTGATCTCATGTTTGAAAGTTTTTTCAATATATTGTGAGACTGAGTTATTTTTGTTTTATGATTATAAAACCTTGCCAAATAATTAAAATATCAAATAATGTAATTTTTGTTTTTCAGAAAATAGAGGGTTTTTAAAACCAAATAAAATGTCATAAGGTTCAAAATTAAGAGTTTTGTTTATTTTTTTACCATATCTATTTTAAAGTCAGTCCAAAAATAAATAAACATTCAATATCTTCAAATGATGTGTTACAAAAAGTACATTTATCACAAACAGTATGAATACATCTACTAATGGCTGCATTTACAACACAACATCTATTAATAATTTGGTAAGTTATTTATTTTACTTTATTAGAAATAACATATTTATATGGTAATGTCCAAATGCTGTGCCAAGATATACAATGAGGTTTATTTGATTTACATGGAGGATTGGATCTGACATTAAAGGAATTTCTTATAAAATTGTTATTAAAACATTTATCAAAAAGAAGAGACTTTTACCAGGTGTTGAGGATTTTGTAAGGTTGTATTATTAATATCAAACTTACAATATTTAATATAAAATATTTGAGAATTTGGTTAAGATTATTATGCCATTGGGGATACCCCTAATTACGTTGTTAAATACTTTTTCATTTACAAAAGGAAAAAAAACATATTTTGAAATAAAATTAGTGTATGTGTTCAATTGCCCATTCTTGTCAATAAGCTGCAATTAATATGTTGTGCCAAACCCAATTCTCCATGTACAATGACATCTTATTATTAATTATATTACCATTGTTCCATTTAAAACACCTGCTAGGAGAAACATTGTGTTTGTACAAAAGTGACCCCTTTTGTGTGTTTTTTTTTTTTGTTTGAAAGAGACTTACTTCAGGAGACAGTTTGTGGTTGAACATTCATATGCTAATTTGTGGCATTTGAAGCGGTATTTCCCCTCTTGGGTGGGCGTGTCGATTCTGCAAGTGTACACCCAGCAGCAGTCATTAAGAACTTCTCAATGAAATAGTTGGCAACGAAAGTATCATGAATCATCTTCAGTGGATTATTTACTCACAACTGGACAGAGAGATGATCTCCATTATTATTATTATTATTATTATTATTATTATTATTATTATTATTATTATTATTATTATACTGTTTTACTCAGTATGTGCACTCCAAATCAAGTGTGGTAAGAAACCTTTTGTGTGTGTGTGTTAATAATACTGAACAGAGACAGCTCGAAAGATTTCAAGCTGTAAATGAATGTACACAAGTAAATATATACACCAGCTAGTGTGATTTCAGCACACAATTCTTGCTTTGTCATTTCAACTTGAACTATAAATCTTTGTAGTACAAATGGAAATGATGTCTCATGTTCTTCAGTTGATATCATCCTCCTCTCTGTAATTCATCGTTTTAACTTTACAACTCTTTATTTTATAATGCAAATATCTTCATAAATTGAACAGTTAGAGGAGTGAGATCACTCTCATCATGATCAGTCTGATTTTGATTTATTCACAGCAGTCTATTTTCTCTGTCAAATCTAATTCAAGTTTTGCTGCTTGTAGTCTATATTTATTCCCTTTAATGTCATCAATATGCTGAGTGAGACAGAGTAATGTCTTGTAGTAGTCCCCAAGGTTGTAATTTGTGTATAACCGTGATTTTCCCTGTTATGCATAATATTCATCAGTATTCGGTGGTTTTGTAGCCTATCAGCGGGAATGTCTCGGTGTGACGGGGGGGGGGTGTCGTCGAGGGTGTCGTCTCTCGCCCTCTTGTTTTGAAACCACGAATCTTACTTTCCGATTTGGGTTAGTATTTCCTGTTAATTACAGGATGGCGTAATTAACTCATTTATTTGTTTTTTTTTTTTATGGCGGCATCAGCCAAACAACCCCCAAAAGTGAAGCTGCATGAATGTTATGCTAAGGTGATTTTAAATTTAATCCTGTCACTTGTCAGAACAGGAAGTAGGATTTGAAGCGTTTCATCTGTCCGTTTCCTTTTGAGGAGTTTGTGGCTAACAGGTTGAAATTTCGTCTCTAAGACTCGAGTTATCGTTATTTAAACGGTGTAGGAGTATTATTTTGGTATTTTTTTTTTAATTTAGTCACGAAACAAAAAAGAAGGAAAAACAATCCCTCCAGGAGAGCGACATATTGACGGGCCGCTGTAAGCAGCACATGATGCGATTCGGTGAACATCAAGAGACGGAAATTAGTGCCCGGGAAGAGATTTTTGAAACTCTTATTTGTTCCACTCCTTCTAAAATCTCACCGGGAGAAAAGCTAAACATGGTGTCTTTTTGTCTTCGCTCTTTTGTGCCATTCAACAGTGAAGATTGATTCCACTCACATTAAGATAACCTCCATTGACAGAGCAACTGTGACTTGTGAAAAACTTGACAAGCTGACAAGACGGTTTCTCAGATTGTTAAAGATATCAAACTGCACAACAATAACATTCAACAACTTGAAAAGGATGTAAAGGGGCTCCAAACTGCGACTTAATTGTGACTATAATTTATCAGTCGGTTTGTGTGCTTCATATGCGGTTTCATCAGATATCATGATGTGAGTTACTGAATAATTCAATAGAGCATCAGTGTGTCTCGAGACGCTTTTCACACGTTCAGTTTCTCATGAGTCACTGAACACAACAATCACAGCGCAAGAGAGTCGTCAACAAACGATTCCTTTGAACCGGATCTTTTTCATGAATCATCCGAACTGAGGGTATGAACTCAGGAGCTCAGGTTAACAGTTTGAATCAGTTTCACATTCTCAGCAAGCTCACTACTGGTAGTGCAGACATTTCAATATAAGAGTCTCATGTGTATTTCAGGCATCTTAATAATTATTGATTGGGATTGGAGTAGCACAATAAAATGCATCTGGGGTTTCATTCAATTTGCACTCTTGTAGTTTCTGCGTCTGGGCCATCTGGTAATAGGAAAAGACTAAGAAAAGATTGTAGAACAATGTATATACTTTGTGTACATACAGACATACAAACTTTCTGGTTTCTGAACCGCAATCTAAATCGAGCAATTCTGTGATTTGGCTACTAAAACCAGCCATTTTTCTCCTTAGTCATTTTATGTAGTCTGGAGCCCTGCATAGATGTGCATTTTTGCTGATATCTAGATGCAAATTTTGGAGTTGGTTATAAGACTGTAAGTCATTGTATTCAAATGCTAATTATTAATTTGTGACTATTGTGAATGTCGAATGTCAAACATCAAGCCAACTTTATTGCAGTTCAGTTCTGGATCAGTGATTACATTGTGATTAGTGAGAAAAACTCAATATAAACAGCCCAAATAGTTTAGTGATACAAAGACAGCCCATCATATTCTGACTTCCATTTTACAACCAGCCCATTAACTATTGAATGTATGTTTTGCAAAGACACTGTTTTTACATTATTTTTCCCCAGAGAAACACTCACTCCAGTATGAGTACACCGCCCTTTCCACACCGGACACATTCTCTGGATCTGTGTTCAGTGCTGTTAGTGTGTGTGATGATAGACAGATCTCTCAATACAGTCATGAAGAACAAGACTGGAAGAAATCAGAAATCTGGAGAGATGTTCCTGAGCTACATGAGACTAGAGACTGGTTTCTACATCAGGTTAATATTCTGTCAAACTGCACAAACTCCAAGTGTTCTGGTGAGTTTAATGGGTTTCTCTGATCAATCATCAGATATGTTATGAAACTGTAATTATCTATAATTTGTGTGAGTTATAATCAATATTTGTGTTGTGATTGTAGAGCTTCATGTAGTTCAGAGAAGAGTTGGATGTGAGGTGGAGAAACTTCCTGATGGAGCAATCAAGTATCTGACTGTGTTTAATGAGTATCAATATGATGGAGAAGATTTTATTGCCTTTAATTTTAACACAACACAGTGGATCAATAAAAATCCCAAAGCCAAAGAAACAATACTGAAGTGGGACCGTCTAACAGATCGAAACCAAATCATCAAGGATCAACTAAACAACTGCATGAACTGGATCTCCACATTTAATAATACTCAAAGAAGTATGTTTCAATAAGTTTTAGTAATAATAGTAGTTCTAGCAGTATTTTTAAACAATGTATGTCCTGTACAAAAACTAATTAAAGAGAGTGAGGAAATGAATCAAATAAAAGTATGAAAACTTGAATGTGTTCATGTTGTCATTAGACTCTGGAATTTGATGTATATATCCTGAATTATTCTTTATGATGAATTATAACAGTATTTATTGTTGGTTCTTTTGGCTCCAGCTCGTCCAGATGTTGAGATGTTTGCTGTTGAATCTCCTCAAGACCAAAACAAGTTGATTCTGACCTGTCTGGCCACTGGTTTCTACCCCAAACACCTGGAGATGAATATGATGTTGAACGGCATTAAACTGGATCATGTAAACTCTTCTGGAATCAGACCAAACGGTGATGAAACCTTTCAGCTGAGAATCAGTGTGGAGATCCACAGAAATGAGACAGAGGGTTTTGAGTGCCATGTCAATCACATCAGTGTAAAAGAGCCGGTTATATCAGAATGGGGTAAATATGATCATATCTTCAGTATTGAGTGAATATGTGGACATTTGTTGTATTTGTGTCGCTTCTGACCTGAACACACATTTGTAAAAGAGGCTAAGCTTTCTTTAAAGTGTACATCTGAAAATAGTTGTTGAATGTAATTATACATTTCGGTGTTTGTAATGTGTTTATATTTTTGTATTTTGTAATTCTGCAGATGGAAACTGCAGAAACTGCAGTGAAGCATCTAGAACAAATATTATAACAATCATAATAGCAGCAGTCACAGTTACAGTGTTCATGATTGCGATTTGTGTTTATATCCACAAAAGAAAAGGGTCTAATGGTGAGTTCAAATTATTTCATACAGAAATTATTACTTTAAATGTTCTGTTGTGTAAAATAGTTCTTGAATCCATTTTCAATAATTGTATGTCAGATTTCTTGGTTTGATGTCTGAGGTGTCTTTCTAAATCTCACAGGATGAAAATTAATATTCAACATTAATTGCACAAGAACTTGATCATTTAATGTCTTGGAATATTAATGTTAAATTAACTCTTCAATACACTATAAAAAAAAACATTTTGTTTATTTTATGCCATGGGTCCATTAAACACAGCAGGACGTGATGCTCAAGACGTCAATCTAGCGCAAAAACACGTTTGGTGTGAGCGCTCCCTTTAACTTCAATATACTTTAGAAATATTTTTGAATGGAAAATATAAGAATATTGAAATATCCCAAGACAATCACAAGTCATTCTTGCAATTTTGACAAAATCTCATGTTTGCTAGAACACAATACCTTGATGATATCTTTAAATTATCTTAATTCAAAACAACAATTTTAATATATAAAATCAAATATTGGTAAGACATAAATGCACACATGATTAACTAACATTAGTGACAATGCAAACTGGTGTGATTGGGGCAAGTGACAGTTTCATCTACAGCTGGAGTGAGACAAAAAGTTTAGTGCTGACATATTAAATCTACATACACATATGATTGTGTTTCTCTCAGCTAATAATAAAGCATATTTACATGGTTATGAAATGTATATGTATTGTGTAAATGTACAATCTGCTGTATCTCTTCTAGTCCAGTTAAACTGTAATGAGTCTGACAGAAGAGAGAAAAGTGACTCTGAGAAGACTGAACGACTCAATGCTGCTGATTCACCTGAGAATGATTCATCAAACACACTGTAAGAGATCATTCAGGTATCTCCACGTCAGATTCATGGACATTTCTTTCTGCAAGCAGGATAGTAAATCATTTTGGAGTTGGTCAGGACTGCAGAATCTAGCACTTGCACTCTTTTAATACACAGCCACACATGTGTAATCCGGGCAGAATTTGGTTTGAAGTTGTCCTGCTGGAAAATGCACTGATGTCCCTGAAAGGACTGTGATGGATGACAGTATATATGTTTCTCCAAAATGTGTACATTTCTGTCTGCATTCATGGTGTAATCATGGACATGTGAGTTACTCGTGCCATGGGCACTGACACACCCTGGCCCATACAGACACTGGCTTTTGGACCTGGCGCTAATAACATGTTGGATGGTCCTTTTCCTCTTTGGCCCGGATAACACAACAGCTTTGTTTTTCAAAAACATTTTGTGTTATTAACAATGTGGACTTGTCGGACCAAAGAAACATGGTTCCACTCTTCTACTTTCCTTCTGACATGAGAGCGAGCCCAGAGAAGTCAGCAGCGCTTCTGGACAGTGATGATGTACGGCTTCTCCTTTACATAGTAAAGTCTTAACTTGCATTTGTGGATGCAGCGGCAGTGGTGTTGACTAACAAAGGTTTATTACTAAAGTAATCTCAAGCCCATGTTCATGTTCATGTAATCCATTACAGATGAATGCTGTTTTTAAGATCGTGACATCTGAAGGATCAGAGATCACGAACATTCAGAAGTCTTTGTTTTATTTGTACAAAAAATGTGAATGTTTAGCCAGTTCTCGCCGCCTCCATTCCCATTTCAACCCCCGTTACAGTCACGTACTGCAGATGCACTTTATTTTCATTTGCACAGTAACATTTTTCAGCATTAGTCACTATTCTAAAGTCTCTTTTACTACATTTTTCTAATTTAAGATGTTTATTTGATCTGTGTTTGGACCTTGTGAATATCTCTTTCAGTGTGTTAATACTGTTGTAATGTAAGTTGACTGTCACTCCACTGGATTTGTATTATCTTTTGTATTGTTTACTTTAATGGTTATGAATCATTCTGAATCACTGAAGGAGATCTCTCTCCCAGGCCAGCTTAATCTCTGGAACAGTCTTCCTGTTACTGTTATTAGAACCACCTCGACTATATCGATTTTAAATCAAAATTTAAATCATATTGGTTTGCAATAGCTTTTAATCAGTGAGGTGATCGTTCTTTCTATGCCCTATAGGTGTATTGCTGTGGATTGTTTATTTTATTTATGTATTTTTATTGAGTTTGAACTTATATTTTACTATGTACAGCACATTGGTCAACAGCTGTGTTTTAGTCTTATAAAAGTTTATAAATAAAGTGACATTGACATTATTTTCTGCCATTTAAATCTGGGGTAATTTCTTTATGTAGAGAAGTATGAAGCCGACTGATATGCTCATAATTAACCCAACTGATACAGTATGTCGTAAAATTACAACATTATAACAACAGATTTATATGATATAGTGCACATGGTTTTTCCATAAAAATTTGGTAAAATCTGATCATTAACTTTAACAATTTTATTGTCTGTGTGTATAGATGAAGCAACATAAGTGAGTCCAGAAGATACCTCTAAGGGACAGGTCCCGAAATAACCAAAGATTACATTCGTTTTTTATATTTTCAATGACAGGATTAAAAATCAAAGAAACTCTTGTTCACTTTTCGAGACAACAACACCTAAATAATGAACAGCTTCTTTAACAGGAATATCATCCACAGATAAAAGGTTGGAGCTTTTCAAGGCTAATATTTCACATTTATTAATATTAAACCTGAAGCATCTGAAAATATCTGAATAGTTTTTAATTGCCTGATGAATCTGGATAGAGTTTCTTTAAAACAAGGTTGTGTCATCTGCTAGCGGACTAATCTGAATACTTCACCAGAAATATGATTTCCTTCTAACTTACTATCCTTAATAACATGACAAAAGAGCTACAGTAAGAAAGAGATATACCGAGACTGCAGCCTTGCCGAATTCCTCTTTCTAAAACAAATCTCTGTGTTGCACCATGTCCTAATTTCACTCCAGCATACACAGTTTTCATAGCACTACAAAAGTATGGCCCAAAACAAAAAAAAAATTAAATGATGCTTAATTGTGTCAAAGGCCTTTAAAAAGTAAAAAAAACAAAAAAAAAAACCCAAAAGGAATTAAACTATCATCCATAATAAGATCAGAGTAATCAATAAGGTCGAAGTCAAGTCTAATAAATATAATGTTTTTTTTTTTTTTTTCCATAAAGCTTGTTCAAAGCAAGTTGAATCACCTTGAGAAAATAAGGGCAAACAATTTATAGTCATTATTAAGAAGGCTGATTGGTCTGCAGTTTTCTAGTAATAGAGGATCCTTTTCAGGTTTAGGTATTAAACAAATGACTTCATACTAGCTGTGAGCTCAGAACAATTTAGGCTCTCTGAATACACTTCTAAAAGGAAAGGGAAAGGAGTTCAGAAAAAAGCCTATAAAATTCAGATGCTATCCCGACTTGAGACTTGCTTGTGACTTGAACATGTATGACTTGCTCCCACCTCTGGGTATTGGTAATAGACAAAATTTCACCTCTTAGTCTCAAGACATTTTGATTTAGCCAAATTAGAACTGAATAAAAGTATTTCCCAATTTCAAATTTTAACAATTCCTAATTGCAGCTGAATTAATTTTCATATTTAGCTTTATTCTGGTAAAAATAAGTCTTTTCAGCTCTAACTTAACCTCATTATATTTAAGTATTGAACTATTCATTTTCCAGTAAGAAGAGCCCCTGTTGTATCAAGCTTCAGAGGAAAGTACAATTTTAAAACAGCATTTTATTTATAAAGTTGCCGTGATATCAGCATAAATATTATCTTTGTCAAGATTTTTTGAGACTAACCAAAAATCAATTTCGAAAGCTTTGTTGCTCCATGTGTACACTATCATTTGTATGTGTAACCCTCCATATATCTATAAGCTCAAACCTATTCATAAATGTTTTCAAAGAAGAACTTACATTTGTTGGCCGACTGAGTGGCCATCTATCAAGAGATTCATTTAAAACAATATTAAAATAACCTCCAATCAATAAGTAGGCATTTGGAAATTTTGACTGCCAATATTCAAGCTTTTCCTCCACTAAAAATAATAACTGATCATTATCAGACTTAAGATAATACCCTACTATTAGATTCACATTATAAGACTTCAGGATTAATAAAATAAAGTGTCCATACTCCGCACAATATGAATGTAAATATCACTGTGGCAGCGGGCGTGGTCAAGCGCCCGTCCGGGAGAGGAAAGCTGTAAGGGCTTACACCTGAGCTAAATTATGTAATTATCTAACACCTGTCTTATTAATTTCTCGGCAATTAAAGCCTTACCTTTTTGTTGCAAATCTCATTTCCTGTCCTCCTTCCCGTGAGGGTTGCTACACTGGTGCCGAAACCCGGAAATAAAAAAAAAAAAAAAAAAAAAAAAAAAAAGGTAAGGCTTTAATTGCCATCTTTCTTACAATCGTTCACAACATACAACAATACAAGTGCACTGGGTTGGCTTGTCGGGTTCTCTTTCCTGGCTGGAGGCTCTATGTCTGTTTTTATGCCGCTCTCCTCGTGCTCACTGGAATTAGAGACAGGTGTTAGATAATTACATAATTTAGCTCAGGTTTAAGCACCCTTACCACTTTCCTCTCCCGGACAGGCGCTTGACAACGCCCCCGCTGCCTCAATCACTTGCATAGTTATTTATTTCAAACAGGAAACCCCTGCTCAATGTACCGAACCATGAGACAGCCATATCTTGCTGTCCAACTGCAATTTCCAAAAATGACTATCTTTAGAAAGAGACTCTTGAAAAATAGTCAGATCCAAATTCTGACGAAGAATGCCGTCTTCCCCTTTGCATGTGCCTTTTGGACCTCAGGCCACCTTCTCCTTTCACAATCTTCCACCACCTTGCTGAATCTTCCCGAGACGATGGACCACATCAAAAACATCTGGGAGTTTGACCTGTGCACTAGGAAGAACTTTTAACCACTTCAAGCCTAATGTGTTCGCTCGCAGATTCTGCAATCTCGACTATCCTCAGATTACACCTCCTCGCGTATGTTTCCAAGTCATCCAGCTGTTAAAAATTAACCATACACCATTTAATATATGTGACCTGCTCAACAAGAGCCCTCAATTCAGCTGACAAGATCTGAGATTTACTTTGGGTGATGCAGGAAACTCCTCTTCAGCTAAACCAAACATATCTTCCTCGCACAAACAAGAGACTACGTAATCATGGCCACCGCTGGCTAGTGAGGATGTGCTATCACTATCTTTGCCAAAACTGGCCTTGATATGGTTTAAGATAACTGGGCCACTTTTGGTTTACACCCAGATTAGCCTTTGTCGAGTGTGCCACATTTTTGACAAAGGTGGCCCACATTTGTTTTGTGATATTAGGGCCATATTCACAATTTACAACATGGGCCACTTTAGGGTCAAATACAGATTACACATGGCTGTGAGTACAACATATTTGCCTAAAAGGCCCACATGCAATTAGGGATATTTGGGCTGTATTTGCAATTTTACCTGTGGGCCACTTCAGGCACACATCCATTTTGTCCAGACCAGAAGAAGGCCAGCAGTGTCAAAACACAGGGGAAACAGGAATTTTAAATAGCGCTCAGAAATGTAGACTAGGCAAACAAGACTTTGCAAAGAATGTGAGAAAACAGGGAATTTAAATAGACAGTTAATATGGAACAGGTGGGAGAATAATCAGTTGAACGGAGGATTATGGGAAATGTAGTTACGTGAAATGTTAGTACTCTGAAGATGGCGACCTCTGGCGGCATACAGGAGAGATAGCAGGTGCTGCAGGTGTAACAGTCTGTATGTTGTCTAGACAGCAGTCAAGATTTAATCTTCATCAATGGTCTTTGCCCAATACATTAAATTCATATAAAGGGAAAGTTTTTCATCTCCATCTAAAATAGAGACGCCGTGACTAGATCATATGTGTGGTCATACTGGAATAATTTTACAGATACTGTTATTTGGAAAAAAGGCTTGGCTCAATCCTAATCAGTTTCTAATAACAAACAAAGTTAAAGAAGTATCTTTTAAACTCATACATAGCCATAAAATATTTTCTTGTCAAATTTAAAGATAATAATGTAAGCTGTGCTTTTTGTGACAGCTGCACTGAAACTGTGATTCATTTATTTTGGCACTGTCCATTTTTAAAGCAATTTTGTCAAAATGTTTGCAACTGCATTGATGCTCAATTTGTTTTATTATGGAAACATGTTTTGTTTGGTCTTCTAGAGACACCAAAAGACAAAGATAGTTATGTATATGTTATACAACATTTCAATATCAATTTTCTTCTTAAAACAACGTTTTATAGATTTAAGGATAAAATTGAACATTATATTGATTAAATCCGTTATTCCTTAAAACAAAAATCATTCAAAACTGTTAAAATTTATGGAGCCCCTAAAGGGACATGGTGGTGAAACAATTATGAGATGGGAGGATAAATATTTTTCAAATCTTTTGCGTTCTCTCAGTAAAGCGTGTACTTTACTCCTCTATTTGCACAGCATCACCTGAATTATCATTGCTTTCCTGTCTGGTGGTTCCCGCACTGGTGAAAGACGTTGTCCATCTTTCACGGTAAATTAATATATATTTAACTCGTATATAGAAGAATAAACCAAACTTCCATGTGATTATACTCACACGCTGTAACAATTAATTGTTGTAGCTCAACGATGGAGGAGGATCTTCAACAGGTTTTATGGTCACATGTTCCCGAAGAGGACATCATTTACATGAAAAGGGACAAGGCTGATAATGTGTCATTATAGTTCAATGAGCCTACATTTTGCTGATATGTTAATGATTATTATATAACCAAATGTGTT
This sequence comes from Xyrauchen texanus, assembly GCF_025860055.1. Lineage (NCBI taxonomy): Eukaryota > Metazoa > Chordata > Actinopteri > Cypriniformes > Catostomidae > Xyrauchen > Xyrauchen texanus. The sequence continues at coordinate 3,731,400 of NC_068285.1, forward strand.
GGCGTGCATCCCGATGTGTGTAACGGTTTTAATATTATCATTAAAAACCATGAGCACATTTGTACACGTTTGCATTGTTATAACTAACCAAGGAAACCAAAGCTTGTGTGTAACCACACTACTTCTTAAGTCTCATCTTTGTTTTTAAATCAGAATTGATTTTTCATACCTTAAATACTTTGCTAGTTCACTAATAATGTTGTCATAATGGTGTCCTTGCAAAATCTAATAAGAGGTGTCATTAAAATTTTATTATTTTTATTTAGTACTGCCCTGATGAAGCCGTTTTACATGAGATACTTACATTTAATTCACAATAACCTAAATTAGACCATAAGCCTGTTCAAACTTTGCATCCTCCTGGTTTATTGTAATGTTTGGCTTCTTAGATAATCAGTGATCAGTATTTTTGTGATTTAATTTATTTGTCCTGAGAAGTAAAAATGCTTACTGTTTCTAAGAAAAATCCTCCAGCTTCTTCACTTTGTTTGTTTGTATTTCCAGCATATTCTGCACAGTTTATCTGTTCCCTACACTTTCTATATGATGTTGATAGCAGCTTTTCACTTGTGCATAACTATTACAAACATTAATTGATGCTCAAGAAGGCAGCACAGTATTTTAACAACCAAGGGTACATTTTATATCAGGATATGATCTGTATAAACCTATTTTGTGGGAAATATGAAGGACAGTACTAAATATAATAATTTATCTCATATATGAATTACACAGCTCATATACTGAAATGTTTTATTTTACCATAGTTTAATATAATGTGTTGCCTTCTTGAGCATCAATGAATGTTTGCACCTTTTATAATGGTTGTGCATGTGAAAGCTGCATCTCAACCTCATATAGGCACTACTTGAAAGACTTGTGCATCACTTAAAATCAATTTTCCTCGAAAAGCCATCCATGCAACCATTAATACAAAAAGTCCAAGAGCCAAAAAAGTTGGGTTGTCCTCACGAATACTCCTCTTGGGTCTAATTCCTTCAGCACCAAGCTCACATCCTCTTTTCTCACACGCAAACCCTTTTCTCTACATGTGGCGTACATCCATCGGTACCCATGAGGTTGTCCAGAGTACTGCAGCTGATTACGGATGAACTCAACAAGGTCCACTAAATCCGAGTAATTTTTCCGTCGACATAATCTTCTATCGCGTAATATCCTTTTTAGGTGTCTTTCACTTAAGTGAAAACCATGCCTTGAACTTAGTACTGACCTTATTTCTTTATACTTGAGTCCAAGCTCAAAGTAAAACTCTATGAACCGCTCCATTGTGAACGTGTGATCTCTGGACCACTGCTCGGCTGCCAGCGCGAAATTAAACCGGAAGTACTGTTTGTTTGAATTCAACAAAAATATTTGCGAGAGAACGCAAAAGATTTGAAAAATATTTTTCCTCCCATCTCATCGTTTTTGCACCACCATGTCCCTTTAGGGGATCCGTAGCATCCCGTCAATGTGAAGGGATTGTTTTTATTTTGTTTATTTGTTTTGCGCATGGTCAAAATCACTTGACCCATAGACTCGGCTGAAATATGTGCCACCAGAAACTGAATTTGAACCATTTATATTTGAATTTGAATGGCTAAACTTGAATAATTGCATTGAAAAACTGAATTTGAATCACATCATTTGAAATTGTATTGTTTAAATAAAATTGAATTTATTCAAAAACTGAATCTGAATTGTATCATTTGAAACTGAATTTATTCGTTTGGAACTGAAGTCCAATAAAATTTGATCCTCACTGAAAATTAAACTCTCTATATATCTTCACGTTCACTTCTCACAATTCAGATTCAGTTCTCAAATTCAATTTCAAGTTACTGAGACAGACATCCGGGTAGTTGGAGGATGAAGGAAGAGCAATCGAGCGCAGATCGATAGATAGCGTTCATTGGCGCACAGGACTCCTCTTGGGCCAATCAGCACCAATGTTTTGGAGCACAGTACGTTACCCGCCATGAAACTATGGAATTACGATTGTCAATAATAATGAATGTAACTTTATAAAACTGAACGTAACTTTTTCAGAAACTATCAAAAATATTCCATTACAAAAGAAGAAAAACACAATTCAAATGAAAAAATGAACTCAGTCGCACGAATTTAACAGGCTCTTCAAATATGCTTCATTTTTTGTTAATGTTTTTCAAAGATTTGTTTTCGCAAATCGTGGATTCTGAATACATTGCCACAGATTTCAGCTTACGCTTCGCAGTTTTTCATTTGCTGTTTTGAGACAAACCTCTCGTGGGGGTGGGCTTAACAGTGATCTACTCTGATTGGATAGTGAGCTTTTGATGGACAGGTGCTCTCTGACCCGGATGTACAGA
>NC_068285.1:3734250-3859250 GCF_025860055.1 Xyrauchen texanus
CTCAAAACAGCAAATGAAAAACTGCGAAGCGTAAGCGTAAATCTGTGGCAATGTATTCAGAATCCACGATTTGCGAAAACGAATCTTTGAAAAACATTAACAAAAAATGAAGCATATTTGAAGAGCCTGTTAAATTCGTGCGACTGAGTTCATTTTTTTCATTTGAATTGTGTTTTTCTTCTTTTGTAATGGAATATTTTTGATAGTTTCTGAAAAAGTTACGTTCAGTTTTATAAAGTTACATTCATTATTATTGACAATCGTAATTCCATAGTTTCATGGCGGGTAACGTACTGTGCTCCAAAACATTGGTGCTGATTGGCCCAAGAGGAGTCCTGTGCGCCAATGAACGCTATCTATCGATCTGCGCTCGATTGCTCTTCCTTCATCCTCCAACTACCCGGATGTCTGTCTCAGTAACTTGAAATTGAATTTGAGAACTGAATCTGAATTGTGAGAAGTGAATGTGAAGATATATAGAGAGTTTAATTTTCAGTGAGGATCAAATTTTATTGGACTTCAGTTCCAAACGAATAAATTCAGTTTCAAATGATACAATTCAGATTCAGTTTTTGAATAAATTCAATTTTATTTAAACAATACAATTTCAAATGATGTGATTCAAATTCAGTTTTTCAATGCAATTATTCAAGTTTAGCCATTCAAATTCAAATATAAATGGTTCAAATTCAGTTTCTGGTGGCACATATTTCAGCCGAGTCTATGGGTCAAGTGATTTTGACCATGCGCAAAACAAATAAACAAAATAAAAAACAATCCCTTCACATTGACGGGATGCTACGGATCCCCTAAAGGGACATGGTGGTGCAAAAACGATGAGATGGGAGGAAAAATATTTTTCAAATCTTTTGCGTTCTCTCGCAAATATTTTTGTTGAATTCAAACAAACAGTACTTCCGGTTTAATTTCGCGCTGGCAGCCGAGCAGTGGTCCAGAGATCACACGTTCACAATGGAGCGGTTCATAGAGTTTTACTTTGAGCTTGGACTCAAGTATAAAGAAATAAGGTCAGTACTAAGTTCAAGGCATGGTTTTCACTTAAGTGAAAGACACCTAAAAAGGATATTACGCGATAGAAGATTATGTCGACGGAAAAATTACTCGGATTTAGTGGACCTTGTTGAGTTCATCCGTAATCAGCTGCAGTACTCTGGACAACCTCATGGGTACCGATGGATGTACGCCACATGTAGAGAAAAGGGTTTGCGTGTGAGAAAAGAGGATGTGAGCTTGGTGCTGAAGGAATTAGACCCAAGAGGAGTATTCGTGAGGACAACCCAACTTTTTTGGCTCTTGGACTTTTTGTATTAATGGTTGCATGGATGGCTTTTCGAGGAAAATTGATTTTAAGTGATGCACAAGTCTTTCAAGTAGTGCCTATATGAGGTTGAGATGCAGCTTTCACATGCACAACCATTATAAAAGGTGCAAACATTCATTGATGCTCAAGAAGGCAACACATTATATTAAACTATGGTAAAATAAAACATTTCAGTATATGAGCTGTGTAATTCATATATGAGATAAATTATTATATTTAGTACTGTCCTTCATATTTCCCACAAAATAGGTTTATACAGATCATATCCTGATATAAAATGTACCCTTGGTTGTTAAAATACTGTGCTGCCTTCTTGAGCATCAATTAATGTTTGTAATAGTTATGCAAAAGTGAAAAGCTGCTATCAACATCATATAGAAAGTGTAGGGAACAGATAAACTGTGCAGAATATGCTGGAAATACAAACAAACAAAGTGAAGAAGCTGGAGGATTTTTCTTAGAAACAGTAAGCATTTTTACTTCTCAGGACAAATAAATTAAATCACAAAAATACTGATCACTGATTATCTAAGAAGCCAAACATTACAATAAACCAGGAGGATGCAAAGTTTGAACAGGCTTATGGTCTAATTTAGGTTATTGTGAATTAAATGTAAGTATCTCATGTAAAACGGCTTCATCAGGGCAGTACTAAATAAAAATAATAAAATTTTAATGACACCTCTTATTAGATTTTGCAAGGACACCATTATGACAACATTTTTAGTGAACTAGCAAAGTATTTAAGGTATGAAAAATCAATTCTGATTTAAAAACAAAGATGAGACTTAAGAAGTAGTGTGGTTACACACAAGCTTTGGTTTCCTTGGTTAGTTATAACAATGCAAACGTGTACAAATGTGCTCATGGTTTTTAATGATAATATTAAAACCGTTACACACATCGGGATGCACGCCAACACATTTGGTTATATAATAATCATTAACATATCAGCAAAATGTAGGCTCATTGAACTATAATGACACATTATCAGCCTTGTCCCTTTTCATGTAAATGATGTCCTCTTCGGGAACATGTGACCATAAAACCTGTTGAAGATCCTCCTCCATCGTTGAGCTACAACAATTAATTGTTACAGCGTGTGAGTATAATCACATGGAAGTTTGGTTTATTCTTCTATATACGAGTTAAATATATATTAATTTACCGTGAAAGATGGACAACGTCTTTCACCAGTGCGGGAACCACCAGACAGGAAAGCAATGATAATTCAGGTGATGCTGTGCAAATAGAGGAGTAAAGTACACGTTTTACGAGAGAACGCAAAAGATTTGAAAAATATTTATCCTCCCATCTCATAATTGTTTCACCACCATGTCCCTTTAGGGGCTCCATAAATTTTAACAGTTTTGAATGATTTTTGTTTTAAGGAATAACGGATTTAATCAATATAATGTTCAATTTTATCCTTAAATCTATAAAACGTTGTTTTAAGAAGAAAATTGATATTGAAATGTTGTATAACATATACATAACTATCTTTGTCTTTTGGTGTCTCTAGAAGACCAAACAAAACATGTTTCCATAATAAAACAAATTGAGCATCAATGCAGTTGCAAACATTTTGACAAAATTGCTTTAAAAATGGACAGTGCCAAAATAAATGAATCACAGTTTCAGTGCAGCTGTCACAAAAAGCACAGCTTACATTATTATCTTTAAATTTGACAAGAAAATATTTTATGGCTATGTATGAGTTTAAAAGATACTTCTTTAACTTTGTTTGTTATTAGAAACTGATTAGGATTGAGCCAAGCCTTTTTTCCAAATAACAGTATCTGTAAAATTATTCCAGTATGAACACACATATGATCTAGTCACGGCGTCTCTATTTTAGATGGAGATGAAAAACTTTCCCTTTATATGAATTTAATGTATTGGGCAAAGACCATTGATGAAGATTAAATCTTGACTGCTGTCTAGACAACATACAGACTGTTACACCTGCAGCACCTGCTATCTCTCCTGTATGCCGCCAGAGGTCGCCATCTTCAGAGTACTAACATTTCACTGAACTACATTTCCCATAATCCTCCGTTCAACTGATTATTCTCCCACCTGTTCCATATTAACTGTCTATTTAAATTCCCTGTTTTCTCACATTCTTTGCAAAGTCTTGTTTGCCTAGTCTACATTTCTGAGCGCTATTTAAAATTCCTGTTTCCCCCCTGTGTTTTGACACTGCTGGCCTTCTTCTGGTCTGGACAAAATGGATGTGTGCCTGAAGTGGCCCACAGGTAAAATTGCAAATACAGCCCAAATATCCCTAATTGCATGTGGGCCTTTTTAGGCAAATATGTTGTACTCACAGCCATGTGTAATCTGTATTTGACCCTAAAGTGGCCCATGTTGTAAATTGTGAATATGGCCCTAATATCACAAAACAAATGTGGGCCACCTTTGTCAAAAATGTGGCACACTCGACAAAGGCTAATCTGGGTGTAAACCAAAAGTGGCCCAGTTATCTTAAACCATATCAAGGCCAGTTTTGGCAAAGATAGTGATAGCACATCCTCACTAGCCAGCGGTGGCCATGATTACGTAGTCTCTTGTTTGTGCGAGGAAGATATGTTTGGTTTAGCTGAAGAGGAGTTTCCTGCATCACCCAAAGTAAATCTCAGATCTTGTCAGCTGAATTGAGGGCTCTTGTTGAGCAGGTCACATATATTAAATGGTGTATGGTTAATTTTTAACAGCTGGATGACTTGGAAACATACGCGAGGAGGTGTAATCTGAGGATAGTCGAGATTGCAGAATCTGCGAGCTGAACACATTAGGCTTGAAGTGGTTAAAAGTTCTTCCTAGTGCACAGGTCAAACTCCCAGATGTTTTTGATGTGGTCCATCGTCTCGGGAAGATTCAGCAAGGTGGTGGAAGATTGTGAAAGGAGAAGGTGGCCTGAGGTCCAAAAGGCACATGCAAAGGGGAAGACGGCATTCTTCGTCAGAATTTGGATCTGACTATTTTTCAAGAGTCTCTTTCTAAAGATAGTCATTTTTGGAAATTGCAGTTGGACAGCAAGATATGGCTGTCTCATGGTTCGGTACATTGAGCAGGGGTTTCCTGTTTGAAATAAATAACTATGCAAGTGATTGAGGCAGCGGGGCGTTGTCAAGCGCCGTCCGGGAGAGGAAAGTGGTAAGGGTGCTTAAACCTGAGCTAAATTATGTAATTATCTAACACCTGTCTCTAATTCCAGTGAGCACGAGGAGAGCGGCATAAAAACAGACATAGAGCCTCCAGCCAGGAAAGAGAACCCGACAAGCCAACCCAGTGCACTTGTATTGTTGTATGTTGTGAACGATTGTAAGAAAGATGGCAATTAAAGCCTTACCTTTTTTTTTTTTTTTTTTTTTTTATTTCCGGTTTCGGCACCAGTGTAGCAACCCTCACGGGAAGGAGGACAGGAAATGAGATTTGCAACAAAAAGGTAAGGCTTTAATTGCCGAGAAATTAATAAGACAGGTGTTAGATAATTACATAATTTAGCTCAGGTGTAAGCCCTTACAGCTTTCCTCTCCCGGACGGGCGCTTGACCACGCCCCGCTGCCACAGTGATATTTACATTCATATTGTGCGGAGTATGGACACTTTATTTTATTAATCCTGAAGTCTTATAATGTGAATCTAATAGTAGGGTATTATCTTAAGTCTGATAATGATCAGTTATTATTTTTAGTGGAGGAAAAGCTTGAATATTGGCAGTCAAAATTTCCAAATGCCTACTTATTGATTGGAGGTTATTTTAATATTGTTTTAAATGAATCTCTTGATAGATGGCCACTCAGTCGGCCAACAAATGTAAGTTCTTCTTTGAAAACATTTATGAATAGGTTTGAGCTTATAGATATATGGAGGGTTACACATACAAATGATAGTGTACACATGGAGCAACAAAGCTTTCGCAAATTGATTTTTGGTTAGTCTCAAAAAATCTTGACAAAGATAATATTTGCGCTGATATCACGGCAACTTTATAAATAAAATGCTGTTTTAAAATTGTACTTTCCTCTGAAGCTTGATACAACAGGGGCTCTTCTTACTGGAAAATGAATAGTTCAATACTTAAATATAATGAGGTTAAGTTAGAGCTGAAAAGACTTATTTTTACCAGAATAAAGCTAAATATGAAAATTAATTCAGCTGCAATTAGGAATTGTTAAAATTTGAAATTGGGAAATACTTTTATTCAGTTCTAATTTGGCTAAATCAAAATGTCTTGAGACGAAGAGGTGAAATTTTGTCTATTACCAATACCCAGAGGTGGGAGCAAGTCATACATGTTCAAGTCACAAGCAAGTCTCAAGTCGGGATAGCATCTGAATTTTATAGGCTTTTTTCTGAACTCCTTTCCCCTTTCCTTTTAGAAGTGTATTCAGAGAGCCTAAATTGTTCTGAGCTCACAGCTAGTATGAAGTCATTTGTTTAATACCTAAACCTGAAAAGGATCCTCTATTACTAGAAAACTGCAGACCAATCAGCCTTCTTAATAATGACTATAAATTGTTTGCCCTTATTTTCTCAAGGTGATTCAACTTGCTTTGAACAAGCTTTATGGAAAAAAAAAAAAAAACATTATATTTATTAGACTTGACTTCGACCTTATTGATTACTCTGATCTTATTATGGATGATAGTTTAATTCCTTTTGGTTTTTTTTTTTGTTTTTTTTACTTTTAAAGGCCTTTGACACAATTAAGCATCATTTAATTTTTTTTTTGTTTTGGGCCATACTTTTGTAGTGCTATGAAAACTGTGTATGCTGGAGTGAAATTAGGACATGGTGCAACACAGAGATTTGTTTTAGAAAGAGGAATTCGGCAAGGCTGCAGTCTCGGTATATCTCTTTCTTACTGTAGCTCTTTTGTCATGTTATTAAGGATAGTAAGTTAGAAGGAAATCATATTTCTGGTGAAGTATTCAGATTAGTCCGCTAGCAGATGACACAACCTTGTTTTAAAGAAACTCTATCCAGATTCATCAGGCAATTAAAAACTATTCAGATATTTTCAGATGCTTCAGGTTTAATATTAATAAATGTGAAATATTAGCCTTGAAAAGCTCCAACCTTTTATCTGTGGATGATATTCCTGTTAAAGAAGCTGTTCATTATTTAGGTGTTGTTGTCTCGAAAAGTGAACAAGAGTTTCTTTGATTTTTAATCCTGTCATTGAAAATATAAAAAACGAATGTAATCTTTGGTTATTTCGGGACCTGTCCCTTAGAGGTATCTTCTGGACTCACTTATGTTGCTTCATCTATACACACAGACAATAAAATTGTTAAAGTTAATGATCAGATTTTACCAAATTTTTTATGGAAAAACCATGTGCACTATATCATATAAATCTGTTGTTATAATGTTGTAATTTTACGACATACTGTATCAGTTGGGTTAATTATGGGCATATCAGTCGGCTTCATACTTCTCTACATAAAGAAATTACCCCAGATTTAAATGGCAGAAAATAATGTCAATGTCACTTTATTTATAAACTTTTATAAGACTAAAACACAGCTGTTGACCAATGTGCTGTACATAGTAAAATATAAGTTCAAACTCAATAAAAATACATAAATAAAATAAACAATCCACAGCAATACACCTATAGGGCATAGAAAGAACGATCACCTCACTGATTAAAAGCTATTGCAAACCAATATGATTTAAATTTTGATTTAAAATCGATATAGTCGAGGTGGTTCTAATAACAGTAACAGGAAGACTGTTCCAGAGTTTAAGCTGGCCTGGGAGAGAGATCTCCTTCAGTGATTCAGAATGATTCATAACCATTAAAGTAAACAATACAAAAGATAATACAAATCCAGTGGAGTGACAGTCAACTTACATTACAACAGTATTAACACACTGAAAGAGATATTCACAAGGTCCAAACACAGATCAAATAAACATCTTAAATTAGAAAAATGTAGTAAAAGAGACTTTAGAATAGTGACTAATGCTGAAAAATGTTACTGTGCAAATGAAAATAAAGTGCATCTGCAGTACGTGACTGTAACGGGGGTTGAAATGGGAATGGAGGCGGCGAGAACTGGCTAAACATTCACATTTTTTGTACAAATAAAACAAAGACTTCTGAATGTTCGTGATCTCTGATCCTTCAGATGTCACGATCTTAAAAACAGCATTCATCTGTAATGGATTACATGAACATGAACATGGGCTTGAGATTACTTTAGTAATAAACCTTTGTTAGTCAACACCACTCGCCGCTGCATCCACAAATGCAAGTTAAGACTTTACTATGTAAAGGAGAAGCCGTACATCATCACTGTCCAGAAGGCTGCTGACTTCTCTGGGCTCGCTCTCATCTCAGAAGGAAAGTAGAAGAGTGGAACCATGTTTCTTTGGTCCGACAAGTCCACATTGTTAATAACACAAAATGTTTTTGAAAAACAAAGCTGTTGTGTTATCCGGGCCAAAGAGGAAAAGGACCATCCAACATGTTATTAGCGTCAGGTCCAAAAGCCAGTGTCTGTATGGGCCAGGGGTGTGTCAGTGCCCATGGCACGAGTAACTCACATGTCCATGATTACACCATGAATGCAGACAGAAATGTACACATTTTGGAGAAACATATATACTGTCATCCATCACAGTCCTTTCAGGGACATCAGTGCATTTTCCAGCAGGACAACTTCAAACCAAATTCTGCCCGGATTACACATGTGTGGCTGTGTATTAAAAGAGTGCAAGTGCTAGATTCTGCAGTCCTGACCAACTCCAAAATGATTTACTATCCTGCTTGCAGAAAGAAATGTCCATGAATCTGACGTGGAGATACCTGAATGATCTCTTACAGTGTGTTTGATGAATCATTCTCAGGTGAATCAGCAGCATTGAGTCGTTCAGTCTTCTCAGAGTCACTTTTCTCTCTTCTGTCAGACTCATTACAGTTTAACTGGACTAGAAGAGATACAGCAGATTGTACATTTACACAATACATATACATTTCATAACCATGTAAATATGCTTTATTATTAGCGAGAGAAACACAATCATATGTGTATGTAGATTTAATATGTCAGCACTAAACTTTTTGTCTCACTCCAGCTGTAGATGAAACTGTCACTTGCCCCAATCACACCAGTTTGCATTGTCACTAATGTTAGTTAATCATGTGTGCGTTTATGTCTTACCAATATTTGATTTTATATATTAAAATTGTTGTTTTGAATTAAGATAATTTAAAGATATCATCAAGGTATTGTGTTCTAGCAAACATGAGATTTTGTCAAAATTGCAAGAATGACTTGTGATTGTCTTGGGATATTTCAATATTCTTATATTTTCCATTCAAAAATATTTCTAAAGTATATTGAAGTTAAAGGGGGCGTTCACACCAAACGTGTTTTTGCCCTAGATTGACGTCTTGAGCGTCACGTCCTGCTGTGTTTAATGGACCCATGGCATAAAATAAACAAAATGTTTTTTTTTATAGTGTATTGAAGAGTTAATTTAACATTAATATTCCAAGACATTAAATGATCAAGTTCTTGTGCAATTAATGTTGAATATTAATTTTCATCCTGTGAGATTTAGAAAGACACCTCAGACATCAAACCAAGAAATCTGACATACAATTATTGAAAATGGATTCAAGAACTATTTTAAACAACAGAACATTTAAAGTAATAATTTCTGTATGAAATAATTTGAACTCACCATTAGACCCTTTTCTTTTGTGGATATAAACACAAATCGCAATCATGAACACTGTAACTGTGACTGCTGCTATTATGATTGTTATAATATTTGTTCTAGATGCTTCACTGCAGTTTCTGCATTTTCCATCTGCAGAATTACAAAATACAAAAATATAAACACATTACAAACACCGAAATTTATAATTGCATTCAACAACTGTTTTCAGATGTACACTTTAAAGAAAGCTTAGCCTCTTTTACAAATGTGTGTTCAGGTCAAGAAGCGACACAAATACAACAAATGTACACATATTCACTCAATACTGAAGATATGATCATATTTACCCCATTCTGATATAACCGGCTCTTTTACACTGATGTGATTGACATGACACTCAAAACCCTCTTTCTCATTTCTGTGGATCTCCACACTGATTCTCAGCTGAAAGGTTTCATCACCGTTTGGTCTGATTCCAGAAGAGTTTACATGATCCAGTTTAATGCCGTTCAACATCATATTCATCTCCAGGTGTTTGGGGTAGAAACCAGTGGCCAGACAGGTCAGAATCAACTTGTTTTGGTCTTGAGGAGATTCAACAGCAAACATCTCAACATCTGGACGAGCTGGAGCCAAAAGAACCAACAATAAATACTGTTATAATTCATCATAAAGAATAATTCAGGATATATACATCAAATTCCAGAGTCTAATGACAACATGAACACATTCAAGTTTTCATACTTTTATTTGATTCATTTCCTCACTCTCTTTAATTAGTTTTTGTACAGGACATACATTGTTTAAAAATACTGCTAGAACTACTATTATTACTAAAACTTATTGAAACATACTTCTTTGAGTATTATTAAATGTGGAGATCCAGTTCATGCAGTTGTTTAGTTGATCCTTGATGATTTGGTTTCGATCTGTTTGACGGTCCCACTTCAGTTTTGTTTCTTTGGCTTTGGGATTTTTATTGATCCACTGTGTTGTGTTAAAATTAAAGGCAATAAAATCTTCTCCATCATATTGATACTCATTAAACCCCTCCAGATACTTGATTGCTCCATCAGGAAGTTTCTCCACCTCACATCCAACTCTTCTCTGAACTACATGAAGCTCTACAATCACAACACAAATATTGATTATAATCTCACACAAATTATAGATAATTACAGTTTCATAACATATCTGATGATTGATCAGAGAAACCCATTAAACTCACCAGAACACTTGGAGTTTGTGCAGTTTGACAGAATATTAACCTGATGTAGAAACCAGTCTCTAGACTCATGTAGTTCAGGAACATCTCTCCAGATTTCTGATTTCTTCCAGTCTTGTTCTTCATGACTGTAGTGAGAGATCTGTCTATCATCACACACACTAACAGCACTGAACACAGATCCAGAGAATGTGTCCGGTGTGGAAAGGGCGGTGTACTCATACTGGAGTGAGTGTTTCTCTGGGGAAAAATAATGTAAAAACAGTGTCTTTGCAAAACATACATTCAATAGTTAATGGGCTGGTTGTAAAATGGAAGTCAGAATATGATGGGCTGTCTTTGTATCACTAAACTATTTGGGCTGTTTATATTGAGTTTTTCTCACTAATCACAATGTAATCACTGATCCAGAACTGAACTGCAATAAAGTTGGCTTGATGTTTGACATTCGACATTCACAATAGTCACAAATTAATAATTAGCATTTGAATACAATGACTTACAGTCTTATAACCAACTCCAAAATTTGCATCTAGATATCAGCAAAAATGCACATCTATGCAGGGCTCCAGACTACATAAAATGACTAAGGAGAAAAATGGCTGGTTTTAGTAGCCAAATCACAGAATTGCTCGATTTAGATTGCGGTTCAGAAACCAGAAAGTTTGTATGTCTGTATGTACACAAAGTATATACATTGTTCTACAATCTTTTCTTAGTCTTTTCCTATTACCAGATGGCCCAGACGCAGAAACTACAAGAGTGCAAATTGAATGAAACCCCAGATGCATTTTATTGTGCTACTCCAATCCCAATCAATAATTATTAAGATGCCTGAAATACACATGGGACTCTTATATTGAAATGTCTGCACTCCCAGTTGTGAGCTTGCTGAGAATGTGAAACTGATTCAAACTGTTAACCTGAGCTCCTGAGTTCATACCCTCAGTTCGGATGATTCATGAAAAAGATCCGGTTCAAAGGAATCGTTTGTTGACGACTCTCTCGCGTTGTGATTGTTGTGTTCAGTGACTCATCAGAAACTGAACGTGTGAAAAGCGTCTCGAGACACACTGATGCTCTATTGAATTATTCAGTAACTCACATCATGATATCTGATGAAACCGCATATGAAGCACACAAACCGACTGATAAATTATAGTCACAATTAAGTCGCAGTTTGGAGCCCCTTTACATCCTTTTCAAGTTGTTGAATGTTATTGTTGTGCAGTTTGATATCTTTAACAATCTGAGAAACAGTCTGTCAGCTTGTCAAGTTTTTCACAAGTCACAGTTGCTCTGTCAATGGAGGTTATCTTAATGTGAGTGGAATCAATCTTCACTGTTGAATGGCACAAAAGAGCGAAGACAAAAAGACACCATGTTTAGCTTTTCTCCCGGTGAGATTTTAGAAGGAGTGGAACAAATAAGAGTTTCAAAAATCTCTTCCCGGGCACTAATTTCCGTCTCTTGATGTTCACCGAATCGCATCATGTGCTGCTTACAGCGGCCCGTCAATATGTCGCTCTCCTGGAGGGATTGTTTTTCCTTCTTTTTTTGTTTCGTGACTAAATTAAAAAAAAAAAATACCAAAATAATACTCCTACACCGTTTAAATAACGATAACTCGAGTCTTAGAGACGAAATTTCAACCTGTTAGCCACAAACTCCTCAAAAGGAAACGGACAGATGAAACGCTTCAAATCCTACTTCCTGTTCTGACAAGTGACAGGATTAAATTTAAAATCACCTTAGCATAACATTCATGCAGCTTCACTTTTGGGGGTTGTTTGGCTGATGCCGCCATAAAAAAAAAACAAATAAATGAGTTAATTACGCCATCCTGTAATTAACAGGAAATACTAACCCAAATCGGAAAGGAAGATTCGTGGTTTCAAAACAAGAGGGCGAGAGACGACCCCCACCGCACGCTGATAGGCTACAAAACCACCGAATACTGATGAATATTATGCATAACAGGGAAAATCACGGTTATACACAAATTACAACCTTGGGGGACTACTACAAGACATTACTCTGTCTCACTCAGCACATTGATGACATTAAAGGGAATAAATATAGACTAAAAGCAGCAAAACTTGAATTAGATTTGACAGAGAAAATAGACTGCTGTGAATAAATCAAAATCAGACTGATCATGATGAGAGTGATCTCACTCCTCTAACTGTTCAATTTATGAAGATATTTGCATTATAAAATAAAGAGTTGTAAAGTTAAAACGATGAATTACAGAGAGGAGGATGATATCAACTGAAGAACATGAGACATCATTTCCATTTGTACTACAAAGTTTTATAGTTCAAGTTTAAATGACAAAGCAAGAATTGTGTGCTGAAATCACACTAGCTGGTGTATATATTTACTTGTGTACATTCATTTACAGCTTGAAATCTTTCGAGCTGTCTCTGTTCAGTATTATTAACACACACACACAAAAGGTTTCTTACCACACTTGATTTGGAGTGCACATACTGAGTAAAACAGTATAATAATAATAATGGAGATCATCTCTCTGTCCAGTTGTGAGTAAATAATCCACTGAGGACGATTCATGATACTTTCGTTGCCAACTATTTCATTGAGAAGTTCTTAATGGCTGCTGCTGCTGGGTGTACACTTGCAGATTGTACACGCCCACCCTACAGTGAAGAGGGGAAATACCGTTTCAAATGCCACAAAACAGCATATGAATGTTCAACCACAAACTGTTTCCTGAAGTAAGTCTCTTTCAAACAAAAAAAGGGGTCACTTTTGTACAAACACAATTTTTCTCCTAGCAGGTGTTTTATATGGAACAATGGTAATATAATTAATAATAAGATGTCATTGTACATGGAGAATTGGATTTGGCACAACATATTAATTGTAAACCAGCTATTTGACAAGAATGGGCAATACTGAGTAACTCATACCCTAATTTTATTTCAAAATATGTTTTTTTTGTAAATGAAAAGTATTTAACAGCGGAATTAGGGCTATCCCCAATGGCATAATAATCTTAACCAAATTCTCAAATATTTTATATTAAATATTGTAAGTTTGATATTAATAATACAACCTTACAAAATCCTCAACACCTGGTAAAAGTCTCTTCTTTTTGATAAATGTTTTAATAACAATTTTATAAGAATTTCCTTTAATGTCAGATCCAATCCTCCATGTGAATCAAATAAACCTCATTGTATATCTTGGCACAGCATTTGGACATTACCATATAAATATGTTATTTCTAATAAATTAAAATAAATAACTTACCAAATTATTAATAGATGTTGTGTTGTAAATGCAGCCATTAGTAGATGTATTCATACTGTTTGTGATAAATGTACTTTTTGTAACACATCATTTGAAGATATTGAATGTTTATTTATTTTTGGACTGACTTTAAAATAGATATGGTAAAAAAATAAACAAAACTCTTAATTTTGAACCTTATGACATTTTATTTGGTTTTAAAACCCTTATTTTCTGAAAAACTAAATTACATTATTTGATATTTTAATTATTTGGCAAGGTTTTATAATCATAAAACAAAAATAACTCAATATATTGAAAAAACTTTCAAACATGAGATCACAAAACAAAAACTTATTAAAAATATTAAAGCTTTTCAAATTCATATAACTAAAAAATATAACTAATATTATAGCAATTTTATACCAGTGATATTTTATCATTATTATTTTACATATATGTTAACTTTTATGTTTTAGTTGTTGTTATTCTCTGTGTCACATATTCTGAACTGTACCACAATGCCTTATATTTGCATTGTACTTGTATGTAATTGCACTAAATAAATGAAGAAAAATAGAAAA
Organism: Xyrauchen texanus; assembly: GCF_025860055.1. Taxonomy (NCBI): domain Eukaryota; kingdom Metazoa; phylum Chordata; class Actinopteri; order Cypriniformes; family Catostomidae; genus Xyrauchen; species Xyrauchen texanus. Next base: position 3,748,343 of record NC_068285.1, read on the forward strand.
CATAGTTGCTAACCCCTCAGAACAGCAAGTGAAGCGTCATGTTGGAGGTGTTTGAAGCTTTGAAGTGAGAGGAGCGGCACACTCAGATCACCGCACGGTAGCTGACATAGACATGAATGAACTGCGCATGTGCAAACAGTGTTGCCATGGTCTAATCTGTATTGTGTTGGTCTCCCTCGTGCCGCCAGAATGTAAGCTCTTTTCCAGTAACACACACACAGTCAGACCTCTGAATATAATGGTTCTGTAGAGAGATCAAACATGTCATAGGGAGTCTTCTCTAGTTCAATGAATTTATTTGAACCATATCTTACGGTGGCCGAGAGAGCTCAACGTGCTGCAACCTAAAGAAGACGCATGCAAATAGAAAAAAAACGCATGCAAAAGAAAAAATGTAAATTAAGAAAACATCTTAATCAGTTTCACAGCACACGTGTACTCCAAATACTCACAACACAACCAAATATAGAAACGCGCTGCCAGTAACACAGACCACAACGGAAATGTTTCCGGGGGAACCAAATAAGTGCCCGGCTGGGACGTGCTTACAAGCAAAGAGCTGATATTGACAAGAAGTGAAAGTCTATATTTTTTTTTTTATAAATAAACTATAATATTAAAATAACATTGTAATATATTGTATATAGAAATAATATTATATTGTAATATTATACTTTTTTATAGTTCTTCTACTCTTTGCTTACAGCTCAAAATTCTACTTTATTTTATTTTATTTATTTATTTATTTTTTCCCGCAAAACATACAGAGATTAATTTTTTATGAACTACAACTTGTATACAATATACAAAATGTATTAACAATATGTTCAATGTCATCAGAAATGAGAAAAGAACAATGAGCTGAAAACTAAAATAAATAAAAAAGATAGAGAAGAAGAACATGAAGGAAAGATATTAATCTTTACATCAGTTACACCAGAGCCATTCTCTCCATGGCTCTGAGTTACACTATACAAATTCTTTCATGTTATGTTTAAATTTTCATAAAGAAAAGTTTCATAAGAAGGTGTAGGTAATGTAGGGTCCAATGTTTTAAAGTTGAGACACTGACACACAGATATTTAACGGATATAAAACGCATATTTTAACAGTTTTTTGTAAAGTAAAAATACATTTATTTGCAACCGTTGTTAACAGCATTATATTTCTGTCCTCAGAACAGCTATTCAGCTGATGGACAACGTGCTGCGTTGTCATGGGAACATCCCAGGTGAAAATAATAGAGTGCCGAAGTTATGACGTCACTTTGTAGGCCAAAACGCGGAAGTGAGTTAGCATTTTAGCACTTCCGGTTCCCTCGCCCTAAAGTCTATGGGTTTTTTGAATGGGTTTTTGCTAAATCGCCTGAAATAAGGTCTGTGGTTAACAAAGCCTCTAAATATTTTCACGTTTTGATCTATGAAATAAAACACACCAGTTATAACCTTTTTGTGGTTTTTTAAACTTTATTGTGTCTTAAAAACGGTGATTGCTAACAAGTTGCTAAAAGGGTCTACATCCTTTGGCGGGGACTTTAGACGTCATCATGACAAACAGGAAATCTCTCACTAGCCCGCGTTTCACACTATTATAACTCCTCTATCTCTCCCTAGTTTTACTTACCGAGACTCGATAAACTTTGTCCCTCATGCTGGCCCTTACAATACCGGCAAGTAAACCAGCATCTAATCTGCACTGTTCTACATGTCCAGATTTATAGTGGTCTCTCCTCGATCTATGGTTTTTCTATCGTCTAAGAAAAAGGACATAAGATTGGAAATTGATACGGCCATAGCTAACGTTAGTGCTTATGAGATGGTAAAATCGCGGGTTTTTTTCAGGCGAATTAGCAAATGGTATGCAGACATACAATCAAACATAATACAGTGAAAGATAATCTTTAAAGTTTATTTGGGGCACAATGATCAGGCATAATAATCTTAATCACAAAGAAAATAATATTAAGGTTTATATAATCTAACAAAATAATAAACGAATAAATAAAACATTAACAAAAGATTTTAAAAAAATCTCAGAGAGGCACGCATAATCAAAATTAGTTTCTAACATTTTTGGAAAAAACGAATGGGCAATATTTCTCATGAAAAAGTGGATAAGTGTTCATACACAGCGCAGATCATAATGAGCGAGCGTGTTTTTTAAATAAAGTTTGAGGAAGCTTGATGATGACGTTGATCCGCGACCATGGTGTGCTGTAGTCCGTTTATAGCCTACCGTTAGCATTTGATATCTGACGGCTTTATTTAGGCTTCAAAATGTACACATTTTGGATTAACTTGTAAATATTATCTTGATAGACAAAACGTGTAAGGGTCACAACTCTTTGTTGAACACAGATCTTATTTTTTGCGATTTTCCAAAAGTCTATGGGGAAAATGCATAGCTTTTCGATCGAGGGAACCCATGCGCCGCTAACTTCCGTTTTGGCCTACAAAGTGACGTCATAACTTCGGCACTCTATTATGTTGGAAGTTGTCTTTCATTGCTCCCTTCATCAAGTGCGTTCCAAACGGCTACATAAATGGCACACTAGTGCCATGCTCACTCCAAAGTCCCACTTGAAGAGCTCTGCCGTCTGCCCTTCGAAGGGAGTAGGGCATAGGGATGCTCACGTGCAATAAGCACGTCCCAGCCGGGTTCGTCACTTATTTGGTTCCCCCGGAAACATTTCCGTTGTGGTCTGTATTACTTGCAGCGCGTTTCTATATTTGGTTGTGTTGTGAGTATTTGGAGCACATGTGTGTAGTGAAACTGATGAAGATGTTTTCTTAATTTGCGGGTGTTTTTCTATTTGCATGCGTTTTTTTTCTATTTGCATGCGTCTTCTTCAGGTTGCAGCACGTTGAGCTCTGTCGGCCACCGTAATATCTATTTGATTCGATTTGATTTGGATGTAATTACATTTACATTTATGCATTTGGCAGATGCTTTTATCCAAAGCGACTTACAGAGCCCTTATTACAGGGACAATCCCCCCGGAGCAACCTGGAGTTAAGTGTCTTGCTCAAGGACACAATGGTGGTGTGGGGATAGAACCAGCAACCTTCTGATTACCAGTTATTATGCTTAGACCACTAGACCACTAGGGCAAGGCAAGGGAGAAACACCATATGACTGGTCAAATATCCCCCAGTAATGCTCAAAAACTGCAGTGAGAAACTGTACACATGCAGTGGCATTAAAAAGAGAAACGGTTTCTCTCGTGATGTCATCAGTTAGTGACAGCGACCTCTGCTGGCGAGATGACACACAGTCATTCTTGAATCCATTCATTGCAACGAAAACCCCAATTTTGCTTTTAATTCTAGAATAAATATATTCTAAAAGTAATAAATAATAAATATTACATTGTATGAGGATTAATTAAAACAAAATATTGTGTGTTTGTGATTGCGCTTTATAAGAGTAATATTAGCTGGGAAAGCGCATGTGTGCACAATTCTGACCGTTCGGGCACCGTTGGCATGCTCTTATCAGTATACCATTATTTGTGATTCCCATCATATTAAGAGGAGTGGATGTGTGTATTTATACAGTAATTCTATCTGTCATTTAACATGTATGTTCTTTAATATAATTGTACTTTTTATTTTAGAGGAATATTCCGGGTTCAATTCAAGTTCAGCTCAATCGACATCATTTGAGGCATAATGTTGATTAGCACAAAAATCTATTTCGAATCGTCCCTCTTTTTCTTTAAATGTGTTCCAGTGAGACACTTACAATGGAAGTCAATGGGGTCAATATTTGAAGGTTTAAAGGCAGAAATGTGAAGCTGATCATTTTATAAAAGCACTTACATTAATTATTCTGTTAAACTTGTGTATTATTGAGCTGTAAATTTGTTTAAATTGTAATTTTTAGGGTCTTCGAGTGTGTTGTAATTACATCAATGAAGTAGTAAAATTGTTATAACTTTCCACAGATGTGTTCAGTGCGTGATTTAATGACAGTAAAATCATGTTAACACACACATTGTTTATGTCTTGTGTTTATACTTCTGAAACAGTATTTTAATGTTTACAGATGAAACCCCATTGACTTCCATTGTAAGTGCCTCACTGGAACACACATTTGAAGGAAAGGAGGGACGAATCGAAATTCTATTTTGTTTATTTATATAATGCCACAAATGCTGTCGATTGAGCTTAACTTGTATTGAACCCAGAATATTCCTTTAATCTGTACTCGTTTAGGCTCACAATAAATAAACCGATTACTACACAATAAAAATCATTTTAATGTGTAGTATTTAATTAACCTCGTGAGACCTCGCGTCCACATGTGTGGATGTTGTATTTTATTTAAATGAAATTAAACCGACTGAATTCTGTTCACTGGATTCTACAGTGTCAGTTAAGAGTTAAACTTCCGGCGCACTGAGTCACGTGACAACAGCATGACGTCGTATGCCACGAAGCGTTTTCTCCAAGAGGTCCTCCCCACAGGTCCTCGCTGCAGCCTGTAGCACGATGACGTAGCTGGATGGTCCAATACGTACTGGACGCTGTTACGCTTCGATATGGAATAAAATCTGGAAACTTCCTCATAAATATTTAGTCACAAACAAAATCAGAAAAAAAAAAAGAAATTTCCCTTAAACTAATTTATAAATATTACCCATGTAATCATTATCTTGTGAACAGATTTAATTGTGATATTGATACATCTTGTACATTTTGTGATTTACATGATGAAACATCTTATCATTTATTTTGGAGTTGTCCTCATTCAGTTTGTTTTTGGTCAGATTTCTGCTCCTTTATTAAGGCTCATATCATGCCCAGCTTTCAACTCTGCTTTAAAAATGTGTTATTTGGTTTTTCCTTTATGACCAATCTTTTCATAAGGAATACTACTTAATTAATCTGCTTCTTCTGTTAGCTAAATGTAGTATTCATAAATGTAAATGTGGAGGAAACAAGCCTTTGTTTTTAATTTTGAGAGCAGAAATTCAACAATACCTAAAAACAATACTGGGTTTGAAAAATAAGAAAGCTGCAAAGTGCGTATCTATATGTAAGCATTTTCACATTTTTGTTTAACTTTTAAGTTTGTCACTGCTTTGTTTGTCTTTTTATGTTTGTTTATTTAGTTTATTCATTGTACCCCTGACTGAAATTGTAATTCTTAAAATTCAATAAAAAAAATAAAAAAATAAAAAATATATATATATTTTTTCAATATATTTCATCAATATATTTACATGATGTTTAGCCTTCCCCCTGCCTGTTTTGCTTTTATATATGTATTATTGTAGTTTTGACTGTACATTGACTTTGTTTGTTTGAATCTAAATAAAAAAATTTAAAAAAAAAACGCTGTTACGCTTTGTTGTGGGGACTTATTTAAAGACTTCCCGCCAGACTGCTTCATCAGTGACGGTAATCACTATAGCCCAAAGGACAACTATTTATAAATATAAATGGTCACTTTAGTGACAAGCGCTTGATCTGACTGCTGTGATCAGTTTGTATATTAAACTTAAAAACAGTTGTTGTTTTTTTGTTTTGTTTTTAATGTACGTACATGTCCTGCAGACACTGAAATAAAAAATATACTTCTGGTTTAAAGTTAGGTTTAAAATCATGTGATTTAAAATGTTGTAAAATTAACTATACGTATTGGACCATCCAGCTACGTCATCGTGCTACAGGCTGCAGCGAGGGGTGTCTCGTTTTTAGTGGCACAACCACAACAAAAGTTCGTCTGGTAAGAAAACTATTTTAGTTTGTTTTATTTAACGTTGTATGGTTGCGGCTGGAAACTGACGGTGGATAGGTTGGAGTTGACGGTACACGCGTGTTGCAGCAGAGAGCGTTGAAGCAGCGGCGAAGGAGCGTCAGGACAAATTAATAGATTCTAAAAGGACAAATTAGGGACGGTTCTTGAGTTGAAGTAAGTGGACATAATGGACGATTCTTCGGATGATGGTAATCAAGATATGGAGTTCCAAGAAGTGCGATATAATAAAAGAAAAAAAGGAAGTAAAATGGGTGATGAGTTTGAATATGAGAAACTATGTAGGCCTACAAGTAAAACCAGGGATTCAGGGCAAAGGATGATGAGAAACAGTGAGGAAAAGGAAATAAAAGTTATGGTCACATTTGTCAAACAAGCAGAGCAATACATGCATCCTGTTAAACTATCAAAAGCGATAGCAAAAGAAGTGGGATCAGTGAAAGGGGCAACATGTCTGAGCAATGGAAGAGTCTTGATTAAGTGTAAGGATGAAAATCAGAAAGCAAAGATTCTAAAACTGAAAACACTAGCTGGTGGTAAAATAAGTTGTGCTGGAATAGATGTGAAGAAACGTGGCGTTATTTCTGCAGTACCCTTAAATGTAACTATGGAAGAAGTAAAAGGAAACTTGATTGGAGGCAAAGTTGCTTTGGCTAGAAGATTGACGACATGGAAAGATAATGAAAAGTGTGATAGTCTTTCTGTGCTGTTACACTTTGAAGACAGCAATCTACCAGTCAAGGTGAAACTAGGTTTCATCAGTTATGTGGTACGGGAGTATGTACCCCTTCCTTTGCGTTGTTATAAGTGTCAGCGCATAGGTCATACTGCTGCTGTTTGCAAAGGGAAAATGCGTTGTGCAAAATGTGGAGGGGAGCATGAATACGGGAAGTGTCAGGAAGGAGCTGAGATCAAGTGTTACACAGCGCTGCATATGCAGGTTGTCCAGTACAGCAACAGGCTCGTGAAATCCAAAAGGTAAAATCCACACAGAATGTAACATATGCAGAAGCAGCTCGTAGAGTGAAACATGTAGATGATTCAAGAATACATATTGGACCGGAACAAACCTCTCAGATTGACAAGTCAATGGAAAAGCTGAACTTGTTAAAGAATGACTCAAATGACAACATTAACATGAGCAAAACTGATTTTGTGGCATTTATCTGTGCAGTGGTGAATGGCACTGGGCAGGTAGAAAGAAGATCTGATAAAATAAAAATTGTGGTAGATTGTGCAAACAAGTTCTTGAACTGCATTGGTATATCAGCAGAACAAGTTCACAAGAAGGGAGAACAGAAGGTGGTATAACAACAAATTATGATGCATCTCAATGTAATGATATATAACATTATCATGTCTTTCCTGTTGCTTCATTGGAATGCCAGAAGCTTAATCGCTAATGGACAGGAGGAGTTTAAAAAGTATATTGCAGATATGAGTAAATCTCCTGATATCATTTGTATACAAGAAACATGGTTATGCAAGTCATTAGATTTTAGGATGAACGGCTATGAGGTAATAAGGAAGGACAGGATTAATGGTAGAGGTGGAGGATGTGCAACACTCATAAAAGAAAATGTGATATATAGACAAATAAATAATGAAGGTAATGCAGAGAGCATATGTATAGAATTAATGGGTACACAGGGGGTAATCAGAGTGTTAAATTTCTATAATCCATGTGCAGAATTAACAGTAGATATCCTGAAAAGTGTCATGGGAGAAAAGGCAAACAAAATGATTATATGTGGTGATTTTAATGCTTACAATTGTATTTGGGGTAGCAGGAGTACAGATACAAATGGAGAAATAATAGAAGAGTTCATGGAAGATAACTCGTTAGTATGTTTAAATGATGGCAATCCAACAAGAATAGACATAGCAAGTGGTAGAATGTCATGTCTGGATATCACAATAGTTTCAGCATCATTAGCTGGTAAATGTATATGGTCAGTATCTAAGGATAATATAGGAAGTGATCATTTTCCACTGACATGTGTAATTCAAAATAAGATTCAACTACAAAAATGTAATTATGGTGTAAGATGGATATATAAGAAAGCAGATTGGGGAAAACTTCAAATGTTATGTGAAGAACAATTCAAAAATCTGTCAGTAGAGGGTAGTAGACTTGTAGTCGAGACCGCCTAAACCGAGACCAAGACACCACCAAGACCAGAGGGTATCGAGACCAAGACAAGACCAAGACCAAGACAGACCAAGTCGAGACCGAGACCAAGTCGAGACCGGAGGGAAAAAAAACTTTTATGCTGCCTTTATTTGATTTTTGGAGCTTGAAAGGACTGTTCTCTATTCACTTGCATTGTATAGACCTACAGAGCTGAAATATTCTTCTAGAAATCTTCATTTGTTTTTAGCAATTACATTTAAAGTAATTCATAATTTATAGGCTTAAGTGCAGGATCCGAAAGTTGGTCGTTTTGTCGCTATGGTTACACGCACACACACACACACACACACACAGTTGGTGGTGCGCTCAAAGTCATCTGTCAGTTGTGCAGTTACCCAAAATCTCGTTACTTAGCATGTAACGTTAGTTACACTCTTCATCAGGTTAACGTTAGTTACGTCCTTAGAGAGGCTTGCAAAAAATATGTCCCTAAATAACTTATACTGTACGTGTGAGAAGAACACATGATAAACAACAATAATTCAGCAGATACATGATCTGTTTGGTCATGGGAGGTTGGAAAGGTTTTACCTCAAAGAGTTTGAAAATGCGTAGATAGCTTTCCCTGTGTTTACGCTCCAGGTGTCTGGGGAAAGTTGAGGTGGTCCCGGCTGTCTCTGTCAAGCAGACTTTGCAGAATCTACATTTCGCCGAATGCTTCTTTTTATTTGACGATGTGCAGAAGAACTCATTGTGTTCTACGAAAGCAAATTTTATGACCAAGGAATTTGCTGACATGCTACTGACTGACTGTGCTCTTTACGATCTACTCTACACTCACTCACTGAGGTATAATGTTATATGAATGGATGAGCGCCAACGGCTGTGTCACAAAAAAATACATGTGATTGGTTGCATTTGAAGGGCGCGAAATAATAATACTGTTGCAATATCGAACGTTGTGTCGTCGTGGATATTGTAGCATTGTATTGCTAAATCCCCCGACCACCATGTCGGTCTGAGACAGCGAGACCTAGACAAGACCAAAGACCGTCAAGGCCGTGACAAGACCGAGACCACGTAAAAGTGGTCTCGAGACCAAGACCGGTCTCGAGACATACATCACTAGAGGGTAGTGTTGATGACAGATATAATAAAGTAGTGAGTGGCATTTATTTTGCAGCCTCTCAGTCTATCCCACAATCAAGTGGTATAAATACATGAAAGAATGTGCCATGGTGGTCAGAGGCGTGCTCGGCAGCAATCAGAGAGAGGAATAAAGCATTTCAGTTTTTAAAAAAACACTCACTCCAGAAGCAGTCATAGATTATCAAAGAAAAAGGGCTTCTGTTATAAAGATCATTAAAAGTACAAAAAGGACAGCATGGCAAAACTTTTGCGATACAATAGGGAGGGAAACCAAAATAAATGCAGTCTGGCGTATGATTAAAAAATGAATGGAATTAACAGCTTTAAAAAAAATACCTGTAATGGAGGAAAATGGGAAGGTAGCTATCACAGATAAAGATAAGGCTACTATGTTGGCTCAAACATTTGCTAAAGCTCATAGCATTGAAAATTTAGATGATACATTTTTAACAAGACGTCAGCAAATTAAGAATATCTATGGAGATGTTTGCAAGAAAAAACAAGATTTTAATAATATTTTGGATGATGAGTTTAGTTATTTTGAATTAAAAACAGCAATTAATAACTCAAAGAGTACCACACCAGGAAAAGATATGATAAGTTATAGAATCTTAAAGAAATGATCACCAAAAGCATTAGAAATATTACTGGATTTATATAATTATATATGGAATGAGGGTATCCTTCCTAAACAATGGAAAACGGCAATTGTGCTCCCTCTAGCTAAGCCTGGGAAAGATATAACAAAATCCAGTAATTATAGACCCATTGCTCTTACCTCTACATTATGTAAATTAATGGAAAAAATGATTGTGAGGCGAATGAATTACATTTTAGAGAAAAGAGAACTGTTATCAACATTTCAAAGTGGTTTTAGGAAAAGTAGGTCTACGGCAGATGCTTTAGTATTGTTTGAAAATGAAGTTAAAAAGCATTTGTAATGAAAGAGTACATGATTGCAGTCTTCTTTGACATAGAAAAGGCTTATGACACTTTGTGGAGGGAAGGTTTGCTAATTAAACTGAATAAAATTGGAATAGGTGGCAAATTTTATAATTGGGTTTTAGATTTCCTATTTGAACGCACTTTTCAGGTGAAAATTGGGGAAGAATTATCAGCTCCTTATAAGATTCTAAATGGAACTCCACAGGGTAGTGCAATTAGCCCATTATTGTTTAATTTAATGATCAATGATGTTTTTGATAAAGTTAATAGACCAGGAATAGGATTGGCTCTTTATGCAGATGACGGAGCATTATGGAAGAGAGGCCGTAATATTAAAAATGTGGTTAAATGTATACCGGAGTCAATTAAAGAAGTGGAAGAATGGTCATTGGATTGGGGTCTAAAGTTTTCAGTCTCAAAAACACAACATATGCTATTCACAAAGAACAGGAGGAATGAACATTTAGATCTGAAGTTGTATGATCAAACATTGGAAAGAGTACCTGTTTTTAAATATCTTGGATTATGGTTTGATGGAAAATTAACATGGAATTGTCATATCAGTAAAATTGAGTCAAAGTGTAAAAAAATCTTAAATTGCATGCGTACGGTTGCTAGTCACAACTGGGGAGCTAGCCGTAGTGCATTGTTGTGCATGTATCAAGCATTGATTCGTTCTTGCTTTGATTATGGATGTATTGTGTATGGTTCGGCATCCAAGTCTTTACTGAAGAAATTAGATATAATTCAATCCAAAGCATTAAGAATATGTTGTGGAGCAGTTAAAACATCCCCCGTGGATGCAATTGGAGTAGAAATGGGAGAGATGCCTCTAGATATTAGAAGGGAAAAACTGGCAATTACATACTGGGTAAATCTTCAACAATCAGCAAATAATCACCTTACTCGCAAAGTATTGGAGGAGTGCTGGGAATACTCATATGATGGAGGACACAGTTTTGGATGGAAGAGCAGAGTATGGGCCAAGGAATGTTGCATGGACAATAGGATCTTCTGTCCCAATATACCACTTACTGATACTCCACCATGGAAAGTGCCTGAACCGCTTGTAGATTTGAGTTTACTAAACAAGCCCAAAGAGGAGTACATTGGAAATGAGATTAATGCTTTTTAAATAACACATTTTATTCAGTGTTACAAATATTTACAGATGGTTCAAAGGAACCTATCAGTCAAAAGGTTGGATTAGGAGTAGTGGTCGACCGATATGGGATTTTTAATGGCCGATGCCGATATTGAGAAATCAATCTGGCCGATATGAGGCCGATACAATACATGTGAATACAGTAAATGAGAGACAAAGAATATTGATGAAACTAAATGAACATTTATTGTACATATTTTTAATTGCAAAAACTATATTGCACAAATATTATTTACTAATTAAGTAATTAAAATGTAAACAAATGAGGTAAGGTAACACTTCAATAAATAAAGTTTTAGTGCAGCTTCTTGTCTGCTTAAACATTTACAGAAATAAAATGTTTATTAATAAAACGTAAACAAAATGTAAACAAATGCAATGAGGTACTGTAACACTTCAATAAATAAAGTTTTTTTGTGCAATTGAAAGCAGCCTTGTGTTTTTTTACAAAGTCCACTTATTTGGTTTACACACACTCAACTAGTGTTGTCAAAAGTATTGACAGTGATTTGGAGCGTGGCATGATTGTTGGTGCCAGATGGTCTGGTTTGAGTATTTCTGGGATTTTCACACACAACAGTCTCTAGAATTTTCTCCAAATGGAGCCAAAAACAAAAAGCATTCAGTGAGTGTCAGTTCTGTGTATGAAACACGTGTGGATGAGAGAGGTCAACAGAGAATGGTCAAACTGGTTTGAACTGATTAAGTCTACAGTAACTCAGATAACCACTCTGTACAATTGTGTTGAGAAGAACAGTGTGTCTGAATGATGTTCTGAGATGCGGGTTGGGGCTGTTTTGGCGGCACAAGAGGGACCTACACAATATTGGGCAGATAGATTTAATGTTGTGGCTGATCGGTGTAAATGTGATTTAAGTGTGTTTATCAAGGTCAGATGTGTGAAATATTTTAAATGTCATTAAACAGACAATAATACTTGAATGTGTTTGACTAGATTTAATCTTCACACGACTCATTCTGGTGATAAACTCTGTGTGACTTCCTGTTTGTGGTGATTTTTATTATTACAGGGATGGAGTGGTCAGTCCTTAAGATGCTACTAAATTCACTGACACTACAGAAACAAAAGAAAGTACTGAGTGATGGTGAGTCTGAATCCTCCACAAATTACCTTTAACTAAATTAAATGAATAAAATCTCTGTGTATAAATATGTTTGGTTTACTGACACTGTACAGCATCACTGTCATACATGAGAGAATGCATGAACATGTTTAATAACCATATTATATCCATATTTAAATAAAATATATAGTATTGATCTTCTTTTCCATCCATTCTCCAAGAATGCTGACATGTTCTTTAATGTGTTTTTAGATCGTGTCCGACCTGTGTTGGGTGAGTTTAAATCAAGCTATCTAATGTTACGTTTTGTTCAGGTTAATTTTAATTTTATAACTTTATTTGAATCATTAAACTCTCGTTTCTGTGTTCAGATGTTAATGAGACTCAAAGCCTTGATGACATCAGACTGAATCCAGCCAAAGAACTCACAGCAGCGAGAGGTGAAAACATCTACATTTATAATTCATATTCACTAATTACTTTAATCACAATATTGAACATGCTTGTAATATCTTTTCCAGGTATTATCGGTTCAAATAACTCTCTTCCGAACTTTGGTGAGTTAAGATACACTATAATGAGTTTTTATAGATGTAATGAAGTAGAGACAGGATGTTATTTTTTATTTATTCAGACATTAAGAAAGACTCCAGTGACCCCCATCAGAACACAGTTTCCCAGAATGCCCTGCTGTTAGCACCACAAAGTAAGATCAACAGTTTCTTCTCAAATCACTAAAATCAGTTCACACCGATTTAATTTTGTCCAAAGTTACTCAAATAATTGATATTTGCAATATTAGTGTTGATTTGAAACACATCAAATAAATCAATGCTGTTATTCTGTGTTTCAGGACGCTGCCAATCCATTGGTCTCCGGCCAGACTTCAGTAATGTTTCAATTCATTTCTAATAATATATAAAACTGTCATTTTATACATAAACATTTCTTATGAAAAATATTTACAGTCAGAAAAACAAATGACTTTACATTTAAATTAATTTCACATTTATTTTACAGTTCTTAAATGTAATTTGCTGTAAATTAACTGTAATTGTTTTTGTTTTTTTCAGCTCTAGACAGAAACGACCCCCATCAGAACACAGTTACCCAGAATGCCCTGCAGTTAGCACCACAAAGTAAGATCAACAGTTTCTTCTCAACTCACTATAAAATAAATTGATATTTGCAATATTTGTGTTGATTTGAAACACATCAAATAAATCAATGCTGTTATTCTGTGTTTCAGGACTCTGCAGATCCATTGAACTCCCACCATGGCTCAGTAATGTTTCAATTCATTTATAATATTATATAAAACTAATTTGATACATAAACATTTCTTATGAAAAATATGTAGAATCAGAAACAGTTTTTTATTTTGTTCAGACATGAAGAAAGACTCCAGTGACCCCCATCAGAACACCGTTACCCAGAATGCCCTGCTGTTAGCACTGCAAAGTAAGATCAACTAAAATCATATCACAAGATTTCATTTTGTCCAAAGTTACTCAAATAGTTGATATTTGCAATATTTGTGTTGATTTGAAACACATCAAATAAATCAATGCTGTTATTCTGTGTTTCAGGACGCTGCCAATCCATGGATCCCCAGATAAACTTCAGTAATGTTTCAATTAATTTATAATATTATATAAAACTGTCATTCCCTGTCTGTCGCTCACTTTGACGTTGTGTTGAAGAAGCAACACTAGGGGTCTCTCTTGAGCACCGAATATGCCTCTGATCTATGAAAAAAGGCCAATGAAAAGTTGGCAGACAGTATTTGCATACCCCGCCCCCGGACATACGGGTATAAAGGCAGGGAAATACGTCTAGTTCATTCAGAAATTTTCTTCGGAGCCGATAGTCGTGGATGCAGTCAGCTGTGAGTCACACACCTGTTCCTCTTCCTCTGAGCGATGGCTGTTGGATCTATGGCGCACTTCAACGGCTTTCTCCTTCTCTGCACGGCATTGCAGTTTGCCCCTGGGCGTTTCGACAGCGCAGTTAAAAAGAGTTATTTTCTCTAAAAGAGCAAATACACAGCTGGCGTTGAATGTCCTTTTCAGGACGCGTCTTTTTAAAGATATCTTTCCAACTCTGTGTAGTTTCTGGATGCGGTTGATTTCTCCCCACCTCTGACGGTCATAAAAGCTGCCTTGCGTGCCTGGGCTGCGATCACATGCAGGCAGCGTTTTATGAATCGTTCATGTTCTCAGTGCGAGAACATAGCCATGGCAGCATTGCGGACGCGGCTTTCTTTTGTCATGAGAGAAAGCCACTTCAGCCGCCCCCCACACCTCGCCTACTTCCTACGGGATTGGGGCTGCGCCGTGGGCGATGAAGGCTATTTGGGGATAATGATGGGTTCCGTTTCGCGGGGTACATCCCCTCGAACCACCCACCTCCCCAGCATTCTTGCTTGCTTCCGTCCGAGCTCAGGATGAGTGCGGCCCACTTCCCTTGAGCTCCAGAATTGGATGACGACAAAACTTGCACTTGGGTAGTCCTGTTCTTGATGTGCATTAGGAACTGCGCACAATGACCGATCGCACCCCCGGGCCATGAAGGTCAAATGTGCCGGCACTCGAACGGGCGATGGCCACCCTTGTGGTCCAGAAACGTAATCAATGGACTGGACCTGGTCGAAATGCGGGAGGTAGACAAAGCACGCTTTCTCGAACGCCCCCGTCTCCCAGCTCCGTCCATTCGGCGGCACCGTTGATGACTCCGCCCAGCAGTCCTCAGCAGTGAAGAAGCAGACGGAGGCCATTTCACACATCCTACCCTGCCGCAAACCTGCCGCCATGGGCCATACCTTGTCTGCTCACCAAGGGCGTTCTCCTGCGGCTTCCAAAAAAAAAAAAAAACTTGCTGCTCCGCCTCAACCTAGAGTGGGCCCAGCTCTCAGTCCCAGTGTCGAGCACCCCGCAGGATGCGCAAGCCCCTCGTCTCACTGACGCCTTCGAGGACCCTGAAGGCTCCCAAATGCTCCTGAGACGGATGATCAAGAGATCGAGATGTTTGCACCGGAGTTGGTAAATAGACCACTCCGTCCCCCGGTGGAGGGCCAGGAAGAGAGCCTTCAGTTAAAGGTATTTTTGCACGTTTTTCAATAACAGAGCAATTTCCTCTTTCTGGGTCACCTGGCCCGCCAATGCCGTTCTCACGGTACTCTGCCACAACACCTCAACAGTCCCGGCATGCTGGACGCGGACCCTCGACCCCACGACTGTTCCCCAGCCGGCCGGTTCTGATGAGTCCAGAGTACGCCTCCACCGGACCTCCTTCTCAGTCACTAACCCGCCCCCTGCCAATGTGCGGAGCAAGGTAAGTTCTTGGAGTCTTTTCTCAGCACCAGAGCCTCGGGACGCTCCTTTGCCTCCAGACGCCGCATTACCTGCTCCGCCCCGCTGCTCCGCCCCGTCGGGTATGTCAAAAATAGTCATCCCCTTAGTGCCCCTAGCACGGAGCTTGGATGCGTGTCTTTCACTTCCCAATCCATCACGCTGGCTGGCCAGAATCATTCGACTCGGTTACGCAATTCAGTTTTCCAGGCCTCCGCCCCCATTCGCGGGCGTCCGCTTTACTGCAGTGCACGGCAAATACGCCAAATTCCTACGTGTGGAAATTTTCTCTTACTCAAAGACTCGATAGAGCCTGTCCCTCCAACTGAGATGAAGAAGGGTCCCTACAGCCCTTACTTCATTGTACCCAAGAAAGGTGGTGGCTTACAACCGATCTTGGACTTGCGAGTTTTCAACCGGGCCTTGCACAAACTCCCGTTCAAAATGCTCATGCAAGACACATCGTAACTTGCGTCTGGCATCTAGATTGGTTCGCAGCAGCAGACCTGTAGGATGCGTACTTCACGTCTCAATCTTGCCTTGACGTCAGCCCTCTCTACGGCATGGCCAGGCGTATCAGTACAAGGTCCCCCCCTTCGGCATGTCCCAGGTGTTCAGGCACCACAGCCATTTAGGGCCTCAGGTCAACCGGGAAAAGAGTTAGCTCGCCCTGGTTCAGAGCGTCTCTTTTCTCAGCGTGGAGTTAGACTCAGTCTCAATGTCAGCGCCAACAAGCGCACGCAGTCAGTGCTAAAATGACTCGCAGCCTTCAGGCTGGGCACAGCGGTCCCTTTAAAAATTTTCCAGAAGCTCCTGGGGCATATTACACCATCCACGGCGGCCACGCCCCAGAGGCTCCCCTCGGGGCAGACGCACTGGCACAGAGCTGGCCCTCGGGGCTGCGCAAGTACGCATTTCCCCCAGTGAGCCGCCTTGCACAGGTACTGTGCAAGGTCAGGGAGGACGAGGAACAAGTCATCCTAGTGGCTCCCTACTTACGTGCAGTGTTATACATTTTAACCGGTTATTTCGAAAAATCTAAACAATTCTTATAATGAAGTATCTAGAAGTATTCACAGTATTTTTAAGTGCCCACAATAAAAATACTGAGCATATTCAATAACGCAATTTATTAATAAATATATATAAATTAGGGCTGTCGATTTAAAGCGTTAATAACGTGCGATTCATTTTACAAAAAATAATGTGTTAAAAGAATTAGCGCATTTACTCGCAATGCTTTCCTGAGAAATGCTTGTAGTACCACCTGTTTACTCCAGAGGGCAGTAAGTGAAACTTCAGCTGTATGAGCAACACACAGTTTATACAGTGAAGAAAACACTTCAGTAGAACAACACAAACATGTGTTACATTCTTGCGTTCAAAACACTTGAAGGAGCACAAATGCGAACTAAGAGATCTTACGATGTGTTTAAAGATTGAGTATTAAACTATATTTAACTCGACACAGTGAACTAAACATTTTATTTTTATGACGCAACGCACCCGAGACGCGACACAAGCATGTCTGACGCAGGTCGTACGGTCTTTACCTCACAAATATTTAATTACCAACAAGGTTAAGGAGGTGTCATTTAAACTTTTATACCGTTTTTACCCAGTCAATCTTTATTTAAGAAACATGCTCCCTGAAATAGATCCACTCGTTCTGTAATGCTGTAGATGAATCTGCCCCTCACCTGTTTTGGGAATGTGTCCACGCTGTAGTACTTCTTAAGTTAATATTTTCTGATTAATCTCTTTATTTTTCTTGCCAAGTTTTTTATACATGAGTGTAAATTTATGCCCTTATTTGCACTTTTTTGTAAAGACTTGAAATATTATTTAAATACTCTTTGTACCTCCAACAACTCCAAAGCATTGAAAACCATTACACTAATGAATATAAAGTCTCGGCATTATTGTAAAATATATCTGTAGTATTGTGAACTATGTTTACCCCTGACTGACGCTGGTGTTCATTTGATTGTTCTTAAACAAGCCCTCATAATAAATCTCTGATTGATAAATTCACTTGTGTAATGGATTACTGTGAACTGTGTGTCAATGATTGACTTATGATCAATAATATGGTAATAATCAATACATTGTATTATAAAGCTGCTTTTTGTCTTATTAATGATTAACTCTTCTGCCACAGGAATGTAATGCATTTAAATTATCTGAATATTTTATTTTATATATATATATATATTATTTTTTTATCTATGTTTCATCATTATATATTGAATTATTATTATATGAGGGGCTTTATCAGCAAATATTTGTATATGTGATTAATTAATCGGGACATCATGTAATTAATTTGATTAAAAATTGTAATCGATTGACAGCCCTAATACATATACTATATATATATATATATATATATATAACAATTTACTGTTATACAATTCATATAAATAAATAAATGTAAGTTCATCTTTTCAGTGCAAAAATAAATATTATTTCAAAAATGAATCTTTATTTTAGTACTGTTGCTTGATTTGCTTGATTTGTCTGAACTGCACTCGAGACTTGAACATTTGCTCCCACTGTTCACACCGATTTCATTTTGTCCAAAGTTACTCAAATAATTGATATTTACAATATTTGTGTTGATTTGAAACACATCAAATAAATCAATGCTGTTATTCTGTGTTTCAGGACGCTGCCAATCCATGGATCGCCCGATATTCTTCAGTAATGTTTCAATTAATTGCTAATATTATATAAAACTGTCATTTTATACATAAACATTTATTATGAAAAATATTTACAGTCAGAAAAACAAATGACTTTAAAATAAATGAGAAATGTATTTAAATGTACAGTTCTTAAATGTCATTTATTGTAAATTAATTGTAATTTCTTGTTTTTTCATCTCTAGACAGAAACAACCCCCATCAGAACACCGTTACCCAGAATGCCCTGCAGTTAGCACCACAAAGTAAGATCAACAGTTTCTTCTCAACTCACTAACATCATTTTATACATAAACATTTCTTATGAAAAATATTTATAATCATAAAAACAAATGACTTTTTACATTTAATTTAATTTCTCATTTATTTTACAGTTCTTAAATGTAATTTACTGTAAATTAACTGTAATTTCGTGTTTTTTCAGCTCTAGACAGAAACGACACCTCTGACTCCAGTTAGTTGATCATCCAACGATTTAAACTACAGCGATTATGAATTATAGTTTATTTCTGTGTGTTTACATGATCTTACACAGATTATTCTTCATAAATCAATAATGCACAAGTTTATATAAACACTATAAACTGTGTTATTATCAGGGAAAGGTCATAAATGTTCATAAAATCATTCTGACGGCGTATTGAATGTGTGCATGTTTATGTTTTAACATCAAAATGAGAGAAAACCCCAATCTCATGTAAACACAATTTTACTGTCAGATTTTTAGAATGAGCTGATTTATATTTTCATGTCTTCAGTGTTTAATGTGCCTATATATATTGTTACTTTATTAATCCCAATGCATTAACTAATTTTAACAAGTATTAACATATAAGCTATGCACTTTATATAAAACATTATATTTTTATCACTGCATGTATTATATATCCATTACTTTTATACTGAAAGTTCTCCTTTACAACACTAAATGTGTCAATGTGTAAATACATTTGTTTGTGTTATAGGACAAACAAACATTCATTTTCATGAGCAGTCCGTTTGATTCTCATGTACTTGTAAAACTAAAACTCTTTCTACATTTACTTTCATACAATTATCATTTAAGCTGTTTTGTGGATCAGGAATATACCATCCCAAAAATGTAACCTAAACATTTATGTTCATTTTCTAATAATTATTTCCTCATTGATGTCATTGTTTTGGCAATAACAAAAACAAAATGACTCACAGGAAATGGTTCATTTCATTGAGAACTACAGAACTAGACCGACATGCTGCCCTGTGTGTGTTTATGTTTGTGTGTTTTTGTTTAATGCAATTTTACTTTGATGCTTCGTCCGTTTCTCGCCTTGTCCTTTCCATTTTACCCCGTTACAGATTTACATGTTCATGGTGCTGCCTTCAGTGTTTAATCTGTCCATATACACTCACCTAAAGGATTATTAGGAACACCATACTAATACTGTGTTTGACCCCCTTTCGCCTTCAGAACTCCCTTAATTCTACGTGGCATTGATTCAGCAAGGTGCTGAAAGCATTCTTTAGAAATGTTGGCCCATATTGATAGGATAGCATCTTGCAGTTGATGGAGATTTGTGGGATACACATCCAGGGCACGAAGCTCCCGTTCCACCACATCCCAAAGATGCTCTATTGGGTTGAGATCTGGTGACTGTGGGGGCCATTTTAGTACAGTGAACTCATTGTCATGTTCAAGAAACCAATTTGAAATGATTCGAGCTTTGTGACATGGTGCATTATCCTGCTGGAAGTAGCCATCAGAGGATGGGTACATGGTGGCCATAAAGGGATGGACATGGTCAGAAACAATGCTCAGGTAGGCCATGGCATTTAAACAATGCCCAATTGGCACTAAGGGGCCTGAAGTGTGCCAAGAAAACATCCCCCACACCATTACACCACCACCACCAGCCTGCACAGTGGTAACAAGGCATGATGGATCCATGTTCTCATTCTGTTTACGCCAAATTCTGACTCTACCATCTGAATGTCTCAACAGAAATCAAGACTCATCAGACCAGGCAACATTTTTCCAGTCTTCAACTGTCCAATTTTGGTGAGCTCTTGCAAATTGTAGCCTCTTTTTCCTATTTGTAGTGGAGATGAGTGGTACCCGGTGGGGTCTTCTGCTGTTGTAGCCCATCCGCCTCAAGGTTGTGCGTGTTGTGGCTTCACAAATGCTTTGCTGCATACCTCGGTTGTAACGAGTGGTTATTTCAGGCAAAGTTGCTCTTCTATCAGCTTGAATCAGTTGGCCCATTCTCCTCTGACCTCTAGCATCAACAAGGCATTTTCGCCCACAGGACTGCCGCATACTGGATGTTTTTCCCTTTTCACACCATTCTTTGTAAACCCTAGAAATGGTTGTGCGTGAAAATCCCAGTAACTGAGCAGATTGTGAAATACTCAGACCGGCCCGTCTAGCACCAACAACCATGCCACGCTCAAAATTGCTTAAATCACCTTTCTTTCCCATTCTGACATTCAGTTTGGAGTTCAGGAGATTGTCTTGACCAGGACCACACCCCTAAATGCATTGAAGCAACTGCCATGTGATTGGTTGATTAGATAATTGCATTAATGCGAAATTGAACAGGTGTTCCTAATAATCCTTTAGGTGAGTGTATATTGTTACTTTATGAATCCCAATGCATTAACTAATGTTAACAAGTATTAACATATAATAAATGCACTTTATATAAAACATTATATTTTTATCACTGCATGTATTATATATCCATTACTTTTATACTGAAAGTTCTCCTTTACAACACTAAATGTGTCAATGTGTAAATATGTGTTTGTGTTGTGATGTCACTGAAACTATCATCATCACATTATCTGCAACATCTCAGTGTAACTGCTGTTATTAGTGTGAGATTAAACTCCAGTTTGATGAATAATCTCACTGTGTTGCTGTTTTTCTGTGACAGATGAAGTGAATGATTTAGATGAAAACATCGTGCTGTTTTCATTTGTTGTTACAAATATGCTTCAGTATATAAATTCATTGAAAATGAAAAATGAAGACGTTTGTGCTATAAAGTCTTTATCAGCATTAGATCTTTAATGTGGTCTCAGAGGTCCTCATGTGAACTCTTTAAGAATGTTTATAATAAATCTCAAAGACACTGCAATTAATGCTGTATGTTTGGTTTTCCAATTAAACATTATTTTCTCATTCTATTAGTCAATATTGTCAAACCAGTGCACCATTTTGTAAAACACTCATCGTCTCAAAACTATAGACACCATCCCTGCTGTCTACTCACGTTCTCTAAAGAAATCTCGAAACACAATTTAGCCATTAAAGGGATAGTTCACTCTCATTATTTACTTACCCCGATACAATCCCAGATGTGTGACAGTCTTTCTTCAGCAGAACACAAATAAAGATTTTTAGAAGAAGGTGGAGCTCTGTCGGGTCCTTATAATGCAAGTAAATGGGTGCCAGCACTTTCACGCTCCAAAAGTCACATTTAGGCAGCATAAAAGTAATCCACACTACTCCAGTCGATCAGGGCATGTCTTCTGAAGCAAATCAATTAATATGTGTAAAAACTAAATTGATAATTAAAACTTCCTGCCAGCAGTTGACGCATCACTTAGCTGTTGCATGAGGTAGGTGCGTTGGCGAGTTCACGTGAGAATTCACAAGCGCCGTTTATTTAAAACAGAAGAACGAACGTCACTCGAGAGTTCGGCCATTTCAAACAGCATCAGATCCCTGGACATAAACCCGATTTCCTTCAGAAGACATTCATGGAGTCGTGTGGATTACTTTTATGCTGCCTAAATGTGACATTTGGACCATGCTTGAGCACGTAGCAGAACCTAATTTCTGACTTGTGATAGCAGGGAAAGTGAGAGGTCTATTAGGCGCTACTGAGGTGCCTAAAATCTCTGCGTTGTGGCAAAGCTTCGACATCAGCAATAACAGGCATTGAAATGACCTGTGTCAAAGCACTAACTCGTTCCCAGCTCACAGCGTTGGGGGAAGCAAGACAGCTATTAGGTGACATGGAGGCACCTAAAAACTCTGGTGCAGCATCGGCCGTCTCTTAGCATGTGGCCGACCATAGAAAAAACAGGACGAACCTGCGTTACAGGGGAAATGACACACCCTGTTCTCGGCTCGCAACGGCGATTCTAGTAGAGAGAAATACAATTTTCGTGCAGAGTACGAGAGAGAGACTATCAGCACCCTGAAGAAGAAAATTCTGAGGCGATAGCGCTGTGCACCGCTGTTATATACGCCCACTGATGTGCTCGAGGGAGACGGAGCACAAAGCGCTAAGTGTTTGTTTCCTTAACTTACTATCGCAACATGCAGCTGACCATGTGATGCCTCTTACATAAATCTCCAGGATTCCCCCAATGTACAAGCGCATATATGCGGACGTTAGCAACAGTCAACATTTTACATTTGTGTGTATAAATGGGAATATATATATAATATTGCTGTACAATGGAACCACGATCATTACTTCAAGTCTGTGCTTGCAGATCAAGATATTGTGCAAGCTTTAAGAGTTTGTCTAGGAGCAGTAAGAACTACCCCAGTGTGTGCAATACAAGTGGACGCTGGAGAAATGCCATTGGGGTTCTGCCGAAATCAGCTGGTAGCCAATTACTGGATTAATCTGAGGGGGCATAGAGACCACCACCCAACAAAAATGGAGAAACTGTTATATGTCCCATTATAGAATTACTGAAGATTAGACAAAATAGCAAGACTTCTGATATTATAGATGAGTACTATAGGTATAAGGACTGTATATACAAGGACAATATTCAGATTTTCACAGATGGATCAAAAGATTTAGAAAGGATCAGGAGTTAAAGTGAATCGGAGAGAGCAAGTAATAATAATCATGCTAAGAATGGGACATGGCAACCTTAATTGTACACTCCACATCATGAGCCAACATCCAACAGGTCTGTGCACTCAGTGTCAGATATGAGACATTTTAACATATTCTTACATCATGTGAGAAATTCAGTTAAGAAAGACAAGAATTGTTGATACAGCAATGGGAAATGAGACGGATAGAGGTCAATATTAAAAGTATGCAAGAATGTGCAGTCAGTAAACATCGAGTGGTGGTGGTGTAGTGGTCTAAACCACATAACTGGTAAACTAGTAATCAGAAGGTTGCTGGTTTGATCCCCACAGTCACCACCATTGTGTCCTTGAGCAAAGCACTTAACTCCAGGTTGCTCCAGGGGATTGTCCCTGTAATAAGTGCACTGTAAGTCACTTTGGATAAAAGCATCTGCCAAATGCATAAATGTAAATGTAAACAAGGCAGGAAGTGTCTGTTTAATTTTCTAAACTAAGACTGCTTATTGCTTCTTAAAAGCAACTTTTAATAAGAGGAGAATAGAAGGTGGAAATAATGCAACAATCCTGATGCCAACTGCTAAAACCCCAAAGAAGAAGATCATTAATTCTGTCCAGCAGATGATGATGCGGTTTCTCGTCTCATAGACATATAAATACATAGACGCCTCATTGACCCGTTGCTGTGATACGTCAACACGTCCGCCATATTGGACCAGACAAGACTGCACTGTAAACACATAGGCCTACAAGTAAATGGGGGAGCTGTGGTTTTTCTGGATTAAAAGTACAATAACATTTACATTTCTCAACCGATTTCAATGGTTTATGACCTACGTGGAGTGCAAAAAGGTTTGGTCTCCAGTTACTTACAATCTCGATCATTAGACAAATGATTCATTGTGATCAGGAATTGTGAAAACTCAAGCTTGTCAAGCATAGATTTAGCTTATTTTTCTTGGTTAATGATTGTGGAGACGTGCCTAATGTAATATAATTTAATGTTCATGAAATGTGAATTAAGTTTTTGTTATTGTGGAAATTGCTTTGTCAGTCTTGATGGCGGCTTGATGGCACATGTTATAGCGCTTACAACAATATAGGGTATATCTTACAAACGGTGTTGTAAGAAACAAGTCACACTTTGTTGGGTGTTATTGAGATTTTTAGAAATAATTATAGTTAATTAATAATAGTTACAAGGTTTCTTATTCGAATAGAGATTATCATGGACTTGTCAGCCCCTGAAGAGAAGGATTTTGAACTCCAAAGAACGTCCGAAAAAAGATTTACTAGCGATGCTCAATCCTACGTTTGTCAACAGGAAAAGAGAGGAGCATGTGATTCGACCCCAAATAGCCTACTCCATCCAAAGCACCTCCGTCGAAAAAGCTTGCAAATGGTGATGCAACGGATTAATTAACATTAAGTCAGGTACAGCAAAGCATCAAATAATCAGACAGTAATCCGAGGAAATAAAAGACATGGTAAAAGAAAACTCAAACAGAATCAATCAGTTGAAAGAAGCGCTAGAAGTGGTGCACTCTGAAATTTCGACATTAGGAAGGAGAACGAAGATTTGAAAAACAAAAACGAGGCGAACCTGAAGCGCATCTCTGAAATGGAGGACAGAATAAATGATCAGGATCGGGACTGTCGGAGATGGAATCTTCGATTGGAGGGGCTGACCGAACGTGCAGAGGATAATGTCAAGACTCGGGTAATGGAAATCTGCAAAGCGGTGGTTGTCGAAGAAGATCGTAATTTCGTTGCAAACAATGTGGACGTTGCGCACCGAGTTGGAAGACCCATCGCAGACAGCGGCAAGGATAAGAAACCAAGGCCGGTGATAATAAGATTCACTTCCAGAACAGCGAGGGACCTTACATGGAAAGGAGCAAAGGAAAATTACTTTCTTAAGAAGAACAAGATGTACTTCAAAGAGGACCTCACGATCAAAGACAGGGCTACGCGGAATCTCCTTTGGCCTTCGATCGACAAAGCACAGAAAGAGGGCAAAAGGGCCTTCTTTGTGGGAATCAAGGCAATCGTAGCTGGTAAAGAAATTAAAATCTAAACCACTGCTCTTTTTGTATGGATTCTGGATCTTAAATTACTGTGAAACGAAAAGTTTGTTTGCTTTAGGTTTTATTCTTCAAAAACTTGAAAGAATTATATACGGTTTTTGTTTGTTTTAATTTAATATTTTTTATTAATGTTTATATACATTCGTAGGCTAATGTGAAATTACAACTACAGGAAGTTGTTGTTCTTTATCTGTTACTCAAATTGAAGCAAACAAGATCTCAAGACTTACTGAAATGTGACTGTTTCTCGATAAGATGGAAGTAAGATTACCCTCTATACACTCTCAACACTTTCAACCTTAATTTGCTCTTTGTTCACCTAATTGTTCTATCAGGGTATTTTTTCCTTGTTCGAGTTTATGTCAATAACAATATTTTCTGTTACTGCTAGGGGTATAAGAGACATGCTAAAGAGAAAAGCTCTGTTTTTGTTCTGTAAAGGTAAAGAAGCAGATTTTTGTTTTATTCAAGAAACTCATGCCTGCCAAGATGATGTGCTTTTTTGGAAGAATCAGTGGGGTTGTGACATTTGGTTTTCTTTTGGTGCCTCAAATAGGACAGCAGGTGTCGCTATTTTAAAGGACAGGTTTTCAGGGAAGGTTATCAAGTCACAAAAGTCACAAAACAGATGATCAAGGTCATTGGATTGCTCTACTTATTAATATAAACCAAGTTAAAATTATTATTATAAATATATATGCCACCAATAATAAAAAAACGAATTATTTAATCTTTCAAGATATTGAAGGCCATATTCATCATTTACATTTAAAATTCCCCTCAGCTGAAGTAATTTGGGGTGGTGACTTTAATACAGTGTTTGATGGTAGACAAGATCGATTGCCACCTAGAATTGACAATATGGCAAGTGAATTAAGCAATGTTTGTTTACGACTGAACATAATTGACATATGGAGGTATAAAAATCCACAGTCACTTTTGTATACATGGAGTAATCGGGACAAATCTCAACAATCGCGTATTGATTTTTGGCTAATTTCAGAACATATAAAAGAGAGAGTTGAATTTGTTACTACTGAACCATCAGTTTTAACAGATCACAAAGGCATATCTATTAAAATTAATGTGGTAATTTCTCAATCAAGTAGAGTTAAACGAGGATATTGGAAGTTAAATAATAGTCTATTGAAACATAATGATTTTTGTGACCAAATTAAGAATTTAATTGTTAGATTTTGGCAACAAGCTTCTTTGATTCAAACTTATGGGAAATTATGGGAACAAACTAAATTTGAAATAAGGAAACTCGCAATAACGTATGGAAAATCCATTAAAAAATGAAAATGAAAACAAAATAATTAATGAAATAACATCCCTCACTTGTAAAAATAACAAAAATATGTCAAGCACTGACTTATTAAAGCTTGCTACATTGCAGAATGATCTGGATGATATTTATGAAGAGAAAGCGAGGGGTGCTTTTGTTAGGTCTAGACAAAAATGGATGGAAGCAGGAGAGAAAAATACTAAATATTGTTTTGGTTTAGAAAAAAGAAATGGAGAAATAACTTCTGTAAACAAATTAATAATAAATGGACTTACTAATGATAATCCCAAGGATATTTCTTGTTTTGTTAATGAATTTTATAGTAAATCGTATAGTTCAAATAATCAACTAAATGATGCAGATTGTTTTCTCAGTAATTTATCAACCAGTATTAATAAGATTACGTCAGACTATAAAAATTCTTGTGATAAAGAATTAAATATTGAGGAAATTACAAGTTGTATAAAGAGTCTTAAAGAAAATAAATCTCCTGGGAATGATGGCTTGACAGGGGAGTTTTATAAACATTTTTGTAATGACCTTGCACCATTTTTACTTGCTGTTTTTAAGGAAGCAGTTGATATGGGAGAAATGCCCGCATCACTAAAACAAGGGGTAATTACACTTATACCCAAGCCTAATAAAGATAGATTG
Source organism: Xyrauchen texanus (assembly GCF_025860055.1). NCBI lineage: Eukaryota > Metazoa > Chordata > Actinopteri > Cypriniformes > Catostomidae > Xyrauchen > Xyrauchen texanus. Next base: position 3,775,493 of record NC_068285.1, read on the forward strand.
TTCTTAGAAAATTGGAGACCAATTAGTTTGTTAAATAATGATACTAAAATCTTTTCTTTAATTTTTGCAAAAAGACTTAAGAAAACTCTTAATACAATAATTGATGAAGAGCAGTCAGGATTTTTGAAAGGCCGCTACATTGGAAATAATATTAGACTAATTTTAGATTTAATTGATTACAGACACGTAATCCCAGATGATTCTTTTATATTAGTTATTGATTTTTATAAAGCGGTTGACACTGTTGAACATTCGTTTATGTTCAAAGTTATTGATTTCTTTGGTTTTGGTAATTTTTTTTTCAAAAAGCAATTCGTACGCTTTATAATGGTTCGAATAGTTCAGTCCAGTTATCTCACGGTACCTGTCAGAGATTTGATATGGGCCGTGGGATAAGACAAGGATGTCCTATATCACCTTTTCTCTTCACATTGGTTACTCAGGTCATGGCTACTCATATCAAAAAGGCAAGTTTTCAAGGAATTTCAGTGTTTGGAAAAGAGATTAAACTCAGCCAATTAGCGGATCATACCACAATTTTTGTCAAAAACAGTGTCGAATTGGATGAAGTTGTTAAATGTATTGGAACATTTTCTGGAATCTCTGGATTAAAGATGAATAAGAATAAGTCCACTTTATTCTCTCTTAAAGATTGTGTGCTGAAAGAAGTTTGTGGGATACATATTAAAGATAATACCACATACCTTGGGATAATGGTGTGTAAAGATTTGAATCAAAGAAGCCGGTTAAAATTTTGAGCCTATTATTGAGAAAATTAAAAACAGATTCAATATGTGGCTTATGAGAGATCTGTCCCTAAATGGACGTGTTCTACTTTCAAAAGCAGAAGGGATCTCAAGGTCTGTTTGTATATCCATGTCAGCAGATGTTCCAAAATAATGTTCTCAGGGAATTAGATAAGATTCTTTATGATTTTATATGGAGGAAGAAAATACGCTATTTACGGAAAGATATTATAAATAATAATTGAGACTTTGGGGGCCTTGAAGTTTTAAATTTTACAGATCTTAATAATGTGTGTAAGATAAAATGGATAATCGAATTTATTAAAAATAAGGATAGTATATGGAATGTTTTCCCGAATTACAAATTTAACTCGTTGGGTGGCATTCATTTTCTTTTCAAATGTAATTTCTCAGTTGAAAAAATCCCTGTTAAACTGGCAAACTTTCATAAGCAGGCACTGCTGGCTTGGCAATTAATCTACAAACATAACTTTACACCGCATCATTACTTAATATGGAATAATAAAGATATCTTGTACAAAAAAAAGTCAATATTTAATCAGACATGGTACGACAATGGAATTCTTACTGTTAATCAGTTGCTTAATGAACAAGGTTTACTTTTAACATATTCTGAATTTCTCAATACATATTTGATTCCTGTGAGGCCAAAAGAATACGCTATTATTTTAGATGCAATCCCTGGTAGAGTTGTGTCGCTATTACGAAATCCTGGATTTTACCCTATAAATGTTGATCGTCAAACCAGTTTTTGTAGTGATGCAATATTTATTGGGGATATTAATATATTAACAGATAAATACAGTAACAAATATATTACAAATACTTTAAAAACAATCTATTTGCCTTGTTCAATTGGGTTTTGGTCTACTAAATATGAAAATATTAACTGGAAAAGAGTATGGTCTATAACAAATAAGTTTTTTATTAATAATAACATTAGAGAGGTATCCTATAAAATTGTACACAGAATTTACCCTGTCAATTAGTTACTTATTGAACGTTTCCACTTGAATATTAACAACGTATGTGAATTTTGTGGCAATGCCAAAGAATCTGTGACTCATCTTTTTTTTTATTGTATAAATTCAAAAATGTGTTGGTTGGATGTTTCAAATTTCATTTCTAGGCTGTTTGAAACATGTTTACAAATTGATCTGTATGATGTAGTATTTTTTTTGTGCAGGACAATGTTGATTCCAAAAGTACGATGTGCTTCCTTATACAACTTTTTATTTTACTTGGAAAATATCAAAAAATTGACTAAAGCTAAGCCAATCTTTGAGCACTTTATAAAAGAGATTAAACTATATGGTAATACATTAGGTAAAATTAAGAACAAAAAAGCAAGAAAGACTTATGAAGCTTTTTGTTACTATAAATAATTGTAATTTCACCCCTGGCATAACCTATTTTATTTTATTTATATATTATTATCATTATTATTTTATTTTTTTACATATTCTTATGTATGTTTTTCTACTTCTTGTGATGTGTATATTCATGTACAAATCTTTGTATATTATTTTGTTGCATTAAAAAAATAAAAATAAAATAAAAATAAATAATTAAACTTAATTTGCGCCGCCCGCCGCGAGTTCGGGTCTTTGCATTGACTGTGATCACGCCACGCGAAACGCTCGATTCACGTTGTATGTGAACGCACCATAAGTACTAATAATTGATCAACATTGAGAAAAATGTAAGAAAATTGGCAAATACAAATCAAAGAGTGAGACACTGGCAGTCAGTCTGCTTTCTAATAGTAGTTATACTGTCCTATAAGTAGTATAATATAATACAATAGTAGGCCTATAATAGATTGATAATAGTAAATAGTATATGTAGGATAAACAGTAGAATAATACAGTCAATAACAAAACAGAAATAGTAAATAAAATAGTGAGTTGTGAACAGTATAATAGTACAATAGTATAATAATAATAGCATATCCATCTGTCAGTCATCTATCATTGCTTATCTTTTGAACCAATATCAGCTCGGACAAACTGATTGATTATGGACACTCTGATGGCTTTCTCCGATGATGACTGGCGAATAAACCGCTCAGCTGATCTGACCAGCTTCACTGTACCTTCAGAAGGAATCATCAGCCCTCCATTGTTTGTCATGCAAGCAAGTCTGATCAAATGAGATACAGCATCTGTCACCAAGCTAGCATGGCACACACATCACAGGACAGCTTTCTCAAAATCTGTCGAAGAACGACAAACCCTGATATGTGCACAACGCTACCAAAGCGGGTTGGCGGGTAGCTACAATTGCAGAGATGTTAACAAAAGGGTTTGTAAGCTCTTCAATATCATCTGCTGCTAGAGCAGAGGACATAGATCAACAGCAGACAGGGACACGGTCTCAACCTGTGCAGATATAATAAAAATTAATGATATAAAAAAAATTAAAAACAATATATATATATATATATATATATATATATATGTATATATATATATATATATATATATATATACTATATAATAAATAACATATTTATTTTTATATAAAAAATAAATCTTGACGTATTGTTTATGACTTTTTGCCCCTTTATTAAACATTTAAAATCATCACAAATTAATATGGAAAATGTCGATTTTACTGGTATTCTAAGGCCAAACCCGGAAATTATATTTTTCCCGCAGTGAATGAGAAGAGCCATGTCTCTGGAACAATACAGAGAGGTGATTTAGGCTGTGGGTGATTTTTAGGCTAATAATAATAATGACAATTATTAATGGCGTTTATAAATGAGTTCACTTAAGACAGTAATATGTGTATCATAAAATAATTTATTTTTATATAACTTAACATTTTACAGTTTTTGAAATGTTTTTGTTTTAGGCTTTTTTTTTATATGTGAAGTTAAATATCTAAGCATTATATATAAGGAAAATAAGTTTGTGAATATCGTTTCACCAGTCTAAAAACGAATAAAGAAGAAAGCATGTTTTTCATTATTCAATTAGGAGTTAAAAAAGGAAAAAGGAATGGACGCAAAAGTACATCGACCTTAGACTTAGCCTATCCGTGTGTGACGTGAGCTGAAGAGTGTCTGTTGTGAGTTTAGGGGGCACGTCAGCCAGACCTGTAGTGAGTGAGTGTGTGTGTGTGTGTGTGTGTGTGTGTGTGTGTGTGTGTGTGTGTGTGTGTGTGTGTGTGTGTGTGTGTGTGTGTGTGAGAGAGAGTAGGCTACTGAACAGAGAGTCGCCGAAAGAAGGCTCTGAAGTACCGATGTTTCGGATACAAAAACCCGCCGAACTGATCCGAAACCAGCCCAATTTTTATCCACCCGCCCAAACCCATTTTTGCCCGCAAAAAAGATTGCAAAACCGCCCAAGTGGGCGGGAAACCGCCCAATCTGGCAACCCTGGCGGCAACGTTGTCGTACGATCCAGCGGCCAATGAGGCGTCTTTGTACTGTCTGATAACGTGCACGCGCTTTCAGGCACGGCAGGATTGCGCGCGACGCCATTATATCTCGAGTCCTCATGCCCAGAAGTGCCAGATTTGTTTCCAGTCAAATATCTACATTACCAGTGAATCAGTCAGTGTTATCATGGCGAAAGACATGATGTTGTACTGGTGCGTCGGTTCCCCGCCGTGCTGGAGGGTGATGATCGCGCTGGAGGAGAAAAACCTGCAGGGATACAACAACAAACAACTGTCGTTTGAGAAAGAAGAACACAAAACTAAACAAGTGACGGATCTCAATCCACGAGGACAGGTGCATTACAACAACAACATCCATTGCAAACTAGAATATTAAAGTGATTTCTTGTGAATGCATTCTGTCTTTAACACATTGCAGAATGATTTCAAAACATTTTAGTTTCATTTCGCACTTTATTTCTGCAGCTTCCAACTTTCAAGCATGGAAACATCATCGTGAACGAGTCGTTTGCAGCATGCATGTATCTGGAGGTGAGATCGGGTGAAACATGCACCCTTAAAGGTGCAGCATTCGTTTTTGTTACGATCTGGACGATGACATCACAAGACACTTTTTACTTCATGTTCCACAAAAGAGAACTACTAAATATTAAGTTTTAATTCACAAATTGAAAACATGCTCAAAAAAGGTTTATATTAATTGCATTTAATGGGTTTATTTTGTATTTTTGGCGTGCACAGAGTGCGTTCAAATCTCAAGGTACCCGTCTGATCCCAGATAACCCGACTGAACAAGCACTCGTTTATCAGCGCATGTTTGAGACCAGCAACCTGCAGCAGAAAATGTGTAAGTGCCCTAAAACTGCCTTCTTTTAAAGGGACAGTTCACCCAAAAATAAACGTTCTCTCATTTACTCACTCTCATGCCATCTCATGCCACACACATGCTCATGCCATCCCAGATGAGTTTGACTTCCTTCTACAGAACACAAATTAAGATATTAATACAAGTGAAAAGTGACTAGCTCCAAAAAGCACATAAAGGCAGCATAAAAGTAATCCATATGACTCCAGTGGTACAATCCATGTCTTCAGAAGTGATATGATAGGTGTGGGTGAGAAAAAGATGAATATTTAAGTCCTTTTTTTTAGCGATTTGCATTCTTCATGCATATCGCCACCTACTGGGCAGGGAGGAGAATTTATTGAAGACTAAAATATTTATCTGTTTCTCACCCACACCTATCATATCACTTGAGGAGACATGAGGGTGAGTAAATGATGAGAGAATATTCATTTGTTTGGTGAACTGTCCCTTTAAATCATAAACACACAAAGTACACAAGGATACTTTGACATTTCTAAGTGGTGTAATAACAGAAGTTATGTTTATTATGCCAGCTGAGAAACAATCACTTTTTAACATTTAATGAATGTGTCTCTACATTGTGTTAACCCTGATGTCTTGTGTGTGTGCAGATGAGGTGGTATTTTATGAGTGGTTGGTACCTGAGGGAGAGCGACATGAATCCGCCTTGAAGAGAAATAAAGAGAATTTAATTGCAGAGCTGAAACTGTGGGAGAGCTACTTGGAGAAGGTTCATTTATATTTCCTGTCTTAAAGTAGAAAGCCTGTTTCACACAGCACATATTAACAGCGCATGTTTATTTTGGCCTGATTAACAGGTTGAAGTATTCACAGGGACTTGTAGCAAGAATAGGTTTGGCACCGAGCCCATTTTTGCTGCAAAGTAATGCAGTGAACTCAGCAAAAAATACAATGAAAATGCACTTTACCCATTGCCTAATCTACCCATGACCTATTTATCAATATAACCTTAGCAATATAGTCTTTTTGAAGCAATATAAAGATAATTAACTATTCATGCATTGATCGAAAAAACCAAGTTCCACACATAGTGACACTTCTGCTCATGCACCCTTAATAAAAGCTTATAAACACATTAGTTTAAACACTTTTCTAACATAAAGTCTTATAAATGCATCTTGAGTGGTTTAATCAGTGTGATCCACTCACCAATGAAAATTGGTGAGTGGAATTTGCATGCCACTCCCCTGGACATAAGGGTATAAAAGGAGTTGGAATGCCCACTCTCATTCAGATTTTTTTCTTCGGAGCCGAGTGGTAGTTTCTGGGTGCGTTTGTTACCTCTCCGCCTCTGACGGCCACGATCGCTGCCTTACGTCTCTGGGCCGTAATCACGTTGAGGAAGCGTTTGTGGATGGTCCATGTTCTCCACACCTGTGCCCGCTGAGCGCTGCCACCTGGCGGAGTCACCCAGCACACCCTTTCCGGGCCTGTAGGAATACATTGTCTCTGGTGGCAAAGCCTATGGCACCACCGGTCAGGCCACCTCCGCCCTGCATGCCATGGCCCTCCTATAGGTCCATCAGGCCAAGGCACTGAAAGAACTGCACAAGGGTAGTTCTGATCCTGATGTGCTGCACTCGGCGACCGACCTCGCCCTCCATGCAACAAAGGTCACTGTGTGGGCACTCAGGCAGACGATGTCCACTCTCGTGGTCCAGGAGTGCCACCTGTGGCTAAACTTGGTTGAGATGAGGGACGCAGACAAGGCAAGTTTCCTGAATGCGCCCATCTCCCAGGTCTGCCTTTTTGGTGACACCGTCGAGGATTTCGCCCAGCAATTCTTGGCGGTGATGAAAAAGGCAGTGGCGATACAACGCATCTTGCCCTGGCGCCTCACGCTCCTGGCAAATTCCCCTGAGGAAGGACCTTCTTATTCAGGGATGGGGCACCATCTGGCACCCACGCCCAGACCTCTGGAACCTCCACGTCTGGTCCTTGGACGGGACCAGTGGTAAACGTGATCGCTCAGGCCAGGGCTCCTTCCACAAGGTAGCTGTATACGCTGAAGTGGTGTTTGTTTGCGATGTGCAGTCGGGTCAGTGCTTTCCTTCCTGCAGTAGAAGTTGGAGGGGCAGCTGTCCCCCTCCACCCTGAAGCTGCTATAGCATGATGCAGTTGAAGGTAAGTCTCTTGGTAAGCAAGACTTGATCAGCAGGCTGAACTCTCCTAGGCCATGCCTCTTTCCCTCATGGAACCTCTCTATGGTCATGATGGGCCTTCAGAGATTACCATTCGAGCCCCTAGAATCAGTCGAGTTTAAGGCCATCTCATGAAAGACCATCCTCCTGACCGGGCTCACTTCCATCAAGAAGGTCCGGGCTATGTGCCCAAGGTTCCCACGACCCCTTTTAGGGATTAGGTGGTGAGCCTATAAGCACTGCCCCGGGAGGAGGTAGACCCAACCTTATCGTTGTTGTGTCTGGTGCATGCTTTGTGATCTCCTTGGATCGCATGCAGAGCTTTAGATGCTCAGAGCAGCTCTTTGTCTGCTTTGTTGGACGGGGGAAAGGGAACGCTGTCTCCAAACAGAGGCTTACCTTCTGGATCTTGGATGCCATCACATTGGCCTACCAGGCCGTGCCTGCTCCTTTGGGGGTTCGGGCACATTCTACACGGAGAGTGGCATCCTCGTGGGCACTGGCCAATGGCACCTCTCTAGCAAGAATCTCCTGGGCAACAACCTCCGGTTTGAAACTGTTTCGTCCCGTGTTCTGTCAGGTATGAACTGGTAAGTTTCATAATGCGGGGCAGCTGGCTGGGTGTACTGTTTGCGTATAGTGCCTTTCCCCACCAGGAGGTGAAGTCGTGCACTCTTTTCTCCCATGCATGTTCACAAACCGTGAATCCTTGATGTCCTTCCTCCCTAGCCCTCTGGCTCACGAATTCAGCAGAGGAATTCGTAGTTGGACCCAGTACTAATAGTGTGCTAACATGCCTATTTAGATATTAAACATTTTTGCAATACACAAAAATATTGTATGGCTTCAAGAGACTTTCAATATAATGCACAAGTCACATGGACTACTTTAATCAGGGTTCATACACAGTTTGACTGGTAAATTTCCATGAACCTCAAACTTCTTTTGCAGCGTGTTAAAGTGTTTCTACCCATTTGTGAAAAATAAAATGTATCAGTTTGAACAAGTCAAAACATGCACCTTATACATCATCACAAGCTACTGTGTGCCAATTTGACCTGTTCCTAATAAACGGCCTCCACATATATGTCATTTGTTCTCCAGATGGGGAAAGGGTCATACCTCGCTGGAAAGAACTTCTCCATGGTGGACGTTGTTTGTTTCCCAGTCATAGCTTTTTTCCCAAGATTTGGGTGAGTAAAACCTTCCTGAACAAATAAATTAATATTTAATCATTGACCTTCTTAGATGAAAGGACGGATCAAAGTCTGCTTTAATCATTAATATATTTTGATGGTTGGCAGGTGTCCTAAAGAGAGATGTCCCAGACTGATGGAGTACTATGACATGGTGAAGGACCGTCCCAGTATTAAAGCCAGCTGGCCAGCTGAATGGCTGGAGAAACCAGAGGAGCAGTTACATCTGAAGAACTTATAAAGACCACCGGAAGATGTTCATAACACTGAAGAATCTTTCTAGACTAACAAACAACACGGGTGGAAAGAGTGAAACTGCATCTAATTCTGGCTGATTTCACACCTCAAATTAGATCAAATTTGAAACATGCAAATGCTCTTTACTAATCTGTTGATTGAAATACAACTATGATATCATATGTTATATATTGCTCACTGGAACAATAACGAGGCTGTTTTTAAAGCTTTGATTTGATGTTATTTGTCAAGTTAATCAAAAGCATGTTATTATCATTTAAATATTATAAAGCGGACTGCTTAATTAACTGGCATTTCTTTCAATCTAAACACTCTGTTAATGGACATGCAATGGCAAATTAACATTAATAAACACGAACATGTTAATAAATAAGTCTTTATGTTGTTATTTGGGACCAAATACATTCTTGTCCTGTTCCAACCATGGGAAAATATTCTAAGAATTGCCACCAGAAACTTGTGTAAAATATATGACCACTAGTATTCTTGACCACTAAACAACATAAAAGCATAAAATCATGAATTATATGATATTATGCTTTCATTACAGAGCCCTGGCTCCAGATGGCGCCATTTTTCTCATGTTTGCTGTGGAGCAAATACAAGCTTTTCACCCTATTCTCTGTGTGCTGTATTATAGAGACCTGCAGGACAACTGAATAAATTATGCAGATACAATTGTGTGTGTGTAAAAACAGTGGCATTATGTAAACAAACTGGCATTTCAAGGGTTAAAATCCTGAAAATGAATGAATATTTGGTAGTTATGATCAAAGTATAATATAGTATTAATATATATTTTTATGGTGGTTTTACGCAGACATTTTTGCCCTCTAAGGACCTCTGAGTAACTTTTTTAAATTGTCGCTCAATTGTTAAATATCTGATCATCATCTTAATAAGATAATTCTAACTTTCACCATGTGCTCATGTAGGAGCGTGAACACAGTCCCCCACTACTATAAATGATGCAGTCGAGATTCCCACATTTGGGGAATTCTCAAAGTTCCGCAGCAGTCTGAGTGCAATGACTGTCAGGTAAGTATGAAGTGAAGAAGATCGATCTTTCACTTGATGGTCCTCATGTGGTTAAATGTGGTTCTGCAACTACATAATTAAATTAAATGTCCGAGAGCACCTGCAACATCAAAACACAATCACTGATGACGATAAAACTTTTATATCGACTAATTAAAATAATCAGTTCAATCATCTGCATCTTTACAGATAAAAATTAAACCCTCAAACTTTTATATCAACTGCAAAATCACCTAAATACTTATGTACCGCTGTATTATCAGTTTTGTAATATGACACATTTCTTTTATCAGACAAATCTCAGAATTTAGTTTTAGTCGTATCTAATCAATATTTAATCATGCCTAATCAATATTTAATCGTCCCTAATCAATATTTAATCATGCCTAATCAATATTTAATCCTCTCAAATCAATATTGAATCATGCCTAATCACTATTTAATCGTGCATAATCAATATTTAATCGTCCTTAATATTTAATCGTCCCTAATCAATATTTAATCATGCCTAATCAATATTTAATCGTCCCTAATCAATATTTAATTATCCTTAATATTTTTTCATGCATAATCAATATTTAATTGTGCCTAATCAATATTTAATATTTCCTAATCAATATTTAATCATCCCTAATCAACTTTTAATTGTGCCTTATCAATATTTAATATTTCCTGATCAATATTTAATCATTTCTAATCAATGTTTAATTATGCCTAATCAATATTGAATCATGCCTAATTAATATTTCCTAATCAATATTTATTATTTCCTAATCAATATTTAATCCTCTCAAATCAATATTGAATCATGCCTAATCACTATTTAATCGTGCATAATCAATATTTAATCGTCCTTAATATTTAATCGTGCCTAATCAATATTTAATATTTCATAATCAATATTTAATTGTGCCTAATCTAAATTTAATATTTACTAATCAATATTTAATTCTCCCTGATCAATATGTAATCATTCCTAATCAAAATGTAATATTTCTTAATCAATATTCAACCATCCCTAATCAATATTTAATCATCTCTAATCAATATTTAATCCCATCAAAAGTCACCTCAACTGTCCTGCTCATGAATATTAATTAGATCATGCTAATGCTGACTGGCAGCCGTCAAATGCTCATGGATTTCTAATGAACATGATCATCTTCACACGCACGTGATGAAACTGCTGAACCGTTTGCACCAGAACTGCCAAAATGAACATCTGCATTAAAAACACAATTCAAACGAGTTTATTTCGATTTATACACACTGACAGAGCTCAACCTTCATAATCGAACTGAAAATAATAACACTTTATTTGATGAAAGGTGCACGACTGTAACATGTCCCATATTTAATAGGAACCGTTTTGCAGGTTTCACAGGCATGTTTGTGAATTGATTCATTTTGTTTATTGTCATTTATTTTGCACAACGTAAAACTTTACATTTCTTCTGCATGTGCGATATGAAGCTTAAGTTCAGAATTGCAGCTGCAGCTCTGTGGGTTTATTGAGGATTAGAAGCACACAAACAAACGGGGCAGCTGTTTTCTTTCGGACTTTCTCTGACTTGCTTTGGCTTTTATTATAGAGTGCATTAATTGAGCTCAATTCCCAACATTCCCAGTGGGAACATGCCATGGAGCTCGTTCTCCAGACACAGGCCATTCGGACATGATAACCAGAGCTGAACTCTGAGCGGAGGCGTGTACAGCAATCTCTAGTCATCATCATCATCATCTGACGAAGAGCCGAGGTGATCCTGGCGGTAACAGTGCGCAAGGTTGCGCAGCTGCTCCAAGGCTTCTGTGAGCTCGCCGAGTCCAGGCCCCTGAGAGAGGAAACTGGGGGCCACGCGCCGCAGGTCCAGCGCAGCACACGCTTTCTGCAGATCCGACAGCAGGAGACCAACAGCTGGACTGGACTGCAGAGACGTCAGGACAGGAACACCAGAGACCGGCTGAACAGCAGCTGATGGAGAAACAGAGGAGTCAAACCGGGAGAGACTCCGAAACACAACAGCTGTTAAAGCACCAGAGGAAGAATCACTCACTGTCAGGAGGTTCAGACTGGTTCTGAAGGAAACCTTGTGGACTCAGAGCTGGACTAAACATCTGTGGGAACGGAGGAGTGAGTTTACTGGGGCTGGACACCAGCTGAACTGCCCTACAGAGAGAGAGAGACATGACACAATCACATAGATCACTTTAATGCAGTAGGGGGCAGTCAGCGCATCTCCATCTGTACACTTAACTCGCCTCATCAATGATGAGAGATTGAGGAACACTGATTCATACTCGGTTTATTGTGGTTTTGTAATTGTGATGAAGAATATCAACTAATGTAAACATGGTCTAGTGACGACACAAGCAGCTCGAGGAGGTGTTGTGCACATTGGGTTACTCACATGGGTGTTGATGGGTAACGTAACCTGACGTATGTTGCCAGGACGTCCTCTCCAGAGCGTTCGGAGTGCAGAGGACTGGACGGCTCTTGCCCCGGGATGAGGGGACTGCCACAGAAAGAAAAATACCACAACATGTTCACAATGGACCTACAATAGCAACATGCCGCTCTCAGTACTACAAAGAGAGCCGTTATCAGTCAAGAATCGGTCGCATGGGACACAACTCACCACACGCCCCATTGAGAGCGAGAACCACTAATCTCCACCACGAGGAGTTTACCCCATGTGACTCTACCCTCCCTAGCAACCGGGACAATTTGGTTGCTAAGGAGACCTGATTGGAGTCACTCGACCCTTGTCAATACTCGCCGAGATACACAGACCCTCTATTACTGTATTTTGTATATTCTTTGATGCAATGTATGAATAAATAAATAAATAAAAACTGGATTAAATAAGCGTTCTCATCGGACATGTGCAGCTGCTTTCATCATGACCGGAGTGTTATGAAAGTCTCTCACCTGACTAAGCTCCGCCCCTCTAACCCTTTCAGAGTCACCGATTGGCTAAAACAGCGTCCGTCACCGAGCTCAGGGCAAGCTGATAGGGGTTTCCACGGCAACACGTCAGCAAAAGCGTCCAGAGCATCTGGGAGACAGCTGCCGTGCATCATGGGAAACGGAACAGACCCGTAAGCTGAAACGACCTGGAAAACGAAATGATCGGCAGTTGTCAAGACAATAACGTCATTGACTTTGATTTCATTTGACTCATGATGAAAGTAAAACGATGACACTGAATATTCACCGGTGAAACTGACCTTCCTTCCGGAGACGGCCAGAGCGTCTGACAGCTGCCACATGGGGACGCGGTTCTGTCTCAGTCTGTACGACGCTGTCATGGTGTCCAACGCCAGAGCTAGCACAGCACTGGAGTGATACCACAGCGACGGCTGAGAGAGGATGGGTGACAGGTGGAGAGAGAACATAAATTACATGAATAACAACCATTGGAGCAATTAAAGTACATGTTGAGTCGCGTCAGCGGGGGGCAGTCAGCGCAGTTTAAGAGTGCTGCCAGAGATCTTATAATACTTAAATCATTTACAGTCAAAGGAAACACACTTACATCACAGTTCATCAGGGGGAAAGTGGTGGGTGGAGGCGGCCGTCTCCCCAGGCCCCCCCTCAGGGTCAAAGGGCAGAAGAAAGAGCTGTGATTGGCCATTTGCACAGTTCCTAAAGCGCAGTTGATCATGCGGTACAACTCCTTTATTGAGCTCTGTGGACGTGAGTAAAACATCTTTAAATAACTTCAAACTGCAGCGTATAGAAATCATGTGCCCTCATAAAGCTCGAAAATAGCCCTTAACAATCTAATCCAATAATGTCTGACACTAGAGCACTAGAAGTTTAATAAAATAGCGAGGAGTGCACAATGTTCACAATAATGTTGATGTTTGTTGCATGTTTATATTTGACGATGTTTATTTCTAGAACAGATGAATCATCTCACCGTGTCTGGATGATTGACAGGAGCCACGCCCCATGTGAGGATGCCGCGACCTCCGTAAGAGTCCTGCAACAACTCTGTGACCTTTGACCCCAAGCCTGAGAAGCCGTCAGCAAGATCACACAACACCTGAAAGCCCTGAAGAGAGAAACAGAGAAACTTCAGTTCAGATCGCCGCGGATATAATATCAATAAAAGAGTTTTTCTAGATTAAACTGCATCATGAAGGCCGTTCTCATGAACGTTCAGATCGCCGTGGATATAATACCTGCAGATAATCACATTCTTCCACAAAGAAATGAAGCCGGTCTTCCAGATCTTCCAACACTGGACCCCGTAAGAGCGTCTCCCCCTGACCGAACGCTTCCAAACGCTCCGATTCACTGAGGAAACACACACACACAGTCAAAGGCGTGAAAACAAACATCAACTAAAAACAAACGTTGGTATTTCCATTAACGAGTTTGAACTCATTTTTCTCAGATGGTTGAACTGGTTTCAGAAAACATCCAATAATGTGAGATTTGATCTCCTCACCCATCATGGTTGTACTGGTTGATGACAGAAATGGTGCGAGGATGGAGGTGGATTCTCAGGAAATCTGACCACACCCTCACACTTCCCTCCAGCCTATAGGATTTCTGTATCCGCTCCAGTCTGCTGTTCACCGTCTCCACGGCAACATTCGCTCCTGCGCTGGTAACTTTAGGAGTAAAAGAAATCAAATTATATTTCATGTTTATTTGTTACGTTGCTAAAACTTCTCAAATAATAAAAGTTACAATGTTTATTATGTTGGCTTGACAAACTTTCAAGCTACAGACACCGAACTCTGCAAAGACATGATAACAACACATAGCTATATTTTAGCAATGCTTAGCTACATGTTCATACTTGTTAGCAATGCCTTGCAACATGATAGCAACACCTAGCTACATGCTAAAACATGCAAACAGTGGATGGCATCATATTAGCAACACCTAGCAAAATGTTATCAATGCCTAGCTACATGCTAAAACGTGCTTACAGTGGATGGCAGCATACAAGAAACACCAAGCAACATGCTAGCAATGCCTAGCTACATGTTAAAATATGTTAGCAATACCTAGTAACATGATAGCAATGCATGTTAAAATATGCTAACAGTGGATGGCAACATATTAGCAACCCCTAGCAACATGCTAACAATGCCCAGCTACATGTTAAAACATGTTAACAATGCCTTGTAACATGATATCAAAGCCTAGCTAAATGCTAGAACGTGCTAACAACAGATGGCAGCATACTAGCAACACCTAGCATCATGAGAGCAATGCCTAGATACATGCTAAATCGTGCTAGCAATGCTTAGCTACATGCTAAAACGTGCTAGCAACACTTAGCTGCATGCTAAAACGTGCTAGCAACACTTAGCTGCATGCTAAACATATATCTATCTAAGATTATCTGTTTGTCTACAGTAGCTGGTTGTTTGTCTTAAGCTGTGTTCACACTGCCAGCGACATCGCGCAAGACCGCGACATCATCCCATTCATTTTCGATGAGAGCACAGCGACTTCCGGCTACACGAGCTGTCGTGGCCGTTGGCGACCAGATGTGGGCGTGTCCAGCGACGCAACAACTTTATCCAAAAGAAGAGCGACTTTTGGGAGCGACAGCCAATACGAGAGAAGATGGTAGAGCTCACGTGATCCTAATATTTTAATAATGATATTAATTGTAAAGAAACAGTGTTGTTCAGACTCTCCATACACACCACTAGCGACCTAACCGCCAGCCACTAGCGACATGCAGCGATAAAGTCGCTGGCAGTGTGAACGCAGCATTAGTGTAATGTCTGTATAAACTAGAACTTTTAAAACAGTTTAAACTTTCAGACAAGGTTGTTACCGCTGCACAAATCAAACACATTTGCTCTTCAAATTCGATCTTTAGGACTCTTCACACGTTTATTAACAAGTGATGAAACCTGATCTAGTCTGTCACTGATCATATTTATGACAATTAATGTTGCATAACTCAACCTCACCTGAGCAGCGCCCCGTCTGAGCAGAAGGCCAAGAGAAATTGGATTCTGCTAGTGAACTTCCTGTCTAGATGAAAGAAACAGAGAATCTTCAGGAAGCGTCTCAGATAATAAAACTCTCAGCAGTCACACTTACATCGAGCATGTCCAGATCTTGTAAGAAAGAGTTTTTGGTGGGCGGGTTTGCTTTATGTGTCATCATCTCTCCTTCCCTAAAAGAGGAAACACAACTTCAGTAGTCGACCTTCGTAAACACACAAACATATTCTGCACATGCAGACACACAAACATGTTTACCAGGTAAAGTTTGTTTCTTCATTGTCTGTGTCGTACAGACTTCCTTCTCGCCTCAATGTTCGAAGACTGCCTGAAGAAACGATAAATATTCAGTAGCGTTCAGATCTGTGCGTTTACTTTATAATGTTTCTTTACTGAATCACACGAACAGAACGACAGTTTGGCAGAATCTGATGCACGTTTTTAAAGAGTGTTTTCTTGTTCTTCACATGATCCCAGAATTATATTGATAATATCTAAAGATGCTGTCTCTGAGGTCAAGGGTCATGACCTTTACCTTTGAGGTCCATGGCGATGAGTCGGGGAGTGTAAGTGACGTGACCGCACAGAGTGAGACCCTCCCTGAACAACACGTCACTCTGCAGCTCACTCGCCAACACATCCGAGTCATAGCACAGAGACGCATCCTACAGACACACAGACAGATTAGATAAACAGACAGACACACAAACATCAGACAGACAGGTTACACAGTCAGACAGAACACAAACATTAGAGAGACAGACAGATTACACAGACAGAACACAAACATCAGACAGACATATTACACAGATAGACAGACAGATTAGACAGACAGACAGAAAGATTACACAGACAGACAGATTAGATAAACAGACAGACACACAAACATCAGACAGACAGATTACACAGACAGAACACGAACATTAGATAAACAGACAGACAGATTAGATAAACAGACAGATTACACAGATAGACAGACATATTACAGACAGATTACTCTCACAGACAGACAGATGGACAGATAGATAGACAGACAGATGGATGGATGGATAAACTACAATTACAGTCAAACGTTATTGTGATTAATTCTGCAGCTATAAATGACCGAGATCACAACGATAAACAATAAAATAATGACGTCATTATTAATACAGTTAAACACATATGATCTTGGTGGCTAACACGTGTTTAACTGTATTAACAATAGTGTTGATTTGGAGGAAACTGGTTCCCATGGTAATCTTTGAAAGGGTGCACATACACAGCAATCTGTACCCACTAATGACACAATAATGACATCGATGATTAAACTGAAGTGATCCGCTAGAAATGAAAGTCACCTGTAAATTCCACCAGTGTGTCCCGATAAAGTTAGAATAATGTCCCAGCTGGAGTGTGACTACCTCCCTACACAGGCCGCTCATGATGCGCTGTGGATTTTAAAACATCTTAAACATTAATGGAGTAAAAACTGAAGGTGTTTGAGAAATACAGAGCAGTTCACACGCCATCAGCGACAGACAAACTTCCGTGTGTGGGCGGCACTTAGAAAGCTCTCGATTGTGATTGGCTGTTACAGCTGACGGAGCGCGATGATTGGTTGCAGAAACGGATAAATTAGGTTGTGCTGTAGTTTGGTTTCAGCGCGCCTGACGCGCACATGTGTCGCGAGCGCTGTGAACAACATTGATAAACACTAGATATTAATTATATATATATATATATATATCTGTATTTAATAGTTTATGTATGTTTTCTGAGACATAAATAATCTAAAATGTATATAAACAATATAAAATAAACTAGCAATTTGTTTTTAAAAATGTACGTGTAAAAAAACAAAACATAAATGTTTTTTATTATATTGACACCCCTAAAAAAAACAAATATGAAAACCATCATAAAGATTTGTGATAAATATATTTATTGATATTGATAAAATATAATATAATATATGTAAAAATAAATATTGTATTATATGTTAATATATAAAATGTTATATAATATATATATATATATATATATATATATATATATATATATATATATATATATATATATATATATATATATATATATATATGAGTATGATATATAAAAATATGTATTTGATAAAACAATATTTATTTCATATTGCTTTGGAATAATTATTAATAATTTAAATAATCTAAGTTATATTTAATACTATTTAAATGCATTACAATTAAAATCATAATGTTTATTAAACCATAAATGTATTTTTTTTTAAATCAACACAATTTTTCAACACAAATCAACATCATTATTTTTTACATGTTTATTTATTTAAATTTGGCAAAATTGTGCAGTTTTTTGCAGCTTAATCTAACAGCTTAATTTGAGTACTTTACTGGAGGCGTCACCAAAAGATGTCACGTGATACTGAAGGCGTCAACGAGAGTGAGTGAGTGAGAGAGAGACAACAAGAGAGAGACAGTGAGTGTGAGAGAGACAGAGAGCACAGAAATTATTTACCTGTTGCCACACCTGTATGTGTTTATGTGTGTTTGTATCTGAGCAGAGACTCTGATCTTGTCTGAGACTCATAATCTGAATAATCAATTGTTCTTCTGTATTACTGCAGCATCAGGTAAGAAACAGTGTGTTTTTACTTTATATATCTGACTTTACAGAGTGTGTTTGACAGGTTTCATGTGAAATGCTTCCTATCGGCCAGTTTATCTGTTTAAACTTGATATTCAAGGTATTCTCAGACACTTTAAAGAGTTTTTAGTGTAATAATGTTTTCCATTACGTGAAATTCTACAGTGAGCCGTGTTGTGTTTGTGTTACGATTGTGTTGTGTTTGTGTTGTGTTTATTTCCCTGTATGCGAGTCAGAGGTCAGAGTTCAGGATGAACAGGTGGAACTGCATTACTCATTGAGCTGTGCTGGTTAATGTCTGTAGTTTCACTTGTGTTCACTGACTGTGTGTTTAAGAGAATGTGTGTTCATTGTGTGGTGTACAAGGACAAACTGACGAATATAAAAGGAATTTCTTCACTGATAAACCCTCAAACTCTTGATAAACTGTATATTGGTTACTTCAGTTTGAAAGGGCATATTGACATTGCCAATCCCAGAACTGCTATCTAGAGAGAAGAAGAGAGACCCACCGAAAACAACACATCGGCCATCGGCCACACTGGCCTCTAATGGTACAATTTATACCATTTAACTACAGCAAATGAGACTCAAAAACCAAAATAAATTCATGTTTTTTAGCAATATTTACTTGGGGTTAGGGTGATTAATCAGGCTGCCCATGTTTTAGGCCTCGTCTACATTAATCCGGATAAATTCACCCACCGTTCACACTGTCGTTTTCAAACATCTTCCAGAAGTTGCTCGTCCACACTAGAACATACAAAAACACTTAAATCCCCTTAATGCACATGCGTCATTTCCATGTTCGGTCTGGATCGCAAGTGTCCTGGAGTTCCACCCCAGACAGTAATTCCGAGTAAACTTCCCGTCACCTTTGAAGGGATGTGAAGATTATACAAAGTGTCATTAATCTTTAACAACGCTATCAAAGTGGATAACAGACACAGCAACGCCACTACAACATGGCCCGCCATCTTTATTGTTTTGTGTTGATGGATCACATGACTGCGTCACATGACATCAAATGGCCTACTTCACCAGTTTCGAATTTCTCAGTTTTCCCTTTCCACACCACAACACGAAAACGGTGTTTCAAAGTGATCCACTTGGTAGAGTTTTCGAAAGCTCAGATTGTGCTCTACAAAAACACCGTCTCAGTGTGGACAGAAGGCCAAAACATAGCGAAAAACATGCGTTTTCAAACGAAAATGTATTTGTGTAAGACCCGGATATAGTTTTGATACTTTTTCTGTGTTCCGGATCACACAGTCGACTACATTGGCTTTCAACGTATGCTCTCGGTCAACGGCAGGCGCATGAGCCAATGATGTGCACAGACAGTCCATGCAGACTGTGTTGATGACGAAAATAACTGTGTGCTCAGCGATCAGCAACCCAGACAACTGAAGTATACTTTGGTACATGGTCTGCACTTATATAGCGCCTTTTTAACCTTAGCGGTAATCAAATCGCTTTACACTGCGTCTCATTCACCCATTCACACACCAATGACGGCAGAGCTGCATGCAAGGCACTAGTCTGCCACTGGGATCTTCTTGGGTTGCTTCGGCATGTGGAGTCGTGTGGGGCGGGAATCGAACCGCCAACCCTGCGATTAGTGGCCGACCCGCTCTACCACCTGAGCCACAGCCGCCGCTGGTTTCTCAGGTCTCATCCACACTAATCCGTGTTTGTTTGAAAATGCATTAGTTTTGCTATGTTTACACCTCACACCTCTCATTTCAAAAGCGATATCCATTACCGCATACTTTGGAAAATGATGATGTTAGGAAACTGTAAACAGAGGTTTCAAACTTAAACTGGTTAGTGTGGTAGAGGCCTCCCTTGTTTAAATATCTCTCTCTCTCTCTCTCTCTCTGTTCAGGACTTTGGCAGTGGAAACATGAAAAATCAACACTTTTATTTAACCTGGGAGTTCAGACGAATATGAACTGTGGGAGTTTAAATGTTCTGTAGTTTCATCCCTAAACCATAGACGTGATTTCTACAGATAGAAGTTTGATACTACAGAACAACAATCCAACTCACAAACCGAACGGAAAGACAAACAAGCAGCGAAATGACCGAGCTCCTCGTCATTAAACCTGAAAGAGTTGATGAGAGGAAACCGCTCACTACCAGCGAGAACTTCCAAGAACTTCAGAGGTCTGATGGAGATCACACAGAACCCAGAACCCTGCAATGGCACGAGGATCGAGGACCAGACCACCGCTCACCTGAAGGACAGACGTCCAGCCAGAAGCAAGTGAGTGGAACGGAGAGTTCCAGAGAGATGGAGAGAGGAGAGCACTGGATGGACACGGAGGAGAAGAAGAGTGATGATGAAAGAGGAGATCAGGACAGTGGAGACGGCTCATTGGCTGATGATGAGGAAGAGGATGATGATGATGATGAAATCGGTTGCGATAGGGTACGTGCGCACTGGATGCCAGAGAAAGCCGGACAGCTCTTCACTCCAAACATAATGATAGTGCAGCCGACCTGCCATCAGCAGGACCTGAATGAAAGCAGTGTGATGAAAGAGGAGATACAGATGCAGAAAGCTCCTCTATACACGCAAAACTTTCACATGAGCCAACCAAAACACTTCCACCCACAGTGGATAGAAGACATTGAAAAACCCAAAGGTAAATCAGGTCAAACCTCATATTTTGTTAGTAGTTGTCTGTCATTGGGCTTCAACTCCGAACATAGCATGTGTAGCTAAACTCCAATTATGTGATCTCAAGATACTACATGGAACAAAATAGCTGAAATTAGCCATTATGGGGCCAAGCACACCAACGGCAACAATGGAAATAATGTTTTTGGATAAAATGACCAACATAGATGGGACTAATATGGCTACCATAGGAACAATGGGTATCATTTGACACCGTAAGCCCCAAAGAATCTAAAGAGACCACCCTTATGCCATGTTTCATAGTTTTGTAAACTGATCCGGTACCCTCAAGGCATGATGGCTATGAAGTATACCTAGTTTCGTTTCAATACAACAAAGCGTTTGACAATATACAGCATCACGACCTTTGTGGCGTGCTCGCCGTAAGATTCATTGAAGCACTGGTCTATCAAAATGCTTTTATTAACTTTTGGGTCATGAGCAAACATAGTTGATGCATGCCAAATTTTGTGTGAATTGTAAGTATGGCCTAGGGGAAATATTTGTAGGGCATTTGGTTTAATAGTTATTCGCATAAACATAAATGCCACTTTGAACTGTTGGTGGCGCTAGAGGGTTTCAGTTAGAGACTCCAAATTTGCCACAAGGAATGTTCAGACCCTGCCCTACAAGTGTGCCAAATTTCACAACTTTTTACCATAGGCTACCGTTCTATGGGCTGCCATAGACTCCCATTCAGAATAAGACTAATATAAACAATAGATGCCAACGCACCTTCAACGCTTTGCCCCTAATAATGGGCCACTCAAACCCTGAATGAACCTTGATTTAATGCACTAGACTTCATGCACTATTTTCATGCCCTGCTCTCCTTTATGTTTATGTTATGTGTATAGATCACGGGGCATCGATCCCATGATCTAGGTGTTGCGAGTGCCATGCTATACCAATCTATCTATGCCAATCTATCCATACCAATCTGATATAACTTCTGGTTAGTTCATGGCACTGGAAATGAAATGTTGAATGCATTAATCTCTCTCTCTCTCTCAGACAGTTGCTGTGGAGAGATTGTAAGAGTGTGTGTGTTTATTACGGCTGCAGCAGTTATTTTCCCGTTACTAACGTGGGGCGGGTACGAGCTCCTGCCCTTTAAAATCCCTCTTCTCGACAGAACCCCCTTCAGGCTGGTCTACACTCTACGCTGTGCGTTTTTCGGCACCATTCCAATAGTGCTGGGTGAGCAAAAATTCACTTTCTCATTGATTCACAAAAACAATAACTGCTTCCAAATGTATGAAAGTGCCCCGTCTTCCACTGCTCAGACAAACAGATGGTAAAGGCTCAAATAAACACATTGCAATTCCCTTCGGTGATGACGGTGTCCTGCATTGGGAATCGTTTTATTTGGGGAGAAGACTTTGATAACGTGTATTCTTTGCATTCTCATGGTTGTGCATCTCTTAATGATTCTGACCATGTTTGTCTGTTTCAGGGGTGTTGGTTCAGGGTGCGTCCCGTCTGAGGTTTGGGACCCTGAAGCCGCTGTTTGTTGGGACGTGGGAGATTCGTCAGGTGGCCGTTCACAGTCACTACGTCAGAGAGTCCCTCCACCTGTACCTGCTGTATTTCATGCAGCTCGCTGTCATGGCGACCTACATCCAACAGGAGATGCTCAAACTGGTGCCGCTCCTCACCATCATCTTTGTGATTGGCCGGTGAGTGCACAAGTCCGTTATGCATCGTCACCAGTGGACGTTTACAAATAAATTCACCTTATTGTGTTAAATTGATGTAAAGTAACATGTTTGGTTGATTTAAAGTTATTCATGAGTTGTTCTTGTTGAAGTTTGTTCTGCTCAGGTTTCATGAATGAAGCTCATTAACACGTTGTATTTTGTTGATCCTCAGACTGATTTACTGGGTGTGCGTTGTTTATGGCAGCAGCGTACGAGCGCTGGGTTTCGGCCTCTCCTTCTTGCCCCTGCTTGCCCTTCTGGGGGCAAACCTTTACTTCATTGGCTCAGTGGGCGGAGCAGAGGTGGTGTTTGATGTGGCCCCTCCCACTACACCCCCACCCCCAAAGCTGAGATGGTGGGGGTGAAACTGAAGAACAACAGAGATCTGAGTTTCATGTTTCGAGTTGTTTGCTTTGCTGTCGTCCACGATGGCGAGACGTTCACATAATAAACAATGAAGTTTGTTCGAGAATCATCTAGAAGGAATTCTCGCCTGCACTGAGAGCGATGATGATCAGTTTAACTCATATTGGGGGAATCTCAGGGAATCTGCCAGCACAAGATCTTCAGAAGTTATTTTACATTGTTATACAGAAAGTAATGAATCTTACAGACATGCTGTTTGTTTACTATTGTTGTTGTTGTCATGCTGTCAATATAATGTTTGAATGTTTGTGAAAAAACAGTTTACTAAATGAAGTTGATCATCAATGTCCAGACTTAATCTATCTTCTAATGAAACTTTATAAACGTCTTTGTGATCACATTTTATTCAAGATCTCTTGATTCGATACAAAACAAACAAAATTCAGTTCACAAGAGAGTCGAGGAAGAATTTATGTAGAGAAATATGATTATTGCAGCTTTTAAAACTATATTTACATTTGTAAAAGAACAGTAAAGTTTGTGCGTACATGTGCAAATAAACGTTTGTTAGTAAATATGCAGTTTCCTCCAAACATTGACCAGTCAAATGTTAATTTAATAAACTATTTTACAATTCTCTTAAAAATAACTGCTGCATAATAATAAACGTATTTAATTCATCTAAACTGAAGACAAACCGTCCAAATCCCTGAGAAACTGAAATGCATTTCTGATTGTTAAATTCGGACAACATTTGCGTAATTATATTTGAGGATTAAAGAGAAAAATTATCATTTTAAGTCTTAAAAATGTGTGCAATTTTCCACAGTCAGTTATCTGGCCAATATACGTTTTTAAAACAAGCAAAAATCACAAATTAAAATAGTAACACTGTAGTTTTGGTTTGTCTGTGATCTATCGTCAAATCAGATTGAGGTATAATAATTTCCGATACATGGCTAAATCAAACATTAATGCAGGAGGAATCGTCAGAAGTGGAACGCCATACTCTGATTGGCCAATCCGGAGATCTATCATAGAGTTTATCAGTAACGTGCACACTGACAATCTAATTGGCCACTCTGTCTCGGTCACGCCCACCTGACTGTCGATTAGTCAGTAAGAGCATGGGGGCGGAGCTTGTGCCACAATGTCTCAGTTGATTGGCTCATATCCCGTTGATTGCGACGTCCTCTTTCGGATCAAAATATAAACTCCACCCACGATAACGATCACCAGTGGAGCGCCGAGTCCAACAGCCATGATGGCAAGGATTAGAGTGGAGAACGAGTCGACCGGTGGATCGCCCATGCCCATTAAAACAGACCTGTAATGTAAACGAGAGCTCAGAGTTCAGTCAAACACATCAAATCTCACAGATTCAACACACCAATGGCCAAACACCCACTACAGAACTTAATCAGAGTACATAGTCGGGTCATTCTGTGTCAACCGGAGCTCAAAATTGAGTGTTTCATCATTTTTAATTACTGGTGAACGATAAACATAAATTATGATTTTTAAATGACAAAAAGAGTTATGCATTATTTTGTAGAAGAGGGTCAAAATGACGCTTTTCGCCTATGATTTTGGAGCAAAACTACAGGCCAAAAAATAAACTTAAAGGTTTCAGCATTATGATTTTGTTTTTACACAGAGAGAACAAGATTTATTACTAAAACCAGTAGATGTTTGCACCAATTATTGCATTATATGTCAATCGTGTGAGTCAAAAAATGGGAAAAGGCTATTTTTTGTGTTTTTTTTCCAAAGTTGGAGCGCCTATAACTCCAGAAACATTAAAGATAACATTATATCCTTTTGGTCTCTGGTTCAAAACAAACTTCAGTTTTTGTATCTTCATTTTTAAGGCCCTATATTGTTTATTCACAGAGATATGTGGCTCTCAATGTGGCTCCATGTGTAAATTGTCCATTTTTACCCATTTTCAATGGTCCAAAACCAAATGTGTCACATGATGCTAGTTTTTCTTGTTCAACAAAATAAAAGTCTGAAGAACAAATAAATGTTGAAACTAGAAGTGTACCATTATATACAGTATTCCTATTAAAACAATAATGTCAAAATCTTCGAAACTCCAAAGATGCACTAAAATGTTGATCTTTTTTTTGAATGGAGCCACTTTGAGATTCTCATATCTCTGTGATTTCTCCATATAGGGCCTTAGAAATTAAACTGCAAGAAGGAAAGTTTGTTCTGAACCAGAATCTAAAAGGATATTAAGATATCTTTAATACTCTTGGAGTTATAGGCACCAAAACTTTGGAAAAACAACAAAAAATAAATCCTTTTCCCCCATATTTGGACTCACACATTGACATATAATGCAACAATTGGTGCAAACTTCTACTGGTTTTAGTAATAGACCTACTAATCTCTGGGTAAAAATAAAATCATGATACTGACACCTTCCTAAGGGTATTTTTTTAACTGTAGTTTTGCTCCAAAATCATTGGCGGAAATTGTCATTTTGACCCTCTTCTACAAAACAATGGATCACTCAGTAATCATTCATCCATTGCATTTCATATTTTGGCTTTCAGCATCATTTATGTTGATCTCTCTTCATAAGAGTTAACAACAATAAACATTTCAGCCGGGAAGTTTCTGAATAACCCATTGAAGGATTGAAGGGGATAGAAGTACATTC
The DNA here is from genome assembly GCF_025860055.1 of Xyrauchen texanus. NCBI lineage: Eukaryota > Metazoa > Chordata > Actinopteri > Cypriniformes > Catostomidae > Xyrauchen > Xyrauchen texanus. The sequence continues at coordinate 3,801,220 of NC_068285.1, forward strand.
AATGCTCTGCTGTCTTAAGTGAATTAGTACATTTGTTTGGATGTTTTTAGATTAATGAGTCCATAACAAGTACGTGTAAACACCAGATCTGTGGCGCTTTCAAAACATTGTCACATGTCAACCTTTGGCTCAACCAATGGCGTGAGTTTGTAGTGGGATTACCTGTTTCTCTGACCAATGGCAGACAGGGTGATATCGATATTTGTAAATGTTTGAGTCATTATTTCACACTCACCAGCTGAGGTAATTGGTTGCGTTGTAAAACGGGTCTCCAGCGATTCCGAAGCTTATGTTCAGCCCGTATGTATGAGAATCTTTGAAATACGCCTGAACCAGACCAGACGGAGGGAGCTGGGTCATGGGAACGGGTTCAGAGTGCATGCAGGGTGTGGCGTCCTCAAACACAGGTTTGGGTTTGCGATACGCAACAGGTTTCCACTGCGTGTAGCCCCAAACAGTGCTGGTGTTGACCGGAGACGAGACCCACTGTGACACCTGTAATAGTGACCGTTATACCATTCAGGACATTTGAAGATTGTTCCAATAAACCGAAAACCACACCTGATTTACAGAAGTGTTACTGCCTTGTACAATCAAATATTGAAGAGAGTTGTGAGTCAATTGTTTTTGTACCTTAAAAATGGAGGGAGTGTATTCATCATCGATGGAGCTTCGAACATCTACTCGTCCCTGGAATCCAGAGTCGCCAACGGTCTGGAGCTCCAGAGAGAATCGCGAGTAATTGGCTCAGCGGCGCCACGCCGTCCAACCACACGTGGAGCTGGCTGCAGTTTGCGTTATGGCGGAGGCTCGCCACGCCGACGGGCGTACCTTCTGACTCAAACGCTGAGAACTGTTTTAGAGGAGATATCAGATACAAACATGAATCTAAAGTCCACATATGAAGAATCTCCACAGGCGTAAAGCTGTCGTTTGTTGCAGTTCTTCTTACCTGCAGACAGAGGGAGCCGTTGATGAAACTGACGGATTCGTCACCTCCGCAGAACATTACCGTGTGGTCGGATTGGTTGACAGATGCGTTCAAACCCGACCAGATGAAGTTCTGGAGCTCGTAAGGAGGGTAAAAACTTGACTCGGCAGTATGCTGTGGGTCAGCCGTGTTATTGACGTCACTGTACTCCCAGAGCTGAGAGAGACAGACATAAGTATTCATTTGTTACCCTAATTTCAATGGGCTTTATTCTTTAATGACAGACAGATACACAGATGGACAAGTCTTACTCTAGTGAAAACTAGTGCACGGCTGAACTGCACGCTTCTCTCTGGCTCCACCTTCAGGCTGCCGGATGAACTGCGGTTTATAAACTCAGGCCAGTCCACCTGCACTGTCGATTCTGTGCTGTTACTGTGGACCAGCAGCACTGCTGGAGCTCCATGATTATAAAGAAAGAAATGAAGTGTGTCATTGTCCCCCAGTGCTCGCACATGCACCAGACCGACTCCAGGGGGCAGTGTGGAGGGGGGCTTCAATCCAGGGTTCAGTTCTACAGTGACCTGAGAAAACACAGGTCTTACATTAGAGATATCACACGGATCATAACAGACAGGGAAGTCGGATTCATTTGAGTGAATGTCATTTATTTATAGTCAAATGCGTTTTAGTGGCATAATATTTTTACATAAAGATAAGTTGACAATGCAAGGTGCTGTAAGGAATACTATAGTATTACTATAGTCCATGGCCAAAAAACAAGGTATTCCCATAATAAACATGGTAGTACTGTTGCACCTGGTCAGTGATGGGTTTGTTGGTTATCAGAACTATACAACAATTCAGTGTAATTTATGATATGCATCAGTGTATCTTAATACATGAGTTTAAATAAACAGGTAAATAATGAGACAAAACAGCCAAACAACACACACAAACTAGATTAAAGTGCAAAACATTAAACTAGCCCATGTACAAATCAAGCAAGTCTCTTATTTAAGTATTTTAATTCATTATTTTTACCTTCCGTCGGAATTTCTCTCCATTTCCCAGGAATGCAAACGCACAACCGAACACAACAAACAGCGCCGAACAGATTAAATGTGTTTTAATCATCGACATGTTTGAAACTGAACACAGATGCGGAATAGAGAAATCACATGACGTCTGTGTTTGTGTTTTCAGAGCAGTCATGTGACCCGGGCAGCGCTACAGGACTGATCTGTGATCAGCGGTTAGTTCTGATGTGTCATACGGGTGAGTGAACAGTGACGGCGGTGCTGATCCGGAATCAGCTGTTGCTAAAACACGGAAATAGACTCGTTCTTCAAAATAAAAGCATGATCCTGCAACACCGGAGGCTGCATTTTCAGGACCGCAGTCCAATTTAAAAATGACCGAGTTGAACATGTTCAAGTAAATGTTCCTTATTTCATTCACTTCTCTCTCACACTCCGCCTTTCTGTCTCTCGGGAGTCGGTGAAGACAGTTCTGTCCATGTGGCAGCTGATGAACAAATGTGTGTGTGTATGTTCAATATGCATATTATTCCATCTTTATTTTTCTTGTTGTTGTGCATTTCTGGATGTCTCACAATTTCACCCCAAAATCAAGAGAGAAAATAAGAAATTATATTGTACACAAAAAATGAAGCCTATTTTTAGGACCATTGATATTTATTATTTTCATGAGAGTTAAGCACCTTTCTCTCCAAAATGAATATGCTTGTTGTTATATTTGTACGCTCGAACAAATATATTTTGTTTATTAGACTGCTGGTTTATTGGATGCGACTAGTTACAAATCAAAAAGAGAAATGGAAATTGCACACAGCAGTCACGTGGTAGTCTCAGGACATTAAAATGAACACATTTTCACATTAAAGTAATGAGAAAAACATTTTTGAAGAGGCTTTGTTTATACAGCGCCTTTACAATAGATGTTGGGGTGAGGGTGGGTGGGTATGAATGTCCCCAAAGTTGTTGGGGTGGGTATGAACGGCCCCAAAGTTGTTGGGGTGGGTATGAACGGCCCCAAAGATGTTGGGGTGGGTATGAATGCCCCCAAAAGTTGTTGGGGTGGTTATGAATGGCCCCAAAGTTGTTGGGGTGGGTATGAATGGCCACAAAGTTATTGTGTTGTGGGGTGGTTGGTTATGAATACCCCCAAAGTTGTTGGGGAGGGTATGAATGCCCCCCAAAGATGTTGGGGTGGGTGGCTATGAACAGGGTGGCAGGTGGTTTGGTATGAACTCCCCCCCCAAAGTTGTTGCGGTGGGGGGGTATGAACGCCCTCAAAGTTGCTGGGGTGGGGGGTTATGAACGGCCCCAAAGTTGCTTATTGTGTCGCCACCTCCTAAAGCCCCCCACCCTCGCACCCATGCAAGATGCCATCCTGGGCGACTGCCCATGTCACCCATGCCTAAATCTGCCACTGTTTGGTTGGGTATGAATGCCCCCAAAGATGTTGGTGTGGGGGGGTTGGTTGGTATGAATGCCCCCAAAGATGTTGTGGTGTGGGGTGGTTGGTTATGAATGCCCCCAAAATTGTTGGGGTGGGTATGAACGCCCCCCAAAGATGTTGGGGTGGGTGAGTATGAACGGCCCCAAATATGTTTGGGTGGGGGGGGGGGGTGTATATGAACTCCCCTAAAGTTGTTAGGGTGGGGGTGTATGAACGGCCCCAAAGTTGCTGATTGTGTCGCCACCTCGTAAAGCCCCACCCACACTCGCACCCCTACAAGATGCCGCCCCGGATGACACTGCTCATGTCGCCCATGCCTAAATCTGCCACTGCTTCCAGTGAAAGCATTGATCAGTCTAAATTACTTTCAGACGATGATTTCTTATTTTGTGTAAAGAGTGCACAATAGACAACACAACAACAAAGCAGCGAGTCCTTACCTTGTTTGTGTTATGGCAGTGTAGAGTTTGATCAAACAATGATGATGGGTGAACTGAACATGTGGTACTACACTTTTTTTTTACCACTTTGTGGACATTGCTGTGGCCAATGCATTCATCATGCATCCGCAACTGGCCAAGTCAAGAATGAAGAAACCCCTTTCACAGAAGGCATTCAGCGAGACAGACGTTCAGGCTCCAACAATGACTAAAAAGCATTTATTACACATAAGATTGTAAGTCTTACTGTTAACCATTAAAATTATAAAAACGATATGTTCACTGTGATATTCTAAAGCAGAAACTGATCTAACAGTTTGATATACCTCATAATATAAGCTGGTAACCAAGTGTCACTTTGGGGACCTTTTGGAGTCTCCAAATGGCCTTTTCAGAAAGGCACCCAAACAGAAAGCCAAGTTTAGCTAGTATCACCTTCACATTTGCAACATAGCTTGGTAAGACTGAGGGCTTTAGCTTGTTTATCTGCCTATACTGCAGCATTGTGTGTTTATTTCATAATAAGTGTGAAATATGATTTATTTCCTTGTGTGTTTGCACGTCTTTATCTGTGTTAGTAACAGATTGAGTAATTCTGAAGACTTCATAGTAAAGTCTCAAGTGCTTTCTAAAGATCCTTGATTATGTGTGTAGTCAGAGGGACTCATGAGCAGTAAACCTTTTATTTTGGGTATGTCATTTGCCCCGTTCCTCGCCAGATTGGGGGGATTTTACGTCTTATTACTATCATTTCTGATTATCATTGTCCTATGTGTGTCAAACATGTTGAGTGATCCAAACATCATCTGCAGCCTGAAACTGAACTTTTGATCAGATTTTAGGGGTGAACACACTTAACTGCATAGAGAGATATAGGATGCTCCCTTGCTCCCTATTTAGTGCATGACTTAACCACCAGTGTGCTGTTTGTCTGCACTGGTCTCAGAACAGTTATAGGAGAGCTATAGGATGCTCCCTTGCTCCCTATTTAGTGCATGACTTAACCTCCAGTGTGCTGTCTGTCTGCACTGGTCTCAGAACAGTTATAGGAGAGCTATAGGATGCTCCCTCGCTCCCTATTTAGTGCATGACTTAACCTCCAGTGTGCTGTCTGTCTGCACTGGTCTCAGAACAGTTATAGGTGAGCTATAGGATGCTCCCATGCTCCCTATTTAGTGCATGACTTAACCTCCAGTGTGCTGTCTGTCTGCACTGGTCTCAGAACAGTTATAGGAGAGCTATAGGATGCTCCCATGCTCCCTATTTAGTGCATGACTTAACCTCCAGTGTGCTGTCTGTCTGCACTGGTCTCAGAAAAGTTATAGGAGAGCTATAGGATGCTCCCTTGCTCCCTATTTAGTGAATGACTTAACCTCCAGTGTGCTGTCTGTCTGCACTGATCTCAGAACAGTTATAGGAGAGCTATAGGACGCTCCCTCGCTCCCTATTTAGTGAATGACTTAACCTCCAGTGTGCTGTCTGTCTGCACTGGTCTCAGAACAGTAATAGAGAGCTATAGGATGCTCCCTTGCTCCCTATTTAGTGAATGACTTAACCTCCAGTGTGCTGTCTGTCTGCACCGGTCTCAGAACAGTTATAGGAGAGATATAGGATGCTCCCTTGCTCCCTATTTAGTGCATGACTTAACCTCCAGTGTGCTGTCTGTCTGCACTGGTCTCAGAACAGTTATAGGAGAGCTATAGGACGCTCCCTTGCTCCCTATTTAGTGAATGACTTAACCTCCAGTGTGCTGTCTGTCTGCACTGGTCTCAGAACAGTAATAGAGAGCTATAGGATGCTCCCTTGCTCCCTATTTAGTGAATGACTTAACCTCCAGTGTGCTGTCTGTCTGTACTGGTCTCAGAACAGTTATAGGAGAGCTATAGGACGCTCCCTTGCTCCCTATTTAGTGAATGACTTAACCTCCAGTGTGCTGTCTGTCTGCACTGGTCTCAGAACAGTAATAGAGAGCTATAGGATGCTCCCTTGCTCCCTATTTAGTGAATGACTTAACCTCCAGTGTGCTGTCTGTCTGCACTGATCTCAGAACAGTTATAGGAGAGCTATAGGATGCTCCCTTGCTCCCTATTTAGTGAATGACTTAACCTCCAGTGTGCTGTCTGTCTGCACTGGTCTCAGAACAGTTATAGGAGAGCTATAGGATGCTCCCTTGCTCCCTATTTAGTGCATGACTTAACCTCCAGTGTGCTGTCTGTCTGCACTGGTCTCAGAACAGTTTGAAATGCACCTTATTTTCATCATAACTCCATATAAAGCTTCTGAAAGACACATTTATCAGTTTTTGCATGAATACATTTATTCTCAATATAGGAATGCATGTATTAATGTTAATAGAATGGTATTATACAGTGCAGGAATAAAGTCCCAAAATCCACATATGTGGACATCATGTTTATCAGCGCGCTGATGCGCGAAAAATCAATGAATTTTTTAAAACAGAGTATCAAATGAAACTAGAGATGCTCCTCTTTACAACCAAACAGGTTTCAGTTAAAAAACTTAAAGAGGTTTTTAACCAGAGGCACTTTTGTTGGCGCTGCGCCTGTAGTAGCGCTTCACGGAAATCGACATCATGTTGTCGTGTCACGAGACTCGATGTACCATAAGTTTAACTCTTAAATTAAAGCGTAGAGTCTTGTGAACAGAATTCAGTCGGTTTTATTTCATTTAAATCATACGTTGCATATGGCGAAGCCAAAATACAATGTCCACACATGTGGACACGGGGTCGAACGAGGTTAAAATATTACCCACATTGGTAGTATCGGTTATTTAACTTTGTTTGTCTGTTAATTTTGGCATGAAATGTGGCCTGAGCAGGGATTTGTGAGATTCACTCTTCTGTTGAAGGTTTAAAAGCTTGAATATAAACGTGAGCTTTGAATGTTTTAGTTAAACAGAAGCAGGTCATACAGTGAATAAATCTCTCTCTAACACGGTTAAAAAAAACATCAAATGGTAAATAACGCATATACGTGTGGAACTGGAGACACAAAGGTTAGGTTAGGTATTGTGAAAAATAATATATCATTTCTACAGTGTATAAAAGTTCATATGTTATATACACTTTGATTTCTGTACATCCATATTCTCCTGCACATAGGATCCAGTCTTTCAACCTGGCCTGGTCAAAAGGTGTTTTTAGCTCATCTCAGTGTGTCTTCCATAACGGGTTTCTGTACACCCAACCATCTTCCTGCACACAAAGATACAAAGACATTAATAACATTTGGAAGAAACTTTCAAAATGCTCTGAAAATGTATTTCATCTTTGCCAGATAAACAGATAAACGTCACAATGCTAAAACATTTGTCAAAACTGTTCTCGGTCTGTCTGATGCATATTTAAGAAATCGTTCCAAATTTCTTAAAACAGTTGCTCAATTCTCCAAGCAATGATTTTCACAAATCACTGGATTTGCCAAAGTTTGCAAGAAAAACCCAAAAGTAAGATGTCTGATTTGTTCAGGTTTCAGGTTTAACCCCTTGATATTTCAGTCCGTGTGACTGCAGTAAAACCAGAGTTTGGCACATTTCAAACCCTGCAACATGAATGCAGCTCAGTTTCTTGTCTGACGGTAAATCTTATTTTTCTCCACCGTAAAATGTCGATGAAGAATGTTACTGAGGTCAGGTTTAAGACTAAACTTAAGGGGCTTTTCCACTGCACGGTACAAATCGACTCGACTCTGCTCGCTTTTTGGGGGTTTTCCACTGTGGATAGTACCTGGTACCTGGTACTTTTTTTAGTACCACCTCGATCGATGTTCCAAGCATGCCGATACTAAATGTGATGTCAAAACCCTGCAGATCACTGATTGGTCAGAGAGAATCGTCACTACCAGCGTCACTGGAGTTGCAGCACGGGACATCAACTGGCTAGTTTTAAAGTTAGCAAAAGTGATAGCAGTATCATTTGTTCACACGACTTTCGAATTGTGAAAAGAAATGGCTGTGCGCAAAACCACGCCGTGGTCAATAAACGAGGTGCAGATGTTCCTCTCGTTAGCAATGAACGAAACGATGCAAAACGAAAAAGTATTTCAGGAAGTGTCTCAGCTGTTGGCTGCGTACGGCTACCACCGGACCTACCAACAGTGTAGGGAAAACTAAAAAAAAAGGGACTATGGCGCGCAATGGGACGGAGAGTGCCCTGGAATCGGCCACGGCATTGTTGGAGTCCATGATGGAGGATGATATGTTTTGTTACGTTAACTCTATACTCTGCTTGAAAGCTTCACTTTATTTAGTTGACCAGCTACTGGAACGCTTCTAAAACAACCAGGCAAATTTAACTGTTACATTTGTGTAAAATCACCATGCAACAACGGCATTATGCAGCACAATGCGCTAGTCGCTAACAGCTAGCGGTCGTTTATGGTCAGTAATGTTTGTGTCCTGTTTAAGATGATGTCACGGCAGTAGAGGTGGCGCAACTATGACGAAAAAGCCTATAATCCCGCCCACGTTGAGGCGGCACTAAACTGCAGTGGAAATGCAAGCTCAGAAAAGTAAAGCGAGTTGAGTCGAACCGTAACGTTCCGTGGAAAAGTGCCATTAATGCACCTCTTTGCTGAAGTAAGTGGGTTTCCAGTTCATGTTGTTGGCATCTCTCCGTCTCTCCTCTGATCTCTGGTCTTCTTCTAACACGTGCTTGTGTTCAGTCGCCAGATCGACATTATCGTCCTTCAACGCTCTGGTGACGTGCTGCCAAAGACGCCTAAACACATACAGACCAGCAGAATATCACAACCACCATCTAAATTTAACTTTTGCCAACGATAAGTGAGGACGTAAACATTTCTAACTGGTCAAAAAAAGATTCATAGGTACACTTTTGAATCTTTACACCCATTTATCCAAGTCTGATGTGTACCTGCTCACCTTGATTCGGTCCGTCCCTGTTTCTCCACTGGACGAATCAGCTTTCTGATGACAGGCAGCTTGGCGGTGTCAATCACTTTGGTCTCTCCGCTGCTGTAGGTGAACTCTAGCGTCCCGTTCCACTCGCCCTGAGCTTTACACATGATGATACCGCTGGAGTTCTGCTTGACTTCTGCAGTGACCCTGAAGAACACATGTTTATTACAGTAAACTGAAAAAAAAGAACAAAAAATTAGCAAGATTTACCTCATTATTATTCCTCAAAGTTTTGCACACGTGTTTTTCTCAGTAAATTTCAAGAGTACAAAATCAAGTAAAATCTAGTTAACTTAATTACATGTGAGAAGTGGCAGATTTAGGCATGGGCGACATCTTGCAGGGGAGTGGCGGTGCCCCCTGGTCAACAGCTTTGGGGGCATTCTCATTTAAAATAACCCCCCACGGTCAACACCTTTGGGGTGTTAGAACCCCCGCCCCCCCCATGGTCAAGTCAACAACTTTGGGGGCATTCTCATTTAGAATAACCCCCCACGGTCAACACCTCTGGGGCATTGTTGTTTAGAACCCCCACCCCCCCATGATCAACAACTTTGGGGGCGTTGTCATTTAGAATAACCCCCCATGGTCAACACCTTTGGGGCATTGTTGTTTAGAACCCCCACCCCCCCATGATCAACAACTTTGGGGGCGTTGTCATTTAGAATAACCCCCCATGGTCAACACCTTTGGGGCATTGTTGTTTAGAACCCCCACCCCCCCATGATCAACAACTTTGGGGGCGTTGTCATTTAGAATAACCCCCCACGGTCAACACCTTTGGGGCATAGTTGTTTAGAACCCCCACCCCCCCATGATCAACAACATTGGGGGCATTGTCATTTAGAAACCCCACCCTCCCCATGATCAACACATTTGGGGCATTGTTGTTTAGAACCCCCACTCCCCCCACGGTCAACATCTTTGGGGGCATTGTCATTTAAAATAACCCCCCACGGGGCATTTTTGTTTAGAATAACCCCCCACGGTCAACACCTTTGGGGCATTGTTGTTTAGAACCTCCCCCATGATCAACAACTTTGGGGGCATTCTCATTTAGAATAATCCCCCACGGTCAACACCTTTGGGGCGTTGTTGTTTAGAACCCCCACTCCCCCCACGGTCAACACTTAAAAACTTCACAGTTAATCCAGTAACATGATGTACATGGCACTTAAGTTAACTTAGTTAAATTTAAATGATCCTTTCATTAGAACATTTCCCATTATGAACATTCCTTATGAACACATTTAATCATGCACTACATGACCTGATGACTGTGACAATCAACAGATAATTACATGTAATTTGGAGTAGAAAATAAACTTCACACTAGTTATCCAATTTAAAAATTCAACAACAAAAATCATATAAATAAACTGGCAAACAGTAAAATTATGCAAGCTTATTAATTATTCAATCTTGGTGCATGCTGTGAATGCCAACTTCAAAAATTTGAGTAAAATGCACCAATAAAATACTTACTTTCTTTACCTGTGAAATGTACTCAAATTAGTGAATACATCTGAAAAGGTTTTCTACAGTAGGACACTGAGTTCATGCTTAAACTGACTTATTCACTGTAGAAAGTACTTCATATTTTCTGCTATGTTTACTTCACCACAACACATTTTTTTCAGTACTCAGGATACTTAATTCTTCTCAATTATGTCTCATTAATGTATACATTTTTACTCTAATACATGAGTCAATTGTTGACACAGTAGGAGTACAGATCTATTACATGAATGTGGATATCATAGCTCAGATCATTTGCTCTTGCAAGAATTTGATGTTAGAAGTGTTTGGGTTCATATTTAAATCTCTGACTTTGGTATCTCGGCCAATCTAAGCACAGTTTGAGGGAATGTTGAAAGGAAGGAAAGTTTACAGCAAAAACCTAAGCAGAAGTCTCCATTTGTTCTCCATTGAATCTGTCTAGAGAAAGAGTTGAGATATTAAGAGTGATCTCATTTGTGATTTTTCTTTCCTTCAGATATGAAAATAATAAGTCAACAGAAAATCTCTATGAAGACGAAGTGCCAGACCTGTGAACTTTGCCCCCATAGAAGGGTTTGGTGTGGAATGTGACGCTGGCTGAGTATCCCGTCTTGACACAGCTGATCGTGACCTTTCCCCCCAGCTCTACCCAAGGGACGGTGAGGATCGAACGAGCGTATGCACTCGGGAAAGTAAACACGTACTCCTCGCCGTGGTCCCGCAGATACAACACACCTGAAGGGCAAAGGTCAAAACTGTGCCAAAATCATGTCTAAACAAACTATGGAGGTGCACTTTATGCTTGCCATTACGTAGAGTAGATTGGAGCAGTAAATTACAAATAAGTAGAGATCGACCGATATCGGTGTGACAGGGCGGAGGGTGGGGCCGGGTCGTGATTTTACACACCGGTCCCTTATCAGGCTAATCAAGCCTCCGAGAGGGATAAAGGCCGATTGCGGACGGTGATGCAACAGAGAGAGCGTTTGCGGGCAGCTGGCCATCCTATATGTGTATTTGTGTCTCTTGGTTTTAGTTCTTTATTAAAAATATTATTTATATTGTCAAGCAGGTTCTCGCCGCCTCCTTTCCATTGAACTGCTTTACACTGGTGCCCAAACCCGGGAAGGAGGAGGGATATGCCGTAGTAGAGTTCTCGCCACTACAATCCACCCCAATGGAGCAGCCGTGGCCATCTGCCAGGGGACGGAGGAGCCTGGCTGCCTGGAATTGAAGGAACGTCCGCTGACCGCGAGAGGAGAAGGGGCTCCTAACTGACCGCCTGGAGCGGTCAGGGCCACTGCCAGGGGCGGAGGAGACCCCTACCAGCTGCTGAAACACGGCGGGGTCTGAGACCGCCGACCACCTGGAGCGGAAAAAATGCTGCTAGGGGCGGGGGAGACCCCTTCTGTTCCCCGAGAACGCGGCAGGGCATTCCATCCACCAGGGGCTGGAGGACTGCATCCGATCCGCCCGGGGAGGCGTGGCTGTCAGTTAGAGAGTGGAGGAGTGGCCGAGGACCAAGCTACGACGTATCAGAGAACTGGCGAGTAAGTGTTTTTTTTCTTTCTCTCTCTCTCTTCCACTGCCGCTGTTGGCCTTTTCCCTCTCTTTTAAATTTGACAGTTTTTTTTGTTGGGGGGTACTGCACTGTTACATTATTGTTTCCCTCCCCTGTCCCCTCCCAGATTCAGGAAGGCAGGGATGACCTGCCAGCAGACGGGGGTATAAGGCACGTCCTCCCCAGGGAAAGATGGGGGGGGGTGTATGTCATGCCGGGGGCTCCCCGGCCTGAGAGAATGAGAGAGGTGACAGGGCAGAGGGCGGGGCTGGGTTGTGATTTTACACACCGGTCCCTTATCAGGCTTATCAAGCCTCCGAGAGAGATAAAGGCTGACTGCGGATGGTGGTGCAACATAGAGAGAACGTTTACGGGCAGTTGTCCGTCCTATGTGTGTGTTTGTGTCTTTTGGTTTTAGTTCTTTATATTATTTATTTGTCAAGTCGGTTCTCGCCTCCTCCTTTCCATTGAACTGCTTTACAATCGGTTTTTAATGACAGATCCGATACTGTTTATTTTTGTGTTTAAGTGTCCGCTAACTGATATTCATAACCAATTTTAAATCCTTGTTTATTTCTGCTTTTAGGCTCAATAATAACTTATAACTTAAGTCTTTTGTGTCTAATCGGTAAACCCAATATTTAAAAAACGATAACCGATTAAGTGGAATAGCGTAAATATTGGTTAAAAATATCGGTCAAACCGATTATCGGTCTATCTCTAGATGTTTTACATGTCAAGAGGCCGCTATCTGGGTTTGGTTTCGGGTTAACACCTTTTACTTTACACTTTGGACTATCCCTGAGGTTGTTTTTAAGAGATTGTGTGCAACAGTGTGTTGACTGTTGACTTTGCATACATGCATACATACATGTACATAAACGTACATGATGAGTAAATTGGAGCATAATAAGACAAACAACACCCCTTTTTTTGAGTAGATAAAGATCCGTTACGCACCTTCGCCCACCATGGAGACGCCCACTGACATGCCCATGAACTTGCTCTTGGTCCACACGTGTGTATTCACACACATGCCTCTCTCCGCACACTCGCAATAAAACCCAGACACTGGAGGATGATGCGAAATCTGCTCCGCCACAAAACGCACTCTGTAGCATTCTGACCCCGCCCCCACTCCCTCCTGATTGGTCCCTGTACATGTCTCTCGCACCTCTGAACCAAGAGAATGGCCGTGAGATCTTAGAGGGTGGACTTGGTCTCGTGGGACCTCCCAGGAGCAGTGGAACGTCTCACCCAGCACCGGATTGTATGGTTTCTTTGCGACGGCACCCTTGCGTCCTTCGTGGAATGCGGTCAGGTAGTATTCGACAAATCGCACCATGCGCTCCTCAGGCGTGCTGCCAGTGGAGATGGCCAGGAACAGGTCAGGATGAGCCATGAAGTTGGCGTACATCTCCAGTAAAGAGCGTTTCTCCAGAATGAAGGTAGGAAGCACCACCTACGTAGTGAAGAAAAAGGCAGAGAGGAACCACCGTTGAAACTGTCATCATACAGCTTAATTAATCAGGGATGCACTAATATAGAATTGGCCGACAGCACTTTGCAAAGGCAATCATCGCTATTGTTATTGCTTATGCTTGGGTTTAGGGATTTGATTAAAAAAAAACAATCTTAAAATGATCAAATCATATGTCTTGTTGAGGAGAGGCGTGCTGTTATCTTTCTTAGCAATCAGACTGACTTTCACTAGGCTGACAATAAAACAGACTTTTAGACTTGCATTGAAGGAGGGAATCGAGTCATTTCATAGAGACTTGAGGGTGCAAGACTCTTAATAAAATGATTCTTTCCAATAGCAGACTGAACAGGCTGATATGATCATTAATACAAGCGCAGATTTTGCTGATATGGTCACTGATATATTCTGCCTGATTTCTTTGAAATATTGAAATTTTTTCTAAATTATATTACGCGGTTCATTATGAATTTTTGGGCAGTTCCAAGGAGAATTGTCCACTGTGTGGTGTTAAAAGAGAGTTAAATGTTCTCCCAAACAGATGGTTAATGTTCTTAAGAGTTTTAAATCAACAAAACTGACCTCCCTACCCTAAACCTTAAACCTAAACCTAACCCATAGATGAAAAACACAATCACGTCATTTTGTGCCTCTTCTATGCCACTTTGTGCCTCTTCTATGCCACTTCGCATGCTCTTCAGGACTTGTACCCCGCTCCTTCACATCACAAGTATTTGGATATGTAATGCAAAGGTTAAAATGAGTCATGTGCTATAGTAAAAGTGTATAGATGTCATTAGACAGCATTACGTGAGGGACAGGGCGAAAAGTACCTGTTTTTTAACTGACAATCTGCTGTTTTGCATGATTTGTGTACACGTGAATTAACGTCATTGTTGTTCTTGCAACTTGCAACAAGCCACTTAAAAAATATTTTTCAAGTAATGTGATTATGTAAGACCAGGTTGGATTAATTGTGCATGCAAATGAGAAGTGAATGGTCTATGGGAATATGTAGTTGTATTTGTTAGTACCCGAGTGAGATCCATGCCCAGTTTGAGTTGAGACAAAAGATGCAGAATAACACTCCTCTGATCCTCCAACATGCCAAGATCCTCCTCAGCATTATCTTCTGAATCCATCACCTCCTCACCAGGAGAAATCACCTCCATGCCGTCCTACAGCAAACACACAAACAACACATGCTACACAGCCAGAATGTGTTTTAAAAAATCAGTGTGGGGGCTGTCACACCACACCTTCATCGGTCTCTCTCTTCAGCCATTTCGACACTTTCTAAAGTGTTTGCTCTTGCTGAGAATTTTGTCTTTGTGTTTTTACTTACCTTGGTTTGCTTCTAGTTTTCTGTCTTGGTTTCATCGTCATCTTACTGACTAATAAACCTGCTTTTGAGTTCAAACCTTCTTCTGTGATTCCTGCTCTTGTGTGTTACTCTATAACAGCAGATGAACTCGTGTGTGTGTGTGTGTGTGTGTGTGTGCGTGTGTGTCTAAATGCAGACTTGATGTTTTATGCTTTTCATAAAGAGCCATTTAATGCACATATAAATTACATTCAGGTCCCTCCTTATTTCTTCTCCCCTCCTCTCTAATTCAATTATGACTGTTTTGCTGAAAGAAGAAGAAGAAGAAGAAGAAAAGAAAAAACCTTGATTAACATTAGAAGTGGACCTTGAGTAAAAAGATAGAATGATAAAAACGTGAATATGACATGATGGTGCTGCTTTGTTTGTTGTTGTTTTGGATTATTTACCACACTTTCTGACAGATATCAGGGTGTCACGAGAATCACACTGTTCTCTGTGACGGCACATAAACGGACTGTTGGAAGGCTACCTGGCCGGCAAAGGTAAACGCAGTAACTAGTGTAAGAAATAATGCCTGTAATTTTAAATCTCCCCAATTTTTCATGCCCAAATTCACAATGCACTCTAAGTCCTCGTGGTGGTGTAGGGCCTCAATCCGCATCTTATCACGTGACTTGTTGAGCGTGTTAACATGGAGACGTAGCGCATGTGGAGGCTTCCCGCTATTCTCCACGGCATACACACACAACTCACCACATGCCCCACCGAGAGCGAGAACCACATTATAGTGACCACGAGGAGGTTACCCCATGTGACTCTACCCTCCCTAGCAACCGGGCCAATTTGGTTGCTTAGAAGCCTTTATTTTGGTCACACATTATACATAAATTTTTGCATATATACAGTGAGATGTATTAGTTTTCACATATACCATCCTGGGGTCAGAGGGCAGGGTCAGCCTGTCAGTCAGATACGGCACCCCTGGGGCAGATAGGCTCAAGGGCCCAACAGTGGCATCTTGGTGGTGCTGGGGCTTCCCCCAACCCCCGACCTTCTTCTCAGTTACGCAGAGCCTCAACCTCCACCATTGCCCCTGACTGGATTCACTCAACATGCCCTGGATTCAAACTCACGACTCCAGGGGTGATAGTCAGCATCTTTACTCACCGAGTTACCCAGACCCCCCTATAAAGCCCATTTATAACATTTTATTTAATGGAAACATTCAAAATCATAAACGTCTCAAAGAAATCTGCTGAATGCTTAATTGACATCTGAGAGAAAACGTCTAATAGATACTGTAACAACCTAAAAAATACGTCTTCAAGATGTAAACACACATCAAATAGTCTGTGTGATATACATGTGCTATCTGGGTTGTATATTAAGTTAATTTCATAAAAAATATAAATGGTAATGCACTACCAAACTGACATCCTAATGCCTGAAACATGGCCATTGTGTTTGTACTGTTAATGTCTGGCAACCACAGATACTTTATGTATTCCTTTATTTTCAGTGTGTACATATTTAAGTGTTTTGGGTCGCCAACTGTCCCGTGGTTTCCCCGAAATGAAGATGTCCCGTATTTAAGCACGAAGCTCAAGCCGGTCCCACAGGATGGATAACAAAACTCACAAGGTTTACCTTTTGCCGCCATTTAATTCAGTTACTAAATCTAGTGGGATTAATGCAAGATTGAAAAGCTGAAATCCTCCTCCGGGGTGCTTCGGAGTTCTGTTGGAGTTTATTTTGTAAAAATGACCATCTGCCTGCAGATTATCCAGCTCATTAAAAGACTACTTGCCAAATAAATACATCAATAAATGGACATGAAACATTGATTAGAGTGGAAATAATTTTATTAGCTTACTTGATGAGAATACCCAGTAATCCCAGAAGTAGTAAAAATGGCTCAGATACCTGGATGAGCGGGCTGAGACGTTGATGTGCGGTTGTTACTCAGAAGTATTAGACTGCTAGATGGCGCCATTGACCAATCAGAATTGAGTATTCCAGAGACCCTTGTAATAAGAAAGGCGGGACTGGGATTTGACTGGGTGAAACATGAGACTATGATATGATTGGTTAATAATACTTTTCCGTGCCTACACAGTCTTGCTTACTTCAGCTGAAAAGTCAATAAAAAAGTCCAACGACAAACAGACAGTTTCAGCCATATTTGGCTGTTCTGATGGAAGTGGATGGTTATATTATAGTCTTGTTCTCGCTCTCCACACCACGTCTCATGAGTGTAATGTCATTTCATGCCACTCTCTGACATTAAATCTTAACTAGCTGTGCAGAAATGCTGTAATATCACTCGTGTTTCATTATTATGATTATTTATGAGGGTAATTACACTGGCAGTGGCAAAGACAGAACCATAATGAGCTGGTGAGGTTTTCACGTATTGCAGTTGACAGCAGTGAATGATGTCTGGACGAATGTCATTAAGCAAGAAATACAGTCACAAGGCCAACAAAATGTCAGTCATTCTTCAAGCATGTCGTATTTGACCCTTTATTAAAATATGGAGGAAGCTAGATGCAAACTATAACAGGATTTTTGAAGTTCTGGACAAAAAGGGGTTTATGATATATATATATATATACTGTATATATTCTCTCTATCTCTGTCTATTTCCCCAGTGCAGTGTGTGTATACATAAAGAGTATACAGTATGTATATATATATATATATATATATATATATATATATATATATATATATATATATATATATATACACTCACCTAAAGGATTATTAGGAACACCTGTTCAATTTCTCATTTATGCAATTATCTAATCAACCAATCACATGGCAGTTGCTTCAATGCATTTAGGGGTGTGGTCCTGGTCAAGACAATCTCCTGAACTCCAAACTGAATGTCAGAATGGGAAAGAAAGGTGATTTAAGCAATTTTGAGCGTGGCATGGTTGTTGGTGCCAGACGGGCCGGTCTGAGTATTTCACAATCTGCTCAGTTACTGGGATTTTCACGCACAACCATTTCTAGGGTTTACAAAGAATGGTGTGAAAAGGGAAAAACATCCAGTATCGCGGCAGTCCTGTGGGCTGAAAATGCCTTGTTGATGCTAGAGGGCAGAGGAGAATGGGCCAACTGATTCAAGCTGATAGAAGAGCAACTTTGCCTGAAATAACCACTCATTACAACCGAGGTATGCAGCAAAGCATTTGTGAAGCCACAACACGCACAACCTTGAGGCGGATGGGCTACAACAGCAGAAGACCCCACCGGTACCACTCATCTCCACTACAAATAGGAAAAAGAGGCTACAATTTGCAAGAGCTCACCAAAATTGGACAGTTGAAGACTGGAAAAATGTTGCCTGGTCTGATGAGTCTCGATTTCTGTTGAGACATTCAGATGGTAGAGTCAGAATTTGGCGTAAACAGAATGAGAACATGGATCCATCATGCCTTGTTACCACTGTGCAGGCTGGTGGTGGTGGTGTAATGGTGTGGGGATGTTTTCTTGGCACACTTTAGGCCCCTTAGTGCCAATTGGGCATCGTTTAAATGCCACGGCCTACCTGAGCATTGTTTCTGACCATGTCCATCCCTTTATGGCCACCATGTACCCATCCTCTGATGGCTACTTCCAGCAGGATAATGCACCATGTCACAAAGCTCGAATCATTTCAAATTGGTTTCTTGAACATGACAATGAGTTCACTGTACTAAAATGGCCCCCACAGTCACCAGATCTCAACCCAATAGAGCATCTTTGGGATGTGGTGGAATGGGAGCTTCGTGCCCTGGATGTGCATCCCACAAATCTCCATCAACTGCAAGATGCTATCCTATCAATATGGGCCAACATTTCTAAAGAATGCTTTCAGCACCTTGTTGAATCAATGCCACGTAGAATTAAGGCAGTTCTGAAGGCGAAAGGGGGTCAAACACAGTATTAGTATGGTGTTCCTAATAATCGTTTAGGTGAGTGTATATATATATGCAGGGGCGGGACCAGAAGGGTGGCACAGGGTAACAGCTGCCACCCAAAAATGAGCTTTGCCACCCCAATTGCCACCCCAACTCGGACCCAACAGCTTAACCCGTCCATGATGCGCATGGTCCATAACACGCCCCTTCAGACAAACTTAATGGATGCCACCCCTTCCTCGACTGTTGCCACCCCTGGTAAAAAAATCCTGGACACGCCCATATATATATATATATATATATATATATATATATATATATATATATATATATATATATATATATATATATATATATATATACATATAGAATATTTATTTATTGTAAAATATTCAGAAACATTCAGGATCCACAAATAATAATAATAATAATAAAGACTTGACCACTTCTCTTTGCACTGAACTACACTACCCATAATGCATTAATAGGTTCTGACAGCATGGATTTACCTCAGTATTCGGAAACGTCAGCAGGTTTTTGTTGCTGAGGGAGGGCGAGTGATCTGTCGAGGGTAGAGTAGCAGCACCACCATTCCTCAAACTTTCTCCTGAGGGTGACTTTGGAACCGTCCATACAGGTACATTGTCTAAGGGACGTTGAACACACAGCCAACAGTTAAACATTGTGTCCGTCATCACGGAAAGTCATTCCCAATTATCAGTCAGCGATTCTCAGCCCATGTTCTGTCAGTCAGTGGTGATGAACCAGTTTAAGGTGGTTTGCTGGTTCAGCTAGTCTCCCAGCTGGGCCAATCTGATTTTGAACTGATAATTGGCATGACAATCTGACAGATGCCCAAAACCTTTCTAAAACCATCAAACTACACTAGGCAGACCAGTTAAAACACTAGCCTGGTTGCTAGATAAGTCCACGACTAGATTAAGATGATGTTTTCGGGAAGTGAGGGAAACCCAGGGTTTGAAGCGAGCATCCAAACACTCGGTCACACATTCGCCTCAGAGCTTGTACCTACACCAGCCCGTCATCATTGCCCGGGGCTCGTCTCGCACATCAACACTGGAGCTCCAAATCACAGCAGTAGTTTTCTCTGCAGGTGTCCTCACTAAGAGACGTTTGAGGGTGAGCTCTGGGAAAGGATGAGATTATTTTACATTCTAGTGTCAGCTCTGACGCGAGCGAGAGGATGCTGAGGAGCTAGAGCAGGATTATACTTCTGTGTGTACCCAGATAGCACACGGACGTCTATGAGATGTCTGTTAAAGAGCGTTTCATCTGGAAAGCATCGAATGTGAATGAACATCTGCTAAACATCTGATGCATCTGATGAACGTCTTATTGACATCCGAGAGGTAACGCCTTCCCGATTGCCCACAGACACGTCCCAGATGTCTATTTGATGTGTTTGTTTACATTCCAAAGTTGTATTTTGTACATCTTCAATATGTCTTTAAGATGTTTTACATTCAGCAGATGTCTTTGAGACGTTTATGACTTAGAATGACTGTAAATCTGATCATTTTAAGATGTTTAGAAGATGTACACTATAGTTTAGAAGTATTGTGATGCTTTCCATTGAAAGATCAGAAGAGACATCACGGAGATGTGCGTGTGCCATCTTGTAGACGTATTGCAGATGAGTAAACATCCTAAAAAATGATGTCTTCCAGACGTGAACACGCATCAAATAGACATTTATACGAACGTCTTTCTTGATAGCAAATGTACATTACACAGACTTCTGTTTCATGTGTGTTACATCTGGAAGACGTTTTAGATTGTTTGCTTACATCTACGAGACTTTGCTCTCAGATGTCTTTTAGATGTCTTTCATACAAGTATGAAAATCTTCTTTTTTCTAGATGCTAATCAAACGGTGTCCAGATGAAACACTCTTAAACAGACATCTCAGAGATGTGCGTGTGCAATCAGAAACAGGATCAAGCTTCTAGTGAAACACTGTAAATTATATGAGCAATATATCAAAATTGAACTAATACTTTGCCTTGCATGTCCTCACTGATTTACCCACATTAAAAATTAAATTGCAAATGAGATCTTAACTGTTTCTGCTGGTAAGAAATAGGATTAAATAGAGGAAATATTGAGACTCTTGTTGAAGTCTCCTGCTTCTCAGATGACTTCATCAACTACATTACCAGATGACCAGATGACCAGGGTCACAAAACCTACTTATATCTATGGGCTTGTTCTTTCTGGTCCAGAACCCCAAATATGGTAGTCCTAGATTACATCTAAGCATTATAGTATAAAATGCAGCATCGTTTGCAAATACGGCATTTTAGTAAATGCAGTGCTTCCGACGAAGGCACAAATGTTTCAAGCAGAGAAGCAATATCACACTAAACATGCAATAAACGTCCATGCATGGACCAGAACAGAACATATGAAATGCTCTGGCTGGTCATTTTGATGGGAGATAAACAGATCATGCAGACAAGACAAAGACATTTTTAGGATTTGGATTTACCTGATTGGTGTGTTCCGTCCTCTCTGGATCAGCCCCTGTAAGAACTCCTCCCCAATCACAGCCCCACCCCCTAATTATATATGTTTGTTCTCTGGCATATAATAGACCTTAGTAAGAGTACATGGCATTTTTAATTTGACATGCAGAACTACAGTCCATTTAATATGTTGTATAGTTTTAAGGTAGGGATGGGACTATATGATCATCTCACGATTCGGTTCGGTATACAATATGATGTTCACGATTCAATATAATCTCAATTCTATATTATAACACTTAAATTACAAAATATAAAATGTTATATATAATAATGATATGAGCATTCACTGTTTGAAATAATGTGTGCAATTTACAAGTAATAACATTGAGTTTATATTCATATTCATAAGAAACTCTAAATAGGTTACTGTCACTTTAAGAGATCAACGAGCGGCTCACAGTGTTCCGGTTCAGTGAACATCAACAAGAATATCTCAGTTTCTTTAGCGCATCCGTGCTGTGTGAGATTAAAATGAATATTTCTTTATCTGACTGTAAAGAACAGAAAGGATGTTAAGACGCCTCATCTTTGATGGACACACATTACATGGAGGAATGTTTTATTATCAAGCATTTTTCATCAAAACAAGTTGATTTTTCAGGTATTCCAGTGCTTACATCTCTAAAAGCTAAATTCAAGCACTTTAAGCACTTTAGGGACCTTGTGTGAAACCTGTAAAAATGCACAGTTGGGGTAAAAATCAAGCGATAGAGAGATTATGATGTTTGGCGGGTCATTTCATTTATGATCACATGGACAGAAAGCAATGTTGCAAATTTTGAACTATCGAGTTATGCCACGGAATTCGGATGGGTTTTTTTTATTGGAAAATTATGGAAAGATTAAATTTGTTGTATTTTCTTGACTCAGTCTCATTTTTATGTGCATCAAATTGAATATGCCTTCTACTCTAAGGTCTATTGGCACTTTGGTCTTTGTAAAGGGGCCAATCTAGACTTTGATAATTGGAGATGATTGCTTGCCAAACAGCTCAGATCAAGAGCACAGACTGAACTCAAGAGTACCAGATCAAACTGCCTTTAATTCAGCGGATATTTTAGTAAGACCAAGAACATTCTGAAGAACAAGTTTCTGCATTTTGCCATGTCTTCAATCCATTCATCTACACATACTCTCAATTTCATCTCAATTTGAGGTCATTTGAAGTTATCAGGCTAAGAGCGGTACAAAGCACTTTTAAACCCCAGCATTGATTTCCTCTTTGAGAAACACAGTTATTTTATACAAATGAATGAAAATAACAGGAACAAGGAAAACATTCAGAAAAGAAAATGGCACAAAATGTCATGAAATTGTCTAATGCATAGGTGCTGTAGCTTCTCCAGACGTTAGAGTGTTCATCCTCGCAAAAACACAGTGTGCTCAAATTTGTCCATTGAAAACAAGCAAGTCCAAAAAGATTCCTCTATTCTCTGTTCTTTCTTATCCACAAAGAATATCTATGGGGGCAATGCTCCCCCCGTCCCCCTATAAGTACCTGAGTTCACATCAGGATTCATTTGAAATGTTTTATTAGACCCACTCGGTTCTTACGGACAGTATTGTTTGAATATTCAGGCACCTGTGTGTTTCTTTGGCATTCAACCAGCATAGAAGAGCGGGTGAACAGTAATATGAATTGAAACATTCCCACACACGCACACAAATCAATGAAATACATGCATTAAAGGGACAATGTCCATCCCTTTCCATTTAAACAACACTAAAAGCAATAATACAAATTAAACGGACAGCCAGAGAACTAAATTCAACAAATAAACAGCCAAAATACAGGTGAACGCACAAATGGATGGAGTACCAACACAGCAGAACATGCAAACTTCAAAACAGCCCTTTCAACAACATTTGTTGCAAACATTTAGCTGCATGGGCCCCGGGAAATCCGGACAAGGGCCACAGTCTACCTCGCCCTGATCTTTGGCTGGGTCACGCTCAGGGTCTGGAGTGGCCAGGGGTGTCTTTACGGCATCCATGTCGGACTCACCAGAGGTCAGGCCCCGGTTGTGACACGTCTGACCATTGCTGTGGTGTCCGGAGCTCTTCTGTAAAATAGTCAGGCACTCTCCGAGACAGCTGAGGGTGGCGGCAGACGTTGCTTTGAGCAGTAGCAGGTCTTGATCCAGACAGGAGAGGGGTCCTCGCATCGGCAACGACTCAATGGAGTGAATGAGACTCTTCTGCTGACCTTCAGCATGACTCATAACCTAAAAAAAAGGAAGAGAAATAGTGGAAGAGTGTGTTAGTGTGTTCAGACTAAGCCTTGTCTGAAAGCTTAAAGTAGCTTTTTGTCTACTGTTGGCTGTTTGTATTATGGTAATGTCTGTATAACCATCTAGCTAGATAGAAAGAAAGTCAGATATATAGATGGAGAGAGAGAGAGAGAGAGAGAGAGAGAGAGAGAGAGAGAGAACAACTTAAAGCAGCTCAATTGCCTTCTGTGGGTTTGTTTACATTTACATGTTTTTAAAGGTGAAGTTTGAATTCACAAGCCCTCCATTGGCCCATTTGAACATTTGTAAGGATTTTTCCGATTTTTGATTTTCCATTGTGCAAAAAAGGTAAGTCCGATCAATTAGAAAAGACATAGCACACTTTTCCAGAACAGTCTGAAGGTCTGTACCAATTTTGGTGGATGTAGCTTTAAAGCTCTAGGAGGAGATAATGTTAGAAACTTTGGTCTTGGTTGAGGGATTGTGAAAAAAAACCTTATAGCTACCAAGTTTGTAGAAATACAGTATGTTGGCTTCTTCAAAGCTAACATAATTAGGGCCTGAGCACAGAAGGTATTTGACCTGAAAGAGAAAACTGATCATAGAGGATCAACAGTTTACACTCATGTGCACTATAGCCAGTGCGTGAAGTGGGCGGTAACTCACCGGTACGCAGCAGCTGCACTGCTCTTAATTTAGTCTATAGAGTACCAGCACATTTTCTTGCGTACCACCACTTCTCAGAGTCTCCCAGCATGATGTAATGTTTTTATTTAATGTAAGTCAGTGATTTGATGAGGCCGCCAATCACTTTAATCTAACCTTCAAATGATGTTGATAAAATTACAGTAAACATCCGAGCGCTCTCTGTGCAACTCTCAGCGGTGAGTTTAACAACACTCAACACGTGCAAGAGCATCGGTGGTCGTCAAGCGATCCGTGGTCCAGTTCCGGAGAAGTGCTTGTTTAAGTTTGTCTGGGCATAGTTCAGTTACATACTTCTCCAGCAACTTTTGGCTGAGCACATTACAGACCTAAAAAACTAACTATTCAAAGCTGTTACAGTAGATCTGATTATGATCTGATTATAATCTGATTATGATCTGATTATTATCTGATCATGATCTTATTATGCTCTGATTATTATCTGATTATTATCTGATTATGCTCTGATTATTATCTGATTATGATCTTATTATGGTCTGATTATGATCTGATTATGCTCTGATTATTATCTGATTATGATCTGATTATGCTCTGATTATTATCTGATTATTATCTGATTATGCTCTGATTATTATCTGATTATGATCTTATTATTATCTGATTATGATCTGATTATGCTCTGATTATGCTCTGATTATTATCTGATTATTATCTGATTATGATCTGATTATTATCTGATTATTATCTGATTATGATCTGATTATGATCTGATTATGCTCTGATTATTATCTGATTATTATCTGATTATGCTCTGATTATTATCTGATTATGATCTTATTATTATCTGATTATGATCTGATTATGCTCTGATTATGCTCTGATTATGATCTGATTATGATCTGATTATTATCTGATCATGATCTTATTATGATCTGATTATGATCTGATTATGCTCTGATTATTATCTGATTATGATCTGATTATGCTCTGATTATGATCTGATTATGCTCTGATTATGATCTGATTATGATCTGATTATGCTCTGATTATGATCTGATTATGATCTGATTATGCTCTGATTATGATCTGATTATGATCTGATTATGATCTGATTATGGTCTGATTATGGTCTGATTATGATCTGATTATGATCTGATTATGCTCTGATTATTATCTGATTATGATCTGATTATGGTCTGATTATGATCTGATTATGCTCTGATTATTATCTGATTATGATCTGATTATTCTCTGATTATGATCTGATTATGATCTGATTATTATCTGATTATGCTCTGATTATTATCTGATTATGATCTGATTATGATCTGATTATGCTCTGATTATTATCTGATTATTATCTGATTATGATCTGATTATGATCTGAGTTTGATCTGATTATGCTCTGATTATTATCTGATTATGATCTGATTATGCTCTGATTATTATCTGATTATGATCTGATTATGATCTGATTATGATCTGATTATTATCTGATTATGATTTGATTATGATCTGATTATGGTCTGATTATGATCTGATTATGGTCTGATTATTATCTGATTATTATCTGATTATTATTTGATTATGATCTGATTATGGTCTGGCTCCAGTGTGCAAATTCATGTGTGCAGGACAAGGAAAGGCTCATTTTGCTCTCGTTGAATGGGAGGATTATAAGAACTACAGACGCAGATGCTCTTTTTCAGTTTTAGGCTACATTTATTTTGTGTAAAAAGGCAGTTCAACATCAGATTGCCATTTATCTCTTGTGAGGGTTGATATTATCAAAGATACAGACTTTAGCAGATCTAAATATTCTTCCTCAGTTTTTATAAACAATAACCCTACATTGTATGTTTTTATTTTCAAAGTAAATTTAATCAGTTAGTTGAGGGTGTGAGGTCATATTTGTTCTTCAGCCAGATCAGATAAATTCCAAGATTATATGGCCAGAACTTGAACATTTTAATTAAATTAAAGTACCTGCACTTCAAGCACTGCCCATGGGTGTCAAACTCATTTTGGGTTGGGGCCTGCTTGGACTATGCAACATTGCTTGGGGGCCAAGTTTATATTTATAAATTATATATACTGTGAGTGTGTATGTATATATATATATATACTGCGTTTGCCATTTATAGGTGTGTGTTTGAGTAAAATTGAATTTTTTTGTTTCTCTGTATAAAGTACTGCCAACATTTCTCCCAAATTCCATTATAATAAATATTGTCATTTAGAGCATTTATTTGCAGAAAATGAAACTGGTCAATATAATAAAAAAGATTCTGTGTTTTCAGAGCTCGAATAATGCAAAGTATAATCAACACAATTCTAATGTTTAACTTAGAGTTCAGAAGTCAATATTTGGTGGAATAATCCTGATTTTCACATTGCTGTTGGGTGACTTTATGCCACTCCTGGCGCAACAATTCAAGCAGCTCAGCTTTGTTTGATGGCTTGTGGCCATCCATCTTCCTCTTGATCACAGAGGTTTTCAATGGGGTTCAGGTCTGGAGATTGGGCTGGCCATGACAGGGATCCGGTGGTCCTCCATCCCACACTTTGATTGACCCGCTGTGTGGCATGGAGCATTGTCCTGCTGGAGAAACCAATCCCACAGCAGAAGGAAGGAAGTTTCCTTCCAGGATAACCTTGTACACCCCCAGATCATCACCGATCGTCCACCTGGTCATCTAATGGTTAGACGGAGACCTAGAGAGGCCTTCAAGTCACAGTGTCTCGCACCAACTGTGAAATTTGGTGGAGGATCGGTGATGATCTGGGGGTGCTTTTATGCACTGCTGCCACACGATTGGCTGATTAGATAATCACATGAATGATTGTTGGTGCCAGACGGGCTGGTTTGAGTATTTCTGGGATTTTCACACACAAACATCTCTAAAGTTTACTCCGAATGGTGCCAAAAACATCCAGTGAGCGGCAGTTCTGCGGATGGAAACACCTTGTTGATGAGAAAGGTCAGAGAATGCCAGACTGGTTCACGGTAACTCAGATAACTGCTCTGTACAATTGATGGTGATGGTGAGAAGAATATAATGGCGCTGTTTTGGCGGCACGGTGGCGTTTGCTTTACGCAAATCATCCCGTGGGCCGTAGAGGACTCCTTGCAGGCCGGGTCCCGCAAGGACACACCTACTATAGCCCCTTGTGGCAATGCTGAGAATGCAACACGTACTTGTGCTATAAATCAACACATGAAATCAAGCTTCAAACAGAGTCCAACAGACAGATGAAGGTCTTTAGTGCTGTATTTGAACAGGAAGGGGTTCAGTCATTTCATTAGAGCAGTGAGAAAAAAGCAATTAGAACACACAAAACAATCAGGAATCCCCGTTGAGAGGAAGCATTCGAGCAAATGAGCTTAGACATCTGTTATTCCCAATAAACTCTCATCGCCCAAGACCCCTGCTAGTGCTTCTGCTGCGAGCGGCACGAGTTGCTGAAACCTGCAGTCAGATAATAACCTCGACAACTGTAGAAACACAAAACAATTCTTGATTCAGGTGAACTTCACCCGGGAGGCAGCATGCTCAGTGTTAGTCATCACTCACTTTCATTGGATTGAAGAAAGATGCTGTGAAAGGTGATCGAGGCACCAACGTCTCCTGACATCTCCTTTTGTGCTCCACTGATGAAAGAAAGTCGTACGGGTTTGGAACGGCATGAGGGTGAATTTTTTGGTGAACTGTCCCTTTAAAACACAGTCATTATTATCATCTCTGATCTGAGAGAACGCTGATGATCACGTGACCTGTGCATCGGGATATTTGACAAACAAGATAATAACACTTCCTCACACCACGGCTGACCGCAAGATTTTAATTCTCTAAGTGTCGATCTGGCACAGAAAGATTAAAACCCATCAGTGCACACACTGACACACTTTATATGATGGCAAAGGTCTGTGTGTGTGTGTGTGTGTGTGTGTGTGTGTGTGTGCATGACACACTTCTACGGTACAAAACCAGCCAAGTTTGCTCCTCATTGCTAT
Source organism: Xyrauchen texanus (assembly GCF_025860055.1). Lineage (NCBI taxonomy): Eukaryota > Metazoa > Chordata > Actinopteri > Cypriniformes > Catostomidae > Xyrauchen > Xyrauchen texanus. The sequence goes on from NC_068285.1 coordinate 3,829,253, forward strand.
AAAAAGAACCGCATTGAATTTCAAGTGAAAGTTGCATGCGTGTGAGTAGGTGTGGGCGGTATGAGCAAAATCACAGTACAGTATTTGATACATTTGGAAACGGTGTATCACCATATAGTTATTTTCTGCTGGGCATTCAATGGTTTATACTGGGATTGGGTGATTTATCCACAGAAATTATATCTCAGTATTTTTCAGCCTATTGACCATATGCAATATATACATGTATACCTCACTAATTATGTATTTAGCCTGAATCAGAGGAACCATTATTTTTAGTAGATTCAAACAGTAAAAATCTAGTTAAAAATTTAATCTGCAAGCAGCTTTGAATGGACCCTCACACCCTGGTGCCCGATGGGGCAGGGTTTTAGCACTTTTTAGCACTTAACATGACATTTCCTGTTGCCAGTAGGTGGCGCTATGACTATAACTGAATATTGGCATATAGAAGTGTTCAGGCCGGGACGATTATCAAACATGTGACGTTTGGGCAGATTGGACATTTTATGTTTGAGTTACAACAACTTCCTGTTTCATAGCGAAACATCAAATTTTGTCAGACTGTCACGGCCGCGCCGTGCAGTGAAATCTCAAAAGCTTCACAATTTATCATCGCCAAGGCCTTTAGATTATAAATACCAGATATGAAGTAGATCTGATGAAATCTCTAGGAAGAGTTTGTTAAAGTACGAGGCCTGGAAATGGTAAAAACAGAGCAAAAATATAAGAAAAAAATCAAAATGGCTGACTTCCTGTTGAATTTATGGCATGGGTCCAAGAGACTTTTTGTAGGTATTGGCATTTTACACAGGTGTACCAATTTTCGTATGTGTAGGTGAAACGTAGTGTAAAGTGCACATCATTGAATGTTTGTAGGTGGCACAATTGAGCCATTTTGCCACACCTCATTCTGAAACCCGTATTAGATGTACATTTACGCCACTTCTGAAGCGTGTGCAAAGTTTCATGAGATTTCGAGTATGTTTAGGCCCTCAAAAATGCGATTCATTAGGGAAAAAAATAATAAACTACTAGAAGAACAATTTCAGTATGAATCCAGGGCGTGCTGAGTGTGTCAGGTCTCCTAAGCAACCAAATTGGCCTGGTTGCTAGGGAGGGTAGAGTCACATGGGGTAACCTCCTCGTGGTCACTATAATGTGGTTCTCGCTCTCGGTGGGGCACGTGGTGAGTTGTGCGTGGATGCCACGGAGAATAGCGTGAAGCCTCCACACGCGCTACGTCTCCGTGGCAACGCACTCAACACTCTGATAAGATGCACGGAGGCAGCTGGGATTCGTCCTCCGCCACCCAGATTGAGGCGAGTCACTATGAGACCACGAGGACTTAGAGCGCATTGGGAATTGGCCGTTACAAATTGGGTGAAAAAGGGGAAAAAATCAATATAAGGCCAAGTCAACAAGAGACCTTGGCAACGTCACGTGAATCCTTTCAGTCTAGAGATGCTTTGAAAATGTAAAAGTGTTGCTCCAAAAATGACCAGAATCACACTGTCCTCAATGGGATGCATGTGTAATAAAGAAGCACCTTAGTGACTTCATGGGTGAATAATGAAAGGCTAGAGACCCCCTTGAATGTGGATGTAGGCATGCTCTTATTATGATTCTTTCATTGACTTTGACCATCTTTATACATGCTTTGGTTTGCATGTTTATTAATACATTAATGGCTTATAAATGTAACGCGTGGACACCCTTAGCTGCTAATCCTTTGGCCTCAGCACCTGATGTTTTGACATCCAAGAGACGCACGCCCCTACTTTTAAGTGTGTGTGTGTCTTAATCGTACCTCTTTGACCTCCAGGAGGCGATCTGGGTACTGTTTTTTGGCACGGCGGGCGGCTGCAGGCGACTTGTGGTGCGTTATGGTCACGATGTTGCTAGGAGCCGTGTGATGAGGCAGATGATGTCTCTGAGATCCAGGAGAGGAAGACGGAGGAACATGAGGAAGAAGAGAGCAACTCTGTGCACGACCTGATGAACACTACAGGAGAGAGAGAGATTAGGGCTAGGTTAAGAGCATGGTAACATTCCTGCACTCTTAACACATACACAGGTAAACAGAAACATAATCCTGTCAAATCAGATCTGGATTCACACTTCATCACACACTGGCTCTCACCCTCCTCCACAAGACCTCATGTCCAAAACACGCAAAAACATGAATCGGGTACAATTTAAAAGGAGAATGCTACTACGACAGTACTGTGCTAGCTTAGCAACGGAATCAGTGCTTTAGTCGAGTCTCTCGTCTCTTCATCCTGGATGTGTGTTACGTGTCAAATCATTCACTAATGAGGGTTCATTTGCTGCCGGAACGAATCTGTTTACAGAGAGACTTTGTTAAGGTTTGGAAGGAGTCTCTCAGGTGGGCAGAGCTGTGTGTGAGTGGGCAGATCTCACTCTGACAGTGAGCGTGGGCACTATAGGCAAGCCAAGCCAAGCACCATCCCGAAGGTCTGAAATCTGGCCAGGGAACGAAGATAAACACACAAGCAAGAAAACCTGTAATAAACACATGTACCCACAAACACAATGAGGTTGCTAAGGTAACCGTGCCACTATGTGTGTCCCTTGTTACTTATATTAATACATCATACTAAACATACTTTATTTGATAGATCTGACTTAAAAATTGGGTGGGTAACGTAATGATTGGAGCGATACGTGATGCAACGATATTTACTAGCTCGTCCTCTAAACTTGCATTAAAGGAGGAAACTGAGCAACATGTGGGTTAATATGTTTTTTAACGATTTAACCCTCCTGTTCTGTTCAAGCAGGGCTGCTTCCTTTATGAATGTTTTCCCTCTGTGCAAATGTTTTTATGTATTTATTTAAAAAAATAACATTTTTGGGGGGGTCTGGATATCTCAGCGAGTATTGACGCTGACTCCAGTTTGAATCAAGGGCCTGCTGAGTGACTCCAGCCAGGTGTCCTAGGCAACCAAATTGGCCCGGTTGCTAGGGAGGGTAGAGTCACATGGGGTAACCTCCTCGTGGTGGTGATTAGTGGTTCTCTCAATGGGGCGTGTGGTGAGTTGTGAGTGGATCGTGGAGAGTAGCATGAGCCTCCACATGCTGTGAGTCTCCGCGGTGTCATGCACAACGAGTCACGTGATAGATGCGCGGATTGACGGTCTCAGACGCAGAGGCAACTGAGACTCGTCCTCCACCACCCGGATTGAGGCGAGTAACCGAGCCACCACAAGGACCTGCTAAGTAGTGAGAATTGGGCATTCCAAATAGGTGAATTCTTGCTTGAAATAAAAACTATAAAACTATGCACTTCTTCTTTTGGGATTTGTTATGATTTGATGATTATGCAAATAAGCAAATTTATTGTCAAATGTCACTTCACTACAGTATAAACCTAGTGGAAACATGAACAAAATATGATAATTTCTCATGTATTGGGGGCAGATTGCTGCCATCTGGTGAAAAAAGAATAATAACATGAAAATCATGTAATGACAATAATAGCCAGTAGATGTCAGCAGTGTTCTTGGCAGCCACCTTCTGTTTAGTAATTCAAAATTTTATCACATGTTATGCATTTTGATTTTAGACGTTATCAAGCTACTATTTGTCAGTTTCATTGGGGGGGGTTGTTTGTTTTTTAAGTGTCAGGAAGATGCCATTTTTTTGGTCTGGAAGCGTAAACGTTCCCATAGTGGAATAGGTAAACTTTCTTACATTGGGTCAGACTCAGGCTTTGTTCTCTCACTGTGTGTGTGTGTGTGTGTGTGTGTGTGTGTGTGTGTGTGCATGTTTTGCACTCAGCATGTTGTACAGTCTCACTCCTTCACTTCTGTGCATGTTTGTTCTGTATTGTGGCTGATTTATAAATTATATTTGACAAATAAAAAAAAAAAGTCTGTTATTTAGTTTTACCCATTCATTTCCTATGGTCGGTCAATTTTGACCACGAAGAGTAAAGGTGTCGTTTTTTTTTTTTTGACCATTTAGACTTATTGAATGAAGTCCAATTTTGTTGTGTGTGTTCAGATGGCAAGTGGAGGAAACTTCAGCTACCTGAATGTTGGTTGAACTACATGACTTTGATTTGGTTGGACGGTTGTACTCTAGACTCCTGAGATTTCCCTGTAAAAATATCTCCCCATATCAGTTACAGTCTGCCTGCACTGAGGCGTCTTGTGAGTAAGAAAAGAGCGTGTGTGTGTTTGACAAAGCATAAAGACTCTATTCTCCCTCAGAGCTGAAGAGTAGAGACAATGAAGCTCTGTAATTATGGGCTGGACGTGCAGTTATTCAAGTACAGCATTAATAGAGATATCCCGCCCTCTCCCTGTCAACACACACACACAAAATAATCAATCTAAATACCATTATACACCAACTGAGAGACAGAGAAAGAGAGACTTCAAATCACTTCAAACACACACATACAAAACATCCCTCACACTTAAATACATGCGTGTGTGTGTGTGTGTGTGTGTGTGTCAGTGTGTGCGTGTTTTTGTGATTTACGAGGACAATTTTGTAAGTTACAAACTGGTAATTACAAGGTTATTATGCTATAAATGTGATTTATGAGGACATTTCTAGTGTCCCCATAATTCAAATCGCTTAAAAATCATACTAAACAATGTTTTATTGAAAATGTAAAAATGCAGAAAGTTTTCTGTGAGGGTTAGGTTTAGGGGTAGGGTTAGGTTTAGAGGATAGAATCTATAGTTTGTACAGTATAAAAGTCATTATGTCTATGGAAAGTCCCCATAATGATAGGTAGACCAATGTGTGTGTGTGTGTGTGTGTGTGTGTGTGTGTGTGTGTGTGTGTGTGTAAGCATGTATTTATCACTTTGTAGGGACCAAATGTCCCCATAAGGATAGTAAAACCCGAAATTTTTGACCTTGTGGGGACATTTTGTCGGTCCCCATGAGGAAAACAGCTTATAAATCATACTAAATTATGTTTTTTGAAAATGTAAAAATGCAGAAAGTTTTCTGTGAGGGTTAGGTTTAGGGGTAGGGTTAGGTTTAGGGGATAGAATATAAAGTTTGTACAGTATAAAAACCATTATGTCTATGGAAAGTCCCCATAAAACATGGAAACACAACATGTGTGTGTGTGTGTGTGTGTGTGTGTGTGTGTGTGTGTGTGTGTGTGTGTGTGTGTGTGTGTGTGTGAGTGTGAGTGATTCATACCTGTGCATCCAATGTATTCTGAGTTTTGTCAGCACACAGGTGCTCATCGCAATCCTTGGGTTTTCTCATCTGTGAATGACAACCAATCAGATAACACTTATCCAAAGATTAAAAAAACACTCCCCAAAGAATCTCCCCAAATACTTTCATCTCCTCCTCAGTCCACTGAACCCCAGTGCAATGGGGTTACTTTAGATTTTTTTAGACTCTTGTAATGGCCAAAGATGCTTTGAATCAAGCAAATGTGCAACTGAGAGCTTTAAATACAGTTGAAGTCAGAAGTTTACTGTACATACACTTATGTTGAAGACATTAAAACGATTTTTTTTAATCACTCCACAGATTTCATATTAGCAAACTATAATTTTGGCATGTTCTTTAGGACATCTACTCTGTAGATGTAATTTTTCCAACAATGGTTTACAGACCAATTGTTTCACTTTGAACTGACTATATCACAATTCCAGTGGGTAAGAAATGTACATAACAAAAGATAACTGTGCCTTTAAGCAGCTTGGGTAATTCGAGTCAATAGGAGGTGTACCTGTGGATGTATTTTAAGGCCTAACTTCAAACTCATTGCCTCTTTGCTTGACATCATGGGAAAATCAAAAGAAATCAGCCAAGACCTCAGAAAAATATTTGGACATCCACAAGTCTGGTTCATCCTTAGGAGCAATTTCCAAATGCCTGAAGGTGCCACATTCATCTGTGCAAACAATAGTACACAAGTATAAACACCATGTGACCACACAGCCATCATAGTAGATGCATTCTGTCTCATAGAGATGAACATAGTTTGTGTGAAAAGTGCAAATCAATCCCAGAACAACTGCAAAGGACCTTGTGAAGATGCTGGAGGAAACAGGTAGACGAGTATCTAGATCCACAGCAAAACGAGTCCAAAAATTCCAGCAACTTATTGTGAGAAGCTTGTGGAAGGATCCCCAAAACATTTGACCCAAGTTAAACAATTTAAAGGCAATGCTACCAAATACTAACAAAGTGTATGTAAACTTCTGACCCACTGGGAATGTGATGAAAGAAATAAAAGCTGAAATAAATCATTCTCTCGACTATTATTCTGACACATTCTTAAAATAAAGTAGTGATATAAAATATAGTTAAATCAAAAAATCATTATACTAGCCCTTCCTCTAGTATAATGTTCTCTTTATTTGGAACTTGACAAACATACTCAGAGAAAAAAAATATTTTTTTTATTCTAAAAGTAATAATCAACCTTACCACAATGCTAAATTTCACATTTCAGTCTGATGTTTAATAATTATTATTATAAAACACTTCATTAGGCTCATAATGGTTTAACTCATCTCTGTAGACAATACTTGAATATCTGAAAAACCAAAACAAAAGCCGGTTTGATCGAACACAATTCAAACGTTTTATATACATTTTATCAAGGGCAACGATGTGTTGTTTAAAAAATCTGCAAGGCAGATGACACATAATTGTTGGCGCAAGACACATTGTTTTAGCTGTTTTCCTCATCAGTGCTGTTTGAGATGTTTGACTTCCTCCATAGTGCTTTAAGGTAAAAAAAACTCAGTAGAATTCAAATGGTTCACGCAAGTTTTTAAGTTTGTGCCAGGAAAGAGAGAAGCCGAGTAGTGCATGTGTCTGTGGAGCCCAATCGGGAAGCCTGTTGTTGGACTCTTTCATGCTTCAGAGATGGTGCGTGAAAATCACGTGAAACACAGCTGTGTGTGTCTGATGAGAAGCATGTTCAGAACGCAAGATTGATGTCACCAAATTTGCTTGGTCAGTAATAAAATGGTCAGTACCTGAAAAACCCTGTTTCTTCAATTGTCTCAGTTTCACATAAAGCTGCTTCGCCTTCCTCCTCCATTTCTCTGACTGCATACGTGTTACGTGAATAGAATGAAGTGCACATTTCTTGCACGCAGTGGTGGTTTTGAATAACCGCGATACAGTCGATAATCCAAAATGTGTACCGGTTGCCAAATTTCAACCCCTACATACAATACTCGTAAACGTCTTCGGTTCTGTTTTTCAGAGCGTTCTCGAAAATGTAAACGTGATTGGTCAGTGGCGAGCTTCTGAAGAGAGTGTGATTGGTCAGTTGAGGTGAAAATGGATTACAAACGAGCTTGCCTGAAATGGAAGTGAAGTGAACTTCTGCTTGTTAGCTCACAAACATCACAGATGGTTATGTTTATTTAACTGTGAGATGCAGAAACCATGATCGAGGTTAAAGTATGATAAATTGTGCAGCCCTACTAAACACTTTAACTAAACAATCTGCAACTGGCGGGCATTCAAACAGCAATTCATGCCATATATGCAAGCGTTTGGAATGGATAACAAGCCAGATGCAAGGAAAATAGCACTACTGCTGAAGGTTGCTGGACCACAGGCGATAGAATTATACAATACTTTCACGTTTGAAGAAGCAGGAGACGGAGATAAGATTGATAAAGTCGTAAAGTAATTGGCAAGCACTGCTCACCAAAGGAAAACGAAACCTATGAAAGGTACGTGTTCCATTCACACATACAACAACAGGGAGAAAGTTTTGACTCTTTCCTAACTGACTTGAAATTAAAAGCAAGAACATGCTTTGGAATCTGGATTTTCTCCCCAGTTTGGAATGCCCAATTCCTCGTTGTGGCGTAGTGACTCACCTCAATCCATGTGGCGGAGGATGAATCTCAGTTGCCTCCGCGTCTGAGACCATCAATCCGCGCATCTTATCACGTGGCTTGTTGAGCACGTTACCGTGGAGATGTAGCGCATGTGGAGGCTTCATGTTATTCTCCGCGGCATCCACACACAACTCACCACACACCCCACCGAGAGCGAGAACCACATTATAGTGACCACGAGGAGGTTACCCCATGTGACTCTACCCTCCCTAGCAACCGGGCCAATTTGGTTGCTTAGGAGACCTGAATGGAGTCACTCAGCACGACCTGAATTCAAACTCACGACTCCAGGTGTTATAGTCAGCGGCAATACTTGCTGAGATACCCAGAACCCCCAACTTTGGAATCTTAACCAAATCAATGATCAGAGATCAAATTGTTTTTGGAATCCATGAGAAGAAAGTTAGGGAAAGTTAACTCGAGATAGCATCAACTTCTGCACATTTAATACGACATTTGAATGGTATGCCTTCCTGAGAACATCATCAAAGGACTGGTTGGAGTTTGTGTCTATGTGGATGACATTATTGTATGAGTATCATCCATGCAAGAGCATAATGAGACTTTTGAAGTCGTTTCAGAGAATTAGAAAGTATGGACAAACACTAAACAAAGATAAATGCCAGTTTGGTGTCACTGAGGTTACTTTTTTAGGTGACAAGATGTCCAGACATTGTGATGAGCCTGACAGAGGCTAAATCTAGGCAATCTTGCACATGCCGAGTCCTGTAGACAAGAAAGGTGTCATGAGGATCATGGGAATGGTGAATTTCATTGGGAAAATTATACCAAATCTCTCTGCAAAACAGCAAACCTCAGAGAACTGTTGAATCACAAAACCGACAAGTAAGCATGAACAAGAGTGGAAAGAGCTTAAGTCATTTTGTACATTTTGACTAAAGTCCATTTTGACTACAGAACCTGCTCTTACTTCGATCCATCCAGGAAAATCAAAATCTCCACAGATGCATCAAAAGATATAAGTACTGTCGTACTCCAAGCAGATGCTGAAAACTGGAAAGCAGTAGCCTATGCACCAAGGACAATGAGAAAGAGTGTCTTGGACTTGTCTTTTGATTTAAATTTTGATTTTGATTTATGCATTTGGCAGATGCTTTTGTCCAAAGCGACTTACAGTGCACTTATTACAGGGACAATCCCCCCGGAGCAACCTGGAGATAAGTGCCTTACTCATGGACACAATGGTGGTGACTGTGGGGATTGAACCAGCAATCGTCTGATTACCAGTTCTGTGCTTTAGCCCACTACACCACCACCAATCCGAATCCAATTTGAAGGATTCCATGATTATGTGTATGTCCTACCATCATTCACAGCAGAAACTGACCACAAGCCTTTAATTGCCAACATTATGAAAAATTGGAACATTCAATGTTTGATGATGAGATTACAGAGATATGACTTCGAAAATACATCCTAGCAGATCCACCATCAATGTGTGAGCCAAACAAGTGAGCTCTACAGAAATTGATGTGGAAATGCATGTAAATCTGGTTGTAGAAGAACTTCCGATATCTGGTCGACAATCCAAACAGATAATTGAGGTAATGGCGAAAGATCCAGTGCTGCAGAAGGTGATCTCAAACCTGAACAATGGCTGGGCTAAAGACTCATGCAAGCAATACTACAATGTCAGAGCTGAGCTCAATATAGCAAACGGTCTTCTCCTGAGGCAGAACAGTAATTCCGCAAGTGCTAAGAAAAGCAATGCTCAAAAGGATACATGAAGGACATCTTGGCATTGAGAAGTGCAAAAGGAGATCCAAAGATTCAATTTATTGGCCTGGAATTAATGCATACATTGAGAAAATGGACAGTGCATGTGAAATCTGTCTTAAGCATCAAAATAAACAAGCAAAAGAATAGAGTATCCTTGGCAAAAATGTGGGTACCGACCTATTTCATCTCGATGGGAAGGATTGCCTGCTGGTAGGTCATTACTTTTCCATCTAGCCAGAAATAGCTCTACTGTGCGATGATCAATGCTTCAAGTAAATGTGTCATACAGCACATGAAATACATATTTGCCAAGCATGGCATACCAAATTTTGTGATGAGTGACAATGGTCCATGCTTTAGCTCCAAAGATTTTGCTGCTCACTTTGATTTCAAGCATGTGACTTCAAGTCAAAGCATCAAGACAAAGCACAATACAAACCAAGGCAGTGAAACTGAAACAAAAAGCTCTACAAAAAAAGACAGAAGGCAAACTATGACAAACAAACAAGAAAGCTGATTCCTTTGGAGATTGAAGTAACTGGGACAGAAAAGCTGTTGTTCTAGAAGAAGTGAGTCCTAGGTCACACACGGTCAAGTTTTGAGAAGGAGTCGCAGATGTTTTTGTAAGACATCTGAAACAAACCAGAAATTGAAGGATCATGAGAGTGAGGAAGTTCCAGTCTCATCTCAAGAAATAATGACAAGCACACAGACTTCTTCATCTCCTCAGCACAACGATGCTCATCCTGTAGTGACAAGTGATCAACCTTTGTTGAGAAGATCAATACGTACCATAAAGAAGCCTGTTAGGCTTATTAATACTTATACCACAACCACTAGATGACAGTAGTGTCTGATAGCAGTAAGAGTTTCCTAGAACTGACCAGAAACAGACAAGAAGAAGAATACAGAAAGACATGCAGGGCGAATTCCAAATGGAAGTGCGCATCCCTTTGCCCTACTCCCTCCGAAGGGCTGAGCCCTTGAAGTGGGAACTCTGGAGGGAGCAGGGAACTTGCGTCTCACGTGTGGAGTTTGGAACACCCTTGATGATGGGAGTAATTAAAGACATAATTCACTTCCACTTTATCTTCGCCCGAAACGAAGGGTTTAGACTAGCCTACAGTAAAAAATGGGCTCTATTTTTGGAGTATCTCTCTGCTTATGGCTGTCTACAATCTTATGTATGTGGACGGATGTAAACTGTGGAGGAGAAGTATTTGTTATAAAAGGGCAATAGTGCTTGCCCGAGCATTTAAACATGTAATATGTTCTGATCGACATCCTTGCTTTAAAATATATCGCGAGGACATGCCACCAGGGTCACGTGATCATAAACGGTCAAATTACTTCCTCGAAGTGTCCATCACATGTACCCATCACTAACGGCCTTGTGGAAGGGCCCTTCGTGGAGGGATTGAGTTGCTTACTTTTGTTTGGAATAGCCCTTCGTGTGGTGCCCCTTCCTGCAGTGCCCTTCAAGGGTGCAAAAACACCATTTGGAATTCGTCCCCAATCCGCAATATTCTCAGCGTCCACTGTATTTCGCAAGGGGGTTTAATTTTCGGTTGGCTAGCGGAAGCGCGATTGGTTGGCGTTTTGTGAGTAGCTGGTCACTACTTGCTTGCGTGACATGTGGTTAGATACTTGCTTTTTAAATGTTGTAAGATGTCTTAAAATTGTCCCGGACAATGTGTGCAGTTAATGGTTATCCTATTAATCAATGGAAACTAAAGTTTTATCTAAAACAGCAATGTTATGATCAGAAATCATTCGCAAAGTACAGCACTCCAGTCCCAGATGCTGCTTCTTCCATCGGCTGCCTACAGAAAGATTGACTTGGAATTCATTTTTTGAGAGCTTTTTTCACTTTATTGGCAAGAAGTCAAGATTGCTTATATTATCTACCATTATGGTCCGGTTACGATAGAGGACCAGAAACTGAGTGCAATGAGTTAAATAAACGATAGCATTATTGTGCTAACAGGCTTGTGTACATGTGCTGAAAGTTCATTGGACATTTTGACAGACTGTTCAGTTCAATTCAGGGTTGGCCTTAGTGAATGCTTCACATGTTTTGAAATAGCATTATTACGGAGTACATAAAGGAACTGTGTGAGTAGTGATGATGTTTTCAACTCTTAATGCTGTGATGCTAAATGGATCAATTCTACAGTTTATTGTGTGGCTGCTAAGACATCTTTATTTTCCACACAAGAACAATAAATTCAATCGATCAACAGAATCAGTTGTTAAGTCAACACTAAAACATTTTATGTAGGTTATAGCATTTATATATGGAGATTATGTATGTAAACTAACAATTATAAAGCTAGATTGATCTTACTACACAGTCATCTCGCACAAAATAATTGTATTTTATCTGAAAAACATCAACGGGACAGTCTCATCACCTGAGTCCTGTAAAACACGAGCACCCTGCTGTTTAGACCACCCCTGTATCTGCAGTAAGTACATCATCTCGGTTCAACAAACTCTTCAGGTTCTGACAAGACACAATATATGCTTTAAAATAAACTACAGTTCTCAAAACATGTCCAACACTACAGCTGTTAAGGCGCTAATAGGCTACATCGCTTTTCAGGTTATTGTGCTCAGGTTCTTCCATCAATGGATAAAGACTCTTTTTTGTGATAATTTGCCATCATTGTGAAACCCATAATCATTAACAGATTGGTAGGGTAGAACAATACCGCCTCGCTATAATTCTGTGATCATTTGTTATCAAGTTTTTGTAATTTTTAATGGTGCAGTATTACATAACATAATGATTGTTCACGCTTAACCGGAAGTCCCGCCCACATCGCGTCATGGGACTATTGTGGATGCATGTGATGAAGCCCTTGTTAAGAATAAACAAGACTCTGCATGCAAGTTTTCTTAGTGTGTTTACAGAGTAAACACTACAACGACCGCTCTCCCAAATGCACCACAACACTCTACCCTAAACTCGACCAAACACTCTCCCACTCAAGAGCTCTCGCCAGACGCTCTCTCCAAAAACTCCCACAAACACTTATCCACAATACTCTCACACAGTATGTTTGTGTTTGAGTCAGTGTGACAGCGTGGGGCACTTGTGTACTGTACATGTGTGGGCGCATAGCTGTATGAGATGGAAAGGGAATAAGTATGTGTGTACCTTGGCACTGCTGTCTGAGTGGCGTCTGGTAAGGGCCTGTAACTGCGTCATCCACAGCTGTTGTTCGGTAGCATCCACCGCTGGAACACAGGAATGACATGGAGAGAGAGAGAGAGAGAGAGAGAGAGAGAGAGAGAGAGAGAGTGACGAGAGAGGAAAAAGAAAATCAAGGAAAGTGAGAAAATACTAATATCATGGTAACCATGACAACCACATAGAAGATGCATTCATATTTTAGGTGCATGTCGTAAATGCATACAAAACCAAAACAATGCCATATGGACAGAATAGGCACATGAACTGTTAGAACAGCCAGAACTGCAAAACAAGCCACTCGCTGTTTCCTCAAGAGCGTTCGATGTTTGTTTGCGATGAGGACAATTTTCCAAGCAATGGACAACAGAGCTTGAGTCTGCATGAACTGGTGTATGACCAGAAACATTAATGAGAAACAGACCAGCAATCTGTAAGGAGACCAAGAGCAGGTCTGGTTCACCAGCTGCCCGTTAGCCTCTCGAGAGAAACGCCTCATCCAGAGCACAAACCTAACAAACTTCCACACAGTACTCCACATTTTAGCTGTACTTTCCAATAATCAGCAGTGGGAAAATTATTATCAAGGTGGATGCTGCAGATGTTGTTGAATTGTCTCTCTTTCTACCCTAGTTGTTGCGGATAGAAATCCATTATCTCTCTCATTAGAACATACAGTACATTTCCTCACTACAATCTCCATTAGAATCACTGTAATATGTTGAAGCTTATGAACTAATGCAGCCTGTTCAGAGTGCTTGATCAGGGAGTAACCTTCCCTCTCTATTAGCAATTAAAACAAGCTCCTGCTATAATTAAGCCTGATGATGCTTCTGTAATGAGCAGGACATGGACTGATGGTAATTAGCAGAGGTACTTTTTAACATGACAACGAGGGTTGAAGATGAACAAGAGCTCTGATGACATGGAAATGATCATTCAAGAGAGCAAATTTGCATCTGTTTATTATAAAATTGATAGTTCTGTCGCTGTATAGCCGATATCTCCGCATTCCTGCAAATGCACAACAAATGAATTCTATATTAGTACGCCAAGTTGCTGCACAACAGCAATTGAAATATCCAGCATAATTATTAGGAAGTTGACTCATTTATAGATTGCAGACGCTTTTACCCACTTAGTTAGACATCTAGTGCCCTTATTACAGGGACAATCCCTCTTGCACAACTTGGAGTTAAGTGTGAGTCAAGGACGCAATGGTGGAGGCTGTGGGGATTGAACCAGCAACCGTCTGCTTACCAGTTGTGTGCTTTAGCCCACTATGCTACCACCACCACATTACCTGGCAACCATTGCTTGAAGCATTCTACAATTACATATAGACTTGTGCAGAGGCTATATAGTGATTATTATTAAAACATAAACACTGGTTTCTTTAAATGGTTAATGGTCTGCACTTATATAGCGCCTTTTTTAACCTTAGCAGTATTCAAATTGTGACTCATTCACCCATTCACACACCAATAATGGCAGAGCTGCCTTGCAAGCTGCTAGATGGCCATTGGGAGCAACTTGGGGTTCAGTGTCTTGCCCAAGGACACTTCGGCATGTGGGCCGGGAATCAAACCATCAACCCTGCGATTAGTGGCCGACCCACTCTACCACCTGAGCCACAGCCGCCCCCATATCTTTATATTACCGCTGTTGCTGCTACAGTTTAATAAAATGCAGGTGTCTGTAGTGGGGCTGATGGGTAATGGCACAGATCTGATTGGTCTGTTTAATAATTATATAGCAGAACTGCTCCATGTACACTGAAATATATGCCCGGTACAGCTAACAGAATCAAATCAAGTGGACATATCTCAAACAGTCACTCATTTTCCCACTGTACTGGCAGTTCTACAGAGTGAAACATGTTGTCTGTTTTGTTTTCACTCACAGTTTTCACTTCTTCACAGTTTCTCCTTATGGTCCAGCAGACGGACAAACACAGAACTATTTCATGTTCCAATTTCACACAGTGTACAGCAATAGCAACCTAGTGAGCTGTCTCCCTGTCTACTTCCAACATAGAAGATATCTTTTAAAGGGCCATTCTTGCAGTGTTTTAGGCACCATATCACACCTGCGCTCCGGTCCTGAGTTTGATGTTAGCATGTTGCTAGGATAACAGCGTGATACTCTAATTAAACATAAAATAGCCCATTTGAACTTTTTATAACTTTCCATTATTTACTTAAACATCATCTTTCCTCTTTTGATAATTATTCTCAACATGTCCACCATCTTGGATGGGTTTGTTTCAGTGAACTCATCGCAATGCAATCTGCGATTGATTTTTACACAGAGGATCCACGCAATGCTGCCTTAAAGTTTGGTTTTAGAGGGAGATTTCAGGTGTCAAATAAGGGAAGAGTAAAGAAAAAAACACAAAAGCAGAATATGAGTTTAAAACTACCTCTGAGTTTGAAGAGCTCCCCATTGGCTGAGCTGACAATGAACATGTATGGCACCTCATCGCTGGACAATACAGATGCACCAATCAGAGGGAGAGATCCTCTGGGCTTCTGGCTCCGCCCCTGTTCATTCACAAAATACTGCAGCTGAGCCAACTCCGAGTCCAACACAAAATACCTGCAGAGACAGACAGAAACATTGACATCAAAATTAAACATGGCGGCACGACAATAACATAAAAAGCTTTGGCGTTATTGATGTGTTGCCATGTATGATATAGGCTCTATATACAGGCGTTAATCAGTTATTTGATTATTTATTGGTGTGAATAACGACTTAAATTTCTGTTCATCTAACAAAGTGATCGTATGGCTTCAGAAGACAACATTACATAACATTAATGCATTTGGCAGACGCTTTTATCCACAGTGCACTTATTACAGGTACAATCGCACAGAGCAACCTGGAGTTAAGTGCCTTGCTCAAGGACACAATGGTGGTGGCTGTGGGGATCAAACCAGCAACCTTCTGATTACACAGTTCTGTGGTTTAGTCCACTACACCACCACATTTGAAAGCAAAGCGAGCAGAAAGACACAGTTGACGTGTCTCACAGGAGTTTAAGGAGTTTTCTGAGCATTGAGCTCAAATCATCATTTCCATCTAATGACACTCATTACACACCACAATCCCTCCGGCAAGTGGCCGCCGCTCAAATCCCCAGCTCACACAAATAAGGGTGTAAATGAGACTGAAACTCACAGCTCAGCTCTGCTGCCTGATTACACCACAGAAAACTGCTCGTGAAAGCAGCAACACAACAGAAAATGCAAAACCACAACTGAAGAACTCATTTACAGCTTGTTCGAGCATGACAGAGAGAGAGAGAGAGAGAGAGAGAGAGAGAGAGAGAGAGAGAGAGCGAGAGAGAGAGACATAGAAGGTCAAAAAAGCAACCTCTCAACTGTTGTTGCACGATGAGGAATCATAAATGGTGCAGGATGAGTTACACACTAAACATTTCATATTTAGTATTAGAGGTTTGTTAAAATCACTAACACCAAGCCTGAGCAACGATAACAGTGATCGAAATATGAAGGAAGGAAGGAAGTAAGAGGGAAAGGACAGAAGGAAATAAGGAAGGACAGATGGATGGACAGAAAAAAGGAAATAAGGAAAGAAGGAAAGATGGAAGGAAGGACAGAAGGACATATGGAAAGAAGAAAATAGGAAAGATAGAATGAACGAAGGACAGATGGATAAAAAGAAGGAAATAGGAAAGAAGAAGGGAAGAATGGATGGAAAAAGGAAATAAGAAGGAAGGAAGCAAAGATGCAAGGAAGGAAAGGAAGAAGGACAATCAGATGGAGAGAAGAAATTAGGAAGACGGGAAGAAGAAATTTAAGGAAAAAAGGAGGAAAAAAGAAGGACGAATGGATGAAAAGAAGGAAATTGGAAAGATGGAAGAGGAAGGAAAGAAGGTAGAAAAGCAGGACGCTGGATTGACAGATGGATGGATGGATGGAAAAAAGAAAGGCAGGAATGAAAGTAAGGAAGGAAGGAAAGGACGGACAGACGGAAAGAAGGAAATAGGAAAGAATGAAGGCAGGAAGGAGAAATGGAAGGAAGAAAAAAATAAGGATGGATGGATGAAAAAAGGAAATAGGAAAGATGTAAGGAAAGAAGGAAGGAAGGTGGGAAGGATGGATGGAAAAAAAATAAGAAAGAAGGAAGGATGTAAGACGGATGGATAAAAAAGAAATAGGAAAGATGGAAGAATGGATGGAAAAAGGAAATAAGAAGGAATGGATGGAAGGAAGGAAGGAAGAAAGGATGGAAGGAAGAAGGACAAACAGATGGAGAGAAGGAAATAGGAAGGCAGGAAGAAGAAATAAAAGGAAAAAATGAGGAAATAAGAAGGACGAATGGATGAAAAGAAGGAAATAGGAAAGATGAAAGAGGAAGGAAAGAAGGTAGAAAAGAAGGAAGGGTGGATGGATGGAAAAAGGAAATATGAAAGAAGGAAAGATGGATTGAAAGAAAGAAGGAAGACAGGAAGGGAGGTAAGGAAGGACAGAAGGAAAGACGGAAGCAACAAAGGAAGGAATGATAGAAAGGAAGGAAAGATGGATGATGGAAAGACAGAATGAATAAAGGAAGGAAGGGTGGAGAGTGCTTTGAGGATTTGTATCTGTCATTGTGGTTACACGCATGTCTCTCTCTCTCTCAACACCAGCACGCCAGAACAAACTTTACTTACACTTACACACACACACACACACACACACACACACACACACACACACACACACACACACACACACACACACAGCAATGAGAATGTGGGAAAATGTATGCATGAAAACAATGCAAAAAATCTTCAAGATCCTAAAACAGGCTCAAAGCAAATTATCTTTATCTCTATCTTTTGGTTTTGGGCTGAAATAGGACTTCAACATTTTCGGTACAAAGAACGTCATTCTTTCTGTCCACAAGAGAACACTTCCTGTTTATTCAGACTGAAACTGAATGCTGTCTGAGCTCAAACCTTCAGATGTTTATCAGCTCAAACCTGCATCGATAACTGAAGTCAAGAACAGACTTTCATTCAATTATCAGCCAATGTTTGGCCAGTTTGAGATGATGAGGTCCATGAACGCTTGGTTGATTCCCAGTCGCAATAAAATACTGTCTAATTAGGCCGCTCACTAAGTTTGGGAGCTATTGAGATGACCAGCAGATATTAAGCACACTGAAATCTTTTACAGGGACTAAAACGGATAATAACATACGATGAGCTCATTACCTCCACACACTCTAATGACCGCTTACATCACAAAATTGCCTCTGTGTAAATTTAAACAGGCTCTTGTTAATTCCGAACGCTGGGTCATTAAGGAAGTCAAACTCTTTTCCATTTCAGGAAGTCAGCGCTCATCTGAGAGCTTTTATGGTGTCAGTAATCTTGCACTGAACAATGTCAAATGTGCACTTAAGCTACCGAACAACCGGCT
This sequence comes from Xyrauchen texanus, assembly GCF_025860055.1. NCBI lineage: Eukaryota > Metazoa > Chordata > Actinopteri > Cypriniformes > Catostomidae > Xyrauchen > Xyrauchen texanus. The sequence continues at coordinate 3,847,503 of NC_068285.1, forward strand.
ACATCATCCATGCGGTGTGAGACCACATACGGGCGAGTGGCGCTGGACCACCCAATCATAGCTGGCACAATAGATAGGCTTGAAAATCATGATTAAAAAGTGCATGTTGTGAATCTATCAATTGATTTGAAAAACTACCCGCCGATTAATCGTTTTTATGCCTCTACCACCACCACCACCTTAAGTGGTCTTAAGTCCAAAGTATACTTTGGATTTCCACGTGCCAGTACATCTCGTGCAATGCAACTTTCGACGTGCAAAGGCTGTCTGTGAACGGGACGCATCCTCTAGCATCGTCGGCGGGTGCGCGTTGTTTCAACTTACTAAAAGAGTATCACGAAGTAGTCGCAGCACGCATGCGTCGAGAGCGTCTATATAGGCTTGCGGTCAAGAAGGAAAATCGGATCAAAGAGTTATCATGGTTGTGGCAGGGCGGAGGGCGGGGCCGGGTCGTGATCCTACACACCCGGTCCCGTCCTCCGCCCTGCCACAATGGTCAATGTCGCAAATTTACTTACATTTGACTAGTGATGAACAACTTGACTTATCATGTTCATTGAAGAATAAATACATGAGATTCTGCACTATTTCTCACCACGCGCCCCATTGAGAGCGAGAACCACTAATGGCGACCACAAGGAGGTTACCCCATATAACTCTACGCTCCCTAGCAACCGGGTCAATTTGGTTGCTTTGGAGACCTGGCTGGAGTCACTCAGCTCGCCCTGTATTCAAACTCACGACTCCAGGGATGGTAGTCAGCGTCAATGCTCGCTGAGCTACCCAGGACCCCGAGATTCTGCACTATTTCTACGTTCCTTTTCACTTGCTCTTTACATCTCCAGTCTTCAGGCATCTGTCACTTCTGTGTGCTCTGACCCACAATCAGACCTGTTCAAGTCTGTGTAATGATGCATACTATGATATGAAGAACAAACTGCAATCCTAGAACAACCTTATAGACCAAAAGAGCACGGTGAATTTGCTATTTTAGTAAGAATGTGCTTCATATTTACTTTAAGTAGATCTGTGGCCTATAGTTAACACAGACACTTGGAGACGGGTGAGCAAAATCGTACTATATGACGCATAGCAGTGGAAACTACTTCTGCAAATCATTAACTTTTATAGATGTTTACTGAAGAGCGTGCACTAGAATGAAGGTTTCAAGTTCAGTATGAAGCTGCAAAATATGACTGTTATTTAAATGTGTGTATTGGTCATCTGTGTCAGAAATTAAACCCACTGGATTTGATTTCCCTTTATGGGGGCATATTTTAATTAAAACATTATTATAATAAATTCTCAAGATTGATAATTTATTACCTCCTACCCTAAGAATTAAATCAACATCTTATAACAACATTTAAACATATACTGTATGCATATAGTGACATAAAAATAAAGATATAAGAGATGAATAAAAAGAGAAATATACAACAGAGAAATAATGTTGTTCGAATATTTTATATATAGATATACAGTTATGTGCAGGTGATGTAATGTACAGTTGAAGTCAGCAGTTTACATACATTTTACCACTCCACAGATTAGTTGTTCCAACAATTGTTTACAGACCGATTGTTTCACTTGTAATTGACTATATCACAATTCAGTGGGTCAGAAGTTTACATACACTAAGTTAACTGTGTCTTTAAGCAGCTTGGAAAATTCCAGGAAATAATGTCAACCCTTTAGGCCATTAGCCAATTAGCTTCTGATAGGCTAATTGGAGTCAATTGGAGGTGTACATGTGAATGTACTTTAAGGCCCTACCTTCAAACACAGTGCCTCTTTGCTTGACATCATGGGAAAATCAAAAGAAATCAGCGAAGACCTCAGAAAATAATGGTGGACCTCCACAAGTCTGGTTCATCCTTGGGAGCAATTTCCAAATGCCTGAAGGTGCCACGTTCATCTGTACAAACAATAGTACACAAGTATAAACACCATGTGACCACACAGTCATCACACCGCTCAGGAAGGAGACGCATTCTGTCTCCTAGAGATGAACGTAGGTTGTGTGAAAAGTGCAAATCAATCCCAGAACAACAGCAAAGGACCTTGTGAAGATGCTGGAGGAAACAGGTAGACGAGTATCTAGATCCACAGCAAAACGAGTCCTATATGGACATCACCTGAAAGGCTGCTCAGTAAGGAAGAAGCCGCTGCTCCAAAACCACCATAAAAAAGCCAGACTACAGTTTGCAAGTGCACATGGGGACAAAGATCTGACTTTTGTAGAAATGTCCTCTGGTCTGATGAAACAAAAATGTAACTGTTTGGCCATAATGACCATCGTTATGTTTGGAGGAAAAAGGCTGAAGAACCCCATCCCAACCATGAAATGGGAGTGGCAGCATCATGTTGTGGGGGTGTTTGCTGCAGGAGGGACTGGTGCACTTCACAAAATAGATGATGACATCATGAGGAAGGAAAAGTATGTGGATATATTGAAGCAACATCTCAAGACATCATCCAGGAAGTTAAAGCTCGATTGCAAATGGGTCTTCCAAATGGACAATGACCCCAAGCACACCTCCAATGTTGTGGCAAAATGGCTCAAGGGCAACAAAGTCAAGATATCGGAGTGGCATCACAAAGTCCTGACCTCAATCTGATAGAACATTTGTGGGCAGAACTGAAAAGCGTGTGTGATTAAGGAAGTCTACAAACCTGACCCAGTTACACCAGTTGTGTCTGGAGGAATGGGACAAAATTCCAGCAACTGATTGTGTGAAGCTTGTGGAAGGAAACCCAAAACGTTTGACCCAAGTTAAACCATTTAAAGGCAATACTACCAAATACTAACAAAGTGTCTGTAAACTTCTGACTCACTGGGAATGTCATGAAAGAAATAAAAGCTGAAATAAATAGTTCTCTCCACTAATATTCTGACATTTCACATTCTTAAAATAAAGTAGTGATCCTAACTGACCTCAGACAGGGAATGTTTCCTACGATTAAATGTCAGGAATTGTGAAAAACAGAGTTTAAATGTGTTTGGCTAAGGCGTATGTAAACTTCTGACTTCAACTGTGTGTCTATATATATATATATAGACACAATATTAAAACCACCTGCCTAATATTGTGTAGGTTCGCTCGTGCTGCCAAAACAGCGCCGACCCGCATCTCTGAACAGCATTCAGAGATTATTTTCTTCTCAGCACAATTGTACAGAGTGGTTATCTGAGTTACTGTAGACTTTGTCTGTTCTAAACATTCTGATCATTCTCTGTTGATCTCTCTCATCAACAAGTTGTTTCGATCCACAGAACTGACACTCACTGGATGTTTTTTGTTTTTGGCTCAATTCGAAGTAAATTCTAGAGACTGTTGTGTGTGAAAATCCCAGAAGATCAGCAGTTACAGAAATACCTAAACATCCCATCTGGCACCAACAATCATCCATGCGATTATCTGATCAGCCAATAGTGCAGTGCATACAATCATGCAGATATAGATCAGGAGCTTCAATTAATGTTCACATCACATGATCCGAGTATGTGCGAGTTTGTTATGAACACATAAACTGAGCCAGTACTTTGAAATGTGTCGTGACACAAACATGTTAGAATTTATCACCCGCTGCATGCATACAACTGTCTCGTCTCTAAAGTAAGTCAATAAATAAAACTACATAAGCAGGATTATACTGCTTCACTACAAAAACCTCACGGACAAGAAAGACTAACTAGAACAGTAAAATCTGTTAGCATTGATGTTTGGTGGTGCGAGGAAGGGCTTTCTAAATCATGGAATGGTCGGCTCTCTCGTTGTTCATGTCATGCACACATCCGAGCAAACCAACAGCGATTAGCATTGTTTAAATAAGCTTCGGACAGGAGCTATATGTGCTCTTATTAGATTCGATTAGATGATTAGATTCAACTTTATTGTCATTGAGTACAGGTACAGAGCCAATGAAATGCAGCTAGCATCTCACCAGAGGTGCAAATAGCAATATATACAGTATATATAAATATATATGAGTATATACAATCAAGTATTTTATGGAGTGCAAAGGTATGATGTAGAGAAGCAGAGACCAGCTCAATGCAAATGTCTATGAATACAGTCCAAGGTGCAAATGAAGAAGCATAAAACTGAAGGTGCATTGTACAGAATGAGGTATAAGTATGTAAATATATATCTAAATGGCCAGTGACCATAACAGTGCAAGTGGCATCAAGAGGTAGGAATAATGTGCAATGTAGTCCGAGTGGGATGCAGTGTTCAGCGACTGGGTTTAGAGTTCAGTAGACTGACAGATGAGGGAAAGAAACTGTTCCTGAGTCTGCTGGTGCGACAACGAAGACTCCTATAGCGTCTCCCAGGTGGGAGAGGAGTAAACAGACCGTGGTTGGGGTGAGAGGTGTCTTTAATAATGCTTCTCACCCTCCTTAGGCAGTGTTTGTGGTGAATGTCTTTGATGGAGGGTAGCTGGACACCAGTGATGTATCGGGCAGTTTTCCCCACACACTGGAGTGTCTTCTGGTCTGAGACAGTGCAGTTGCCATACCACACTGTGATGCAGTTTGTTAGGATACCTTCAATAGCGCAGCGGTAAAAGTTCAGCAGGATATGGTGGGACAGGTGAGCTTTCCGTAGCTTCCTAAGGAAGTAAAGGCGTCGTTGAGCCTTTTTGGTCAGAGTGGAGATGTTGTATGTCCAGGAAAGATCCTCAGATTTATGGACACCGAGGAACTTGAAGCTAGTCACACGGTCCCACTTCGTCCCCATCCATGTAGATGGGAGTGTGTGTGTGTCCTTTCCTAGTCCGCCGGTAGTCCACAATCAGTTCCTTGGTCTTCTGGGTGTTGAGTGTGAGATTGTTGTTGGCACACCACACTACCAGGTGCCGTACCTCTTCCCTGTAGGCCGTCTCATCGTCGCCGCTGATCAGACCTACCACCGTGGTGTCATCTGCAAACTTGATTATGGAGTTGGAGCCATACTCAGGTATGCAGTCGAGGGTGAAGAGGGAGTAGAGGATTGGACTCAACACACAGCCCTGTGGTGCACCCATGTTCAAAGTGAGGTTGGAGGAGTTGTGGTTGCTGATCCTAACAGACTGTGGTCTGTTAGTGATCTGTTAGTGAGAAAGTGGACATGGAAACTTATTAAATGGAGCCCAGATATCCTTGAGCCACTTAATAACTATTTAAAGATGCAGTACGTAAGATGCGCGGATTAACGGTTTCAGACGCGGAGGCAGCTGAGATTCCTCCTCCGCCACCCGGATTGAGGCGAGTCACTACGCCACCACGAGGACTTTGGGAATAGGCCATTCCAAATTGGGGAGAAAATCCAAACTAGTGACTATTCCAGGAGCAATAATTTGTAGGGACAAACACAAAACACCATCAGATATATGACAATACAATAATGCAATAATCATGAACTAAACTACATAAGCACAGGACACCCCAATGTACATAAGTGATATAAAGATATAATGGAAAGTGATGGTCACGCAGGGACTTCTGGGAATGCCTGATAATCGTTTTCACCGTAAAATTACATATATTGTCTTGTTGAAAATATTTTTACCTTTAATTATATGGTAAAATCATACTTAAAACATAATTTCTCAAATATTTTACTCTAAAATTTCATTTTTTACTGTAAATGATAAGGTAACTAACATTACACACTACAACTTTAAACTATATTTAAACAGGAATTTTCTCTCTCTAGACAATATTAAGGAGAAAAGCTGGTTGAGTCACGTTCACCGGCACCACAAACACAAACTGCTGTCAAACAGAGTCTGACTGACAGCTCTGCTGAATACACAGTAAAATGAGCGTGCGTCTGTGTGTGTGTGTGTGTGTGTGTGAGTGAGAGAGTGTGTTTGAGTGTGCGTGTTTTTTGTGATTTACGAGGACAATTTTGTAAGTTACAAACTGGTAATTACAAGGTTATTATGCTATAAATGTGATTTATGAGGACATTTGTAGTGTCCCCATAATTCAAATCGCTTAAAAATCATACTAAACAATGTTTTATTGAAAATGTATAAATGCAGAATGTTTTCTGTGAGGGTTAGGTTTAGGGGTAGGGTTAGGTTTAGAGGATAGAATCTATAGTTTGTACAGTATAAAAGTCATTATGTCTATGGAAAGTCCTCATAATGATAGGCAGACCAACATGTGTGTGTGTGTGTGTGTGTGTGTGTGTGTGTGTGTGTGTGTGTGTGTGTGTGTGTGTGTTAGTGTGTGTCATGGGGCAAGACTGAACTCAAAAACATTGTACTGCCAACATCCAAATGTCAACAATTTAGACATCTCTCCCGCAGTGCTAAAAATATCACCCCTTTGGATAGGTGAAAAAAACAAATTTTATCTTTTGAATATCTAAATGTGTACTTCGGGAAGGGTCATACCTACTACATTAAAGTGGCCTTTCTTGCATTAAAACTTTATAAGTATCATTACAGGGACATGTTAAAGACTGTTATACAGTAATACAGGTCAAGCTAAATGAAGTTCAAGTGCACATACTGTTGGACAGGAAAACAACCATCCTGATCTCATGAACATTACGTGACTGTGGCAACATTTTTGCAAAACGAAACCGCCCCATTACACTCTTCATTGCACTTTTGGCTGCAGTTTCCCAGTGAAATGTCCAGCGGGGGGGAGCCAAAAGTGAGTGAAATGGTGCCGTAATCAGACGAGGATTTTATAGTGAATATTAAACGGAGGTTTTAATGAGTAAAACGTTCCTCCCTAACCGAAACCCTACCAATAGTGTTCAAAAACCAAATGCAACATTAAAAGCCGTGTCATTTTGTGTCACTTCTATGACACTTTCGTCTCACGTGTCCACTTATGTAGTTGGGCTCGAACCACTGACTTCCATGTCCAAAGTGCAACACTATCAGGTGAGCTAACACAGAAACTAATCACACTGGAAGTGTGTGTATGTACAGTAGGTGAGCTAACACAGAAGCTAATCACACTGGAAGTGTGTGTATGTACAGTAGGTGAGCTAACACAGAAGCTAATCACACTGGAAGTGTGTATATGTAGAGTAGGTCAGCTAACACAGAAGCTAATCACACTGGAAGTGTGTATATGTACAGTAGGTCAGCTAACACAGAAGCTAATCACACTGGAAGTGTGTATATGTACAGTAGGTGAGCTAACACAGAAGCTAATCACACTGGAAGTGTGTGTATGTACAGTAGGTGAGCTAACACAGAAGCTAATCACACTGGAAGTGTGTGTATGTAGAGTAGGTCAGCTAACACAGAAGCTAATCACACTGGAAGTGTGTGTATGTAGAGTAGGTCAGCTAACACAGAAGCTAATCACACTGGAAGTGTGTGTATGTACAGTAGGTGAGCTAACACAGAAGCTAATCACACTGGAAGTGTGTGTATGTACAGTAGGTGAGCTAACACAGAAGCTAATCACACTGGAAGTGTGTGTATGTACAGTAGGTGAGCTAACACAGAAGCTAATCACACTGGAAGTGTGTCTATGTACAGTAGGTGAGCTAACACAGAAGCTAATCACACTGGAAGTGTGTGTATGTACAGTAGGTGAGCTAACACAGAAGCTAATCACACTGGAAGTGTGTGTATGTACAGTAGGTGAGCTAACACAGAAGCTAATCACACTGGAAGTGTGTGTATGTACAGTAGGTGAGCTAACACAGAAGCTAATCACACTGGAAGTGTGTGTATGTACAGTAGGTGAGCTAACACAGAAGCTAATCACACTGGAAGTGTGTGTATGTACAGTAGGTGAGCTAACACAGAAGCTAATCACACTGGAAGTGTGTGTATGTACAGTAGGTGAGCTAACACAGAAGCTAATCACACTGGAAGTGTGTGTATGTACAGTAGGTGAGCTAACACAGAAGCTAATCACACTGGAAGTGTGTGTATGTACAGTAGGTGAGCTAACACAGAAGCTAATCACACTGGAAGTGTGTCTATGTACAGTAGGTGAGCTAACACAGAAGCTAATCACACTGGAAGTGTGTGTATGTACAGTAGGTGAGCTAACACAGAAGCTAATCACACTGGAAGTGTGTGTATGTACAGTAGGTGAGCTAACACAGAAGCTAATCACACTGGAAGTGTGTGTATGTACAGTAGGTGAGCTAACACAGAAGCTAATCACACTGGAATGTGTGTATATGTACAGTAGGTGAGCTAACACAGAAGCTAATCACACCGGAAGTGTGTATATGTACAGTACGTGAGCTTGTAATACAAGTGTTAAAATTACACTTTTACCATGACTACATGTTGGTGACAGGATGTAACACTAAACACTGAATTGCACTCAAATAAAATGTTTTAGCCAATTTTTCAAATGTACGCATTTCAATTTCATAACATAATACCATTCAATTAAATTGTGAATTTTTCTGAACAAAGTTAAAGTAATAAAACTTTATAAATATTTATTTATTTATTTTTTATATTTAATTTCAATAAAATTCTAATTAAAAATACATGTTAGAAATATGTACATTTCTAGTATCTATATATTTTATATGCAATGGTTGCTTTGCATGCCAACAAATCACTCAGGACAAGTCATGTGAAGTCACTTACTTAAACTTCAGCTGATGATCTCTCAGAGACGGTTCAATGTGCAAAGAGCAGATTCACGTGTTGGTGTGTTTATTTAATCCTTGTGTATGTCAATAAAAGAAAGTAACTCAGAGGTACTCAGAGGACAAAAATGTCTGTGTCAAAAAACTGCCATAATAATATTATATATTAATATTATTTTCAACTTTCACTGACTGAACCAGCATCAGTCCTGATCATAACTACCAAATAGTCATGGTTAACCCTTTAAATGCCAGTTTGTTTACATAATGTCACTGTTGTATTTTTACACACATACTCACACACTCACACACACACACACACACACACACACACACACACACACACACACACTCACACACACACACACACACACACACACACACACACAATTGTATCTGCATCATGTATTCAGTTGTCCTGCAGGTCTCTATAATACAGTAAACAGAGAATAGGGGAAAAGCTTGTATTTGCTCCACAGGCTAAACATGAGAATAATGGCGCCATCTGGTGGAAAATATTCAGGGCTCCAGAATGAAAGTATAATATCATAGAATTCATGATGTTATGCTTTAATGTCACTGGGTTCAAGTATTGCAGTTTTAATGGGTTTCAATGGGGACATTTTGTCCTGAAGGTCCCTAGTGTGACTATTGTGTGTACTCAGTGTGTTATAGATGTATTATAGATGTATTATAGATGCATTATAGATGTATTATAGGTGTATTATAGATGTATTATAGATGCATTATAGATGCATTATAGGTGTATTATAGATGCATTATAAATGCATTATAGATGTATTATAGATGCATTATAGATGTATTATAGATGTATTATAGATGTATTATAGGTGTATTATAGATGTATTATAGATGCATTATAGATGCATTATAGGTGTATTATAGATGCATTATAAATGCATTATAGATGTATTATAGATGCATTATAGATGTATTATAGATGTATTATAGATGCATTATAGATGTATTATAGATGTATTATAGATGCATTATAGATGTATTATGATGTATTATAGATTCATTATAGATGTATTATAGATGCATTATAGATTCATTATAGATGTATTATACATGTATTATAGATGTATTATAGATGCATTATAGATGTATTATAGATGTATTATATATGCATTATAGATGTATTATAGATTCATTATAGATGTATTATAGATGCATTATAGATTCATTATAGATGTATTATACATGTATTATAGATGTATTATAGATGTATTATAGATGCATTATAGATGTATTATTGATGTATTATAAATGTATTATAGATGTAGTATAGATGTGTTATAGATGTATTATAGATGCAGCATTATAAATTCATTATAGATGTATTATATATGTATTATAGATGTGTTATAGATGTATTATAGATGTATTATAGGAACTGAGGATGAAATATCAAAATATCCCCAAAAAATACACCCCTTTGGCAGAATTCTTGCCATTGGCATTAACAAAACCAAAATGATCGGAAAAAAAACAAAATGACAAAAATGTCCCGAAGGTCGCGCAAGGGTTAAATTGCCTTCCTGTTCTCTCTTGTGCAAATATTCCTGAATATCACTTCATCTCTGAATCACTTGTGTAACTTGCAACAAGTCTGAACACTTTGAGTGTTTGTTCAGTGACTAGTAACAGAATAATATAATGACTTTGGGTACAAAGAGCTACAATGAATGGTTAACTATATATTTATTATTTTAATTATTCACTTATGATCAAAACACTCCAGTTAAATCATATGTAGAATCCAATTAGATTGGTGAGTATCTGGAAGTTTTGATCAAATACAAGAATTCACAATCATGAACCCGGAATATGAACAAAACTCTACTAATGAGTATATGTGAGTATATATGAATAGTATAGTATTCATTAAGTATAGTAATAAAGTATATAATACATTAAGTACATTAGTATGAATGAGCATGAATGCATTAATGAATGTGCATACTGTAAATGTGAGTGTGAACAATATGGTACATTAGGCTATATCAAAGATCATTCCAAACAAGTATCAGAAAACTACACCTTACATTAGATAAAACTATCAAACAAATAAATATATATAGAATATGGACCTAAAATATAGTGCATAAATAAAACAAACAAACAAACAAATAAAAATATAATGCATAAATAAAACAAACAAACAAACAAATAAATAAATAAAAAATATAATATAATATGGACCTAAAATATAATGTATAAATAAAACAAACAAATACAAATAAATAAAAATATATAATATGGACTTAAAATATAGTGCATAAATAAAAAAAAAACAAGCAAAAAAATCCTAAGAAGAAATCCTAAATTACAAATAAAATATGAACCTATAATATATGATAAAGAAATTGTGCCACACATGTATTCGGACACTGTAGCATACGGGGCCGATCACACCGAACACGTCCTTGGGATTAAAACAAATAAATACAATCAAATGAAGCTATTCGCAACGCCACCAAAAGAGCAGACGCGTTTTTAAATGTGCAAGTTCTTTTAAACTTGACGTGGCTGAAAAAAGAACAGCGGGACGCGGCGCGACGCTCAAAGGCGTTCATGTAGCGCGTGCTTAAGGTGAAATATGAACAGCGCGGACGGACGCAAAAAACGCGTTCGGTGTGAACGACCACTAAGATGCCACGAGTTGAGTCCAATCTAAACTTGCTCGGGTAATTAATCGGGTCGTGTTCGGTACCTGTTTTGCCAGCCTTGGATGAGGTTGGTGTATTTGCTGAGCACTCCCTCTGTCCTGCGCTTGTGTCCGGGCTGCAGCGGCGCGATCTTCCCCAGCGGAGCTGCACCCGGACCGGGAGAACCGAGCGAGGCCGAGCACGTCCGACCCGCGTCCCTTCTCTCGACGCTCGCTTTAGCGGCGGACTGCGTCTTCTCCATCGCGCTCTTCGTGTCTATCCCGATTTTCGCTTCCCTCTGACCGATGCCATCCTCCCAGTCTCTCTCCCTGTCTCTAATGTTCCAGCGTGTTTCTATTGGAAATCTCAAAGTGACACTCCCCTCCAACCCGGATATTACAAACCCGTCTGAACGCGTCTCATCGCGGCAGTGAGCGTTTAGCGACGCGTGCGTGACGCGCAGCCTCTCGTCCAATTGCTGATTCCCTAAACCG